>NC_090938.1:245061079-245366999 GCF_040938575.1 Ambystoma mexicanum
ACTCCACCACACCACCCTAGGTTAGATACAACGCAGCCCATACTGCAACTAGGGCCATAGTGGAGAGCACATTCTTAGTGCTAAAGTCACGCTTCCGCTCCCTTGACCACTCTGGTGGTGAGCTACTATATGCACCACCAGTAGTGTGCAGGATCATTGTGGCAGCATGTGTCCTGCACAACGTTGCAACACGGCATGGCATACCGGTGGATATGGTGGTGCCCCCACATCCCCAACCACATGCACGGAGGCTGCGCATGGGAGGGGAAAGGGTACATGGCGGGGCTGCCCGTACCCAGTTTGTAGCACAATTTTTCACCTAAAATCCAAACGCTGCAGAGTGCACACAGCCCTGGCACATTCCAGGTGACAATCAATGATGACAAAGGGACAATCATCTGTCCCAAACTTACCACCCTGAGAGCCTGTCCTTGGAAGTGCTACATTGTGTGCATCATTCAAATGGCCATCACTCAACTCCACTGTCACAAAGTGCTCAACAATCAACGGAACCAGTTCATAAACAAGTCACTCTCACACATCAAACTATCAATGTACACTGGGACACCAATTGGGCAGTACAACATACCTGTAATAATCAAAGACTGACCTGTCTCATGCAGCAAGTAGCGAAGCAAGTGGGGAGTCCCCCGAAGCCCCTAACACTTCCCCACCCTTTCCAAAAGGAAGAAGGGGTTGTGCGAGGGGGTCCCAGGGAAACCGTCCAGGGGAAAAAAAAACTGGAAAGGATGAGGAGCCGGTTGGAAAGAAGTCGTCCTCAGGATGAAAGGACTCACAGATACTCGTCACGGAATCCTGATGAAGTCTGAATACTAAATAAACAAATCCGGAGTTAGCAGTGGAAAGGAGATGCAATGAGAGTCAGAAGCAGATGTGTCAGAATGTACCTAACATGTCTGGAAGGAAAGCCTAACAGAACTTGTTGGAGGGCTGTGGATGACCGGTGTAGACGGCTGAAGAGAAATGCAAGGCTGCGGGGAAGAAAGGAAGGAAAAGGGTAAGTACAGGAAAGAATCTGGGATCCCATGCACCCTAGCTGCGAAACTCACGTAGCGTCTTGGAAGAGAAGCGACGCACAGAGCCCCAGATCTGCTTTGTCTTATTTGGATTCCCTGGTACAACGTGAGGACATCAGAGGACGTCCGACATCCAAACATGAAAACACTGCACCACCCCTCTAGAGAGGAGGACCCATGTTGGGAGAAGGGAGAAGGGAAAACACACGCAACCTCTAGCATTGCCAGAGAGAATGGTGGCGCCAGCGAGCCGTGACAATACCAGATACACAGGCCAGAATAGTGAATATGTCTGACAGTGACCAATCATAATTGCACAAGTGCCTCAACATGTCGTAACTTGCACATGCCACCCTTCCATTATTTGGGGTGGCCCTGATAACTAAAGTGGCCAGGGAAGCACATACAGACCGAAGGCCAACAATAATACAGATAGGCAAGCCAATACATGAAGATGGAACATGATCAAAGGATGGATCCCAATGTACAAACAAAAAGGGATGGCACTAGACATACAATCATGAATACCACTAGGGTGTATACACAGGCCAGACCTGAGACTGTCCACGGATAGAGAGGAAGCCCAATGCATCTTTTTAAGTTACTTTCACACGCCACCCTCCTTGCAAGCCCATGGAAAGGGGAAGCAGGAGTGGCATATGTGTCTGGACCCAAGGCACAAACACCAACACGAGACAAGCCTCTATGTGTCCAGCTGGAACCTACAGTGGAGGCCCTGGGCTGCCACACAAAGCAACACACTGTCACATAAATGCACAATAGACAAAAAAAAAAAAGAAAAGCCCATTGTGGACAGGGGGGTGGGGGGATCGGCCATGCAGGACTGATATTCTCGCATCTGCAACATGATGGCTCGGAGATCCCCATGCAACACCTCACAGGATGTACATAGTTCCTCTGTGATGGTATGAGTCAACTGTTGCATCAGCTGTTCAGACCATCAACTGCGGGCTGCCTCAAGTGCAGCCAGTGTAGTTCTGAGGGACCTATACTCTTCTCTCAGGGCGTTGCTGTGTGCACAACCCTCTGCAACCAGGGATGCCCGCAGAGCCCTGAGTTCCATCCCTAGGCTCCTGTTGCTGGCCTCCATGTGCAGCTAGTGTGAGCGGCATGTGGACCGCATTGCCTGCAGCTGGAGCTCCACCTGTCTTTCTTGGGGCATCGCGTCTTGAAACACCTGTGCATAGGCTCATTATAAATGTCATATCATATCTTATCATCATAGAATTGGCCACCCTTTCCATGCCCTGAGCCCCCTGATGCCTTGCAACCCATACATGGCCTGCTCCCACACGGTATTGCCAGCTGACACAAGGCCACCGCGTTGGTGGACCACACGCCTGGCAGGCCCAAGGGAACCTGACCCTTGATGTGATAAGCCTGTCTGTGGCTGCAGGACTGCATCCCTCCCTTGATCAGCTGTCCCAGGACCAGGAGCAAATACTGTGGAGCGTGACCCTGCATCCGTAACCACCACAGACTGATGTACCAACACTGACTGACCCCGTAAGGGGTTTTCACCCCCTGCAGATGTTTGGGACACAATAGCAACCACAGTTGATCCATTCACCACCAGATCCAAAGGAATCATCAGAGGCAGACTCTGACTGAGTCAGGGCCAGGATGGACTGCAGCACCAGTGGATCTTCATGGGCTACCACACCATGTCCTCCATTGGTGGTTGGTAGTCGCTCAGTGTCCTGTACCACCCCCCCCTCCTCCTCTGCATCAAGTGCCTCATTACCTGCACATGGACAGAAAAGGAAATGAAGACCCATGTTATTTGCATAGCCCACTCACACAGCTACCACAATGTTGACATGCAACACATTAACCTGCCATGTCGCTCATGACACAAAAACCATGCACGTGTGCAGAGTAAATGGAAGGTAAGGGAACTATGAATGTAGCCATGGATGTGTGATCAAGGGCTCAACACCACATGTAGTGCATGGTGCATAGCACCTGCTTCACCAGAAGTACCTGACGTGCAATACACAGGTGCTACATAGCCATGCATGAACTGCCAAACAGCATCAGATGGAACCTGATGACTACAGTCCCAGAGCCATGTAAAATAGTTGTGACATGACATTACATTGTACTCACAAAACCAAAATACACAAGTGCCACAATGCGCAACGATGTTAGGGTGTCAGAATAGAGTGAAGACAAGCACACTGATACCATGATGCAAGGTCACATTGACATCACGCCAGTGAACAAGTATGTTGAAGGGGTTACCTGGGTTTGGAAGTGAGAGGGGGCAGTGCAGAAAATGTGAACAGCCTCAATTTCAAACATAAATATGTCACCAAATGCGCACATCAGGTGTCAAGTGGCGGTAGTGGGTTGTAGGGATACAGTAAACAGACATCAAGTGAGGGGGATGCCCGGGATGCAGTGCATAGGTGAAAATGTTGGCTCAGAGGACTGTGTCGGTGATCAGATTGTTGCCAGGTCAATAGTGCATCATCTCAGTCATCCTGGACTCCAGCAGGGATAGGAGAGTAAGTCCAACACATGAGGAAGCATCAGATGTGCATACATACCTGGAGAAGGTTAATCTCCAGTCCCATGACCACCAGAGGGAGGACCCAGCCAAAGACAGACATTAACCACCAACTCATTGCAATGAGGAGCTACTGACCAAGCGTGAATGGGAAATGGATGAGTGAAGACTATGACAGGTAAGATGGAGTGAAGTCATATCGGCCCCAGGACCCCTAAGGACTTGTGGACAATGCACAGGGTTCAGGAAGGAACAGTTGTAGCCCCTGGGAGACAGTGGCATCATCACAGTCTTAGGGAGACACAATCCCTGGCCCCAATCCAAAAGGAACTTCCCACAGAACTGGTCTGGATGAGTAGCAGAGGCAAGAGAGGTCAACCACCAGAATCTAGTAAGAGTCTGTTGCAGTAGCCCACCATAGGTAAGATAAGTCCTCTGTAGACAGTGAGCTGCAGGGGTAATGAGAGGAAAGGGAAAACATCTCTGAGGAGGTGCAGCTGGCAGGTTGACCTCTCAGAGACATCACAGATGTGAGTAGAGAAGGAGAATGTGGAGTGGAAGATTATCACAGGCTACCCGTCATTACAGGTTGGAGCAGGAAGAGGGCCACGAGAGGCTGCACAGAGAGTGACATGGAAGGAATGATAATGTGTGGCGAGGACGATCGTCATGGTGTGCAGCACATCTTATGCATGCAGTCTGCCCACCCATGGCAGTCATGTAAATACAGGCAGAACTGCCGGACAATCACAACAATCCATCCCAGCAACATACACATGTCATGGACGCACACGCATCACCACTCACCAGACATGTCCTCATAAATGGGCAGGTCTCCCACGCCTTGGATCTGATCCACATCATTCATATCACTGACTTGTTCTTCATGTTGAGTGAGCTCATCGTCCTCTTGTGGTGGCCCACTTCCAGTCACCAGAGTAGAGGCGTAGGCGCTACCCATCTTCTCTTTGGCTTGCCGTTGGAGGTCATTCCAACACTTCACTGCCTCAGAAGCTGTGCACCTCTCATTGCCCTGAGCGTTGATTAGATCTGTGACACGCTGCCAGTGGGCCATGCGTTGAGCATCGGTATGTGTGCTCCCTGCAGCACCAGCATGTCACATTTGTGTTCCCGCATGTAGTCCACAAAAACTTGAGTTCCTCATCACTGAAGCTCCTCTTCCTCGACGTGTGGGTCTCCTGTGCCATGCCTTGTGTTGGAGCATGTCCCGCTACTGCACGCTTTGCCCTCTTGCGTGGCGGTGCAGACCCTGAGGGGCTGGGACCACTTGGGTCAGTAGGGGCTGGAGCATTGCTGGACTGGGCCATGGCATCACCCACCGATGTTTGGACAGGAGGTTGCCTTGCAGGTATCTGTACCTGTATGCTGGTGGCCGTAACTTTCCCGACACGTCCCTTCCCCTTCGAGACAGGGACTACTGCACTTGGGTCCCTGTGGACCTGTGCCTGGACCACTACAGGGCTAGCTGTGTGACCCTGAGCCTGGGCGGTGGTAGCTGCAGCTGCCCCTGCAGTGTCCTGACCCTGGCTGGTAGAGACAGCAGATGATACTGCTGCCCTGGGACCCCGGGTGCTGGAGACGTCAGCATCAGCTGCATCTCCCTGACCCTGTTGGCTGGGGGGCACAACTCTTCCTGCATGGCCCTGGGCACCTCGGCCACGTCCATCTTGGGTATCCCCCCATAAATTGCCCTCCCAATCAGGGCACTGATGGAATTGTGCAATGGGAGGCGCAGATATCAATTGTCCTGGGCAATTTCAGTGAGGGGGCAGTGTACGTGATGTTAAACGTACCAGTGTGCTCCCGCAAGGCTCTATGTAACCCCAGGGAAAAATAAACAGGCCGAATAACACACAGGCATCCCAAAAATGAAAATTATGTGTATGCAACCCCTCGTTAAACCACGTTTAAAGTAAAGGACACATAGGGCAGTATGACCCTGAAAATAGGCGTACGTGACTCAATTTCAGCCTCAAAAACAAAAATCAAAATGCATGCGCGTGTGCACAGAGGCAAATCCCCCAGCAAAAGAAAAAGCTTGCAATCTCGCTGTATGGTAGAGATTGTGTGGAAACTCTAGAATCGCAGATGTCCACACGTCCGTCCACTATTGCTAGCACAACCGTGTGATGGTCTCCTACGCACTGATTTACGATACTGTACGCTAACGTCCAGCGTGTCTCATAACATACGCGCATAGGCCCTTTCCTCTAAATCCACACTAATGCGCTATTTCCGCACGTTCGGAGTCACCAGGTTTCTGGCTGGCCACGTGAGTAACACAGAAGACCCACGCTCCTGCCTCCCAGCCAATTTACCTGCCTCTAAGTGCCCCGAGCTGCCTCCAACGAGCCGTGTGCTGCTGCCTGCCCACTGTGTGTGTCTGCTGACCACATGCCCTGCAATTTTGGTGTCTGCTGTACAGCCATTACAAGAAGTTTGATAATCACCATGCACACCTATATTTTGAGTGTATATAGTAATGATTCAAAGTAGTTAAATCAGGAATAATATGTAATTTGAGGTGCTCAGCCTTGGTATCAAGGCTGGAATACATACATGGAACAATAGTTTCCTATTTAAGGAAACCCGCGTCCCCTGCACACTATCAACAAGAGGCTAAAAGCCTGTGTGGAAGTTTTAATAGGTACAGTCAGTAGCCTAGTAGTTTTCACAGTTTTTAAATACATTTCATTGCTTTGTTTAGCTCACAAAGTTATTCTTAAATCATCCAATTATTTCTTGACAACTTTTCTGTTAATCCAACAAACAGTAGTTTATTCATTTTATAACAACAAATCATAAATCACAATTTAATGTGGCCCAACGCGTTTCGAGTATCAATTTTCACTCTTCATCAGGGGCAATGTGTTCTGTATTCTTAACATTAAATACAATTTCTGAAAAAAAAAATAATAAATTAATTATCTAATAATATGTATTCATGTTTATACTTTTGAACCAAAACAAGGTACTTCATTAGTTAGATAGGAGTACAAAAAAATGGCATCATCGCATGTTTTCAACCAATAACATTAGTTTAAGAGATTTAGGGCCTCATTACGACCCTGGCGGTAAGGGGTTAACGCCAGCGTTAGCTGCGCCGACCCCTTACCGCCAATTACGAGGTCCCTTAGCGCCATGGCGCTTTTAACACCTGCTTTTAGCAGGTGTTAAAATCCATGGCGCTAAGGGACCATGGAGTTAATTACGCCACCGTAATTTACGGTGGCGTAATTAACGCCTTCCCCACTCCCATTATGCCCTATGGGGCAAAAATGGGAATGGGGAAGGGTAAATGGGGATTGGGGACTTACCGCCCCGCCAAGGTTGGAATGGGGCGGTAAGTCCGCCAACCACCATGGCGTAAACGTAGTTTACGCCATGGTGGTAAAGTCACGGCCCAGGCGGTAACTTACCGCCTGGGTCGTGATGAGGCCCTTAGTCTTGTAACAAAGGATGAACTTATTAACCAAATGCTTGGGAGCCTATTGAGTTTGTAGAAAAAACCATCAATAGAATGGGAGTGTGATTAGTAACCTATTAAGAAAAAAAGTGGGGAATGGTGTAACAAGATCCTGTTCCTGTGCTATTTAGACATGTAAGAACTACAATGGTGACAAATGCCAAGCACCCGTGGTGATTTATGAAGTGTAGAATAAAACCTAGACTCACTTCACAATGTCATGTAGGACACCACCAGTAGTCTTTTAAAGGTTAAAGGCATCAGTGTGAACTGGTTGTAGTATTCTAAAAAAGAGAAATAGCACGGCTATATTATAAAGAAAAGGTCAAGCCGCCTAAGAAAAGGTAGCCTTAAAGGATACTTACAGTACAAGAAGGTGACTGCTGGTAAGAGGTAGAGTATGGGCATTCTCCATCCGCACCCGAATGCCGGATAAGAGTGGTATGTATATTTATAGTCGCGAGTGACGTCACCCGCGCATGCGCGTGATGACGTCACGTCGCAAGCTCCAATTCTGATTGGATTTAAGTGTAAACATGGTCGCGAGTGACGTCACCCGCGCGTGTAGCGTGATGACGTCGACGCGACCAGCCTCACACGAAATAATCGTGTAGAGGGAATCATGGGAATTGAAGTTTGTTTTCCCATCGTACTGTATGTCAGATGGCAGCATCTGCTAGAACGCAGAATATGTTTTCCTACTGGGAGGCAAAAGGTGGTAGTCCGCCTCGTTTGTCTGTAGATGAATCTGTATGTGTATAGACGCTCCCTAGATGCACTGAATGATCGTGTATGAGTGTTTTTGTGTGTTACTCAAGGCTTGAAATAGTTGAAAAAAGTGTTGAAAAAAAGTGTTATTGCACATAATAAATGTCACTGCGACCATTACACAAGCCCTCCTGGAGATCTTGGGGACTAGTGGTGGGAGAGTGGGCAATGTGTGTCCACAACCTAACTAAGTGTTGTTAGTGAGATAGAATAAATATATAACAAAATAATAATAATTTGGTGACCAAGTAATAAAAACAAAAAAAGATAAATCTTCTTAAATACAAAAGAGACTCCCATGCATTTTTCAAAAAATGGTATCAGAACACAAATAAAACTGTGTATCTAGATTAATCTGACCCATGAATGGGTGTACATTCTAAAAATCAAAGTATACACTTGTAATAATTTTATATGTCTATTATATTCCATTTGAACCCAAAATTTGAAGGGTTTTCATCCTCGTTGGTAACAACGTGTAGTTGGACATGCTACAATTTAGGGAACTTACTAATAATCAATTATATTAAAAAACTGTATGGTATTAAAAATCAGGGGTGATCAAAGGAATCAACAAATAAGAGAAGAGGTACCATGGCTGTGTTTCCAGATAAGTATACAAGCTCACAAGAATGGACCCAAATAGTATTCCTCATTTAACCCTAAGGGGTACATGGCGTCTAGTTTTTGTATCCAATACAACTGTCATTGGGCTAAGATTTTTTGGAGATCACCTCCTCTTGAGAGTGGGTGGACAACTTCAAGAACTAGCATTCTCATTTGCGAAATGGTATGTTTTTCATCTCGATAATGTCTGTAGACCGGTGACTTCACATTTTTTGTTCTTATGGAGGATTTGTGTTCTGTCCACCGTTCTTTTACTTTCCGATTAGTTTTTCCAACATAATATTTTCCACAGGGACAACGAATTGCATAAATCACATTTTTGATATCACATGTTGCGTAGTCTCTCAAATTGATTTTTTTGCCTGTGTTGGGGTGTCTCACTTGATCTCCTTGTATGATATTATTGCAATGTTGGCAGTGTAAACAGGCGAATGTACCTTTTTTCTGCTTCGTATGAGTGGTCTGTGTTGTTCTTTTTGGTTTTTCTGCTTTAATCAGTTGGTCTCTGATGTTTCTACCCCGTTTGTATGCCATCATAGGGGGATCTGAAAAGAGTTATTTTAAAGTATTATCTGTTTGTATGATATCGCAATTTTTGTAGATGATCCTTTTGACTTGGAAACTTTGGCTTGAGTACTTTAACGTATGTATTAGATTTTTGCTTTCCTTCTTTGTATTCCCTTGGAGGAGGTCTTGTCTTTCTTGTGAGTTGGTTCTGACTATGGCTTTTTCCACCGTCTCTGTTGGGTACCCTCTTTCAAGGAATCTTTGTTTCATGATATCACATTCATTCTGAAGAGTAGATTGATCTGATGTTATCCTCTTTAGTCTTAGTAGTTGACTGTAAGGTAAGTTTTCTTTTAGATGTTTAGGATGGAAGCTGCTATGATGAAGCCAACTGTTGACATCTGTCGGTTTTCTATATATCTTTGTCTTGAGTGTTGTACCTGAGCGTTCAATTGTGACATAAAGAAAATTCACCTCCGGTCTTCCTATCTCCATGGTAAAACCGATTCTGTCATTGTAGTTGTTGAGAGATTCTGCGAATTTCACAAGTTCACTTTCAGTTCCATGCCAAATCCCAAAAATATCATCTATGTAGCGTCTCCAGCATTTGATCTTGTCTCTCCATAGTGGATTTTCTAATACAAATTTGAGCTCAAATTGGTGCATAAAAAAATTTGCATACGATGGGGCCACTGATGAGCCCATTGATGTTCCAGAAATGTGTAGGTAGTATTGGCCATTATATCTAAAGTAATTATTATAGAGGATGATGTTGATCAGTTCAATTGCAAAAACTTTATGTATATGTACATCTGAATGCCGAAGTAAAAACCATTCTATGGCTTCTATGCCATCTTTGTGAGGGATTGAAGTATAAAGACTATTGACGTCCATTGTGAACAAGATAAGTTCTTCCTCCACTAAGTTTAAAGTGTTAATTATACGCAGAAAGTGAGTGGTATCCTTTAGGTAGGTCATGTTTTTTTGTATTGAAGGTTGTAATGCAGTGTCCAGGTAAATTGCAAGAGGTTGAAATATGCTGTCTGTTCCAGCTACTGTTGGTCGAAATGGTGGATCTTCTTTGTTTTTATGTATCTTCGGTAACCCATAGAACACTGGGGTCCCTGGATGTTTCTGTATAAGGAAATCAGCTGTTTTCTCACTTATCCAATCCATATCCATAGCTTTGTCAACTACATTTTTGATAAGGTCCTTGATGTTCAAAATCGGGTCACCATCTAGTGGTAAGTAGGTCTTGATGTCATTGAGAAGTTTCAAACATCCTGTGTTGTATAAATTAGTGTCCATTAACACTAAGGCACCTCCTTTGTCGGCTTGTTTTAAGGTCAAAGTATTATCCTCTGCTAACTGTTTAATCACCAATAGTTGATGTTTACGGATGTTGCCGGTTTTTGGTGGTTCATATTTAATACGTTTCAAATCCTTGGTAGTCTTTTGTTTGAATACATTAATTAGTGGATGATTCACTTGTGGATGGAAGTTACTTTTGTTTTTAAGTTCCTAGTAATTATGTTTATTTACTGGTTGTAAATTATCCTCGATGTTGTTAAAAAAGACTTTCAGTTCAATTTTTCATATTACTTTGAACAGGTTTACTTCTTCCTCAAAAAAGGACGTTTGGTTGGTAGGCATGAATGAGATTCCTAGATTTAATGTCTCTAGTTGGGTCGTAGTAAGAGGTTTGGAGGATATGTTTATCACCAAATTTCTGTCTATTTCTTTTTTTGTCGCAGTTTTCTTCTTTCCTCTTCTTGTCTTGTGCCTCCTTAAAAAGGAATCTGTGGAGTATGTGTTGATGCTCCTGCTGTAGGTTCTTGTATGGATTCCATACCACCAGTTTCTTGTTCTCTTGTTGGTCTTGTCGTAGGTCTGTCTTCCAATTCAACACTTGTGACTTCACTGCTGTCGCTGTTATTTGGCTGCTGGGGTTGTCTAGGTGGTCGGTTTTGTGGAGTCCTGTTATTAGAGTAAAACTCTTGCCAAGTGTAGACAATATCTCTCGCGTAGTCCAATGTATCCCTTTTGAATTTTCTGATTTCCCTTTGTTCAATATCCTTTTTGTATCCCTCAAGTTTAGTATTAGTGTCCTCCAAAAATGTTTCCAATTCGGTTTTTGTTTTCAATTTGGATAACTGTTTTGTTACCTCATCTATTTCCTGTTGTAGATTGTTAACAGATTTTGCTAATTCCTCAATTGTTAGTAGGATTAAATCCAAAGAACATTTGTTTAAGATGTGCTCCCACCTAGTTACAAAATCCTTGTTTTCTTTGCATAAAGTAGGTCTAAGGTATACCCTGAGACCTCTAGGGATGCGCTTGGTTTTAAAGTATTGCGCTTTATTATTTGAGAAATTTCTCGTCTAATCAGACGTTCAAGTTTTTGAATCAACCGGTCTGGGTTCTCACTTATGAGAGTTTCTTTACTTGTTTCTTTAATCAGACCCAAAATTCTGATAGCTTCTTTATCAGAAAAAGCCAATGTGGTTGCTGCTTTGTCTGTTAGACCACTTATAGTGGAGAATGACATAATATTAGATTTTGGGTGCAGGCGACAATATAGTGATACCAACCCTTGGGGGAAACGTAATAACAAGAAGTTTGATAATCACCATGTACACCTATATTTTGAGTGTACATAGTAATGATTCAAAGTAGTTAAATCAGGAATAATATGTAATTTGAGGTGCAGAGGAGAGGTGCTCAGCCTTGGTATCTAGGCTGGAATGCATACATGGAACAATAGTTTCCTATTTAAGGAAACCCGCGTCCCCTGCACACTATCAACAAGAGGCTAAAAGCCTGTGTAGAAGTTTTATTAGGTACAGTCAGTAGCCTAGTAGTTTTCACAGTTTTAAAATAAATTTCATTACATCTCTTAAACTAATGTTATTGGTTGCAAACATGCGATGATGCCATTTTTTGTACTCCTATCTAACTAATGAAGTACCTTGTTTTGGTTCAAAAGTATAAACATGAATACATATTATTAGATAATTAATTTATTATTTTTTTCTACAGAAATTGTATTTAATGTTAAGAATACAGAACACATTGCCCCTGATGAAGAGTGAAAATTGATACTCGAAACGCCTTGGGCCACATTAAATTGTGATTTATGATTTGTTGTTATAAAATGAATAAACTACTGTTTGTTGGATTAACAGAAAAGTTGTCAAGAAATAATTGGATGATTTAAGAATAACTTTGTGAGCTAAACAAAGCAATGAAATGTATTTAAAAACTGTGAAAACTACTAGGCTACTGACTGTACCTATTAAAACTTCTACACAGGCTTTTAGCCTCTTGTTGATAGTGTGCAGGGGACGCGGGTTTCCTTAAATAGAAAACTATTGTTCCATGCTGTACAGCCATTGCCAGTGCTCCTGTCGTTGGACCTGTGACCACACCTGCTGATCTAGAAGACTCCCAACATGCCAGACCACTGCTCCACAGCCCAGCACCAGGACCACCTTGTACACCCACACCTGCCTCGTGGGTTGCCGTGTCTGAAGCAACATCATCAGAGGCAAGTGGCAACCCGCCGGCAGCGAGGCAGAGGGCTGTCAGCTTCTCAGACAGGGAAGTTGACACCCTGGTGGAGCAAGTCCTGGTGCATTATGATGCCCTCTTCCCCGGACCATCTCAAGTCGGCAAGGAAATACGGAGGAAGATCTGGGCAGACATTGTGGGTGCTATCAACGTGGAGGGGGTGGTACTCTGCGACTACATCCATGTCCGCAAGCGCTGGGAGGACTTCAAAGCCAGGACCCACAACACGTGCTTCCTCAAGGCTGGCAGTAACCAAGAGGGGCGCCGGGGCCGGTTGACCACTGTTAAGATGGATTTCTGAACTCTGTCCTGGAGGGGCAGAGGTTCAGAAGGCCAGCCTAGTTTCTTGGAACAGAGTAACCTCTGGACAAGCCAGACAAATCAAGGTAGCGATCGCGGCGGTCAAGACTAGGTCTCAAGAGGGGTGAGGGTGACTGAAAGCCCGCAATGAGCACACAAAGCAAGGACACTTACAAATTACTTCAAGCAGGTGTTATATTAAAAATATAGACACATTTATTACAAGGCCTTTGTAACATTGACCGTAGCGAGAAATCACAATAAAACTCAAGTAAACCAACACATCACAATCAAATACAATATATATACAATTACCAACGAGTCTAACGAGTTAGACGCACGAAATGTGCAGACCACCTAGATGGGGAGGAAAACAGGCAGTGCGAATAATGGTCAGACCAAGTCCGCCTTCAGAGGCACCTAACTAGAAGGAAGTCCGAGCCCTAGGAAGAGTGGAGCCTTGTGCTCAAAAGTACCTGCACACGCTGGTGCCAACGGACAAAGGGGAGTCTCCTCGAGGGAATCAGGTAGATCAGTTCGGTGATCAAATGAAGATGAACAGAGCTCTGCGACTCAAGCGCAGCCTCCACTGTGGGCAGAAGCAGAGCGCGAGTACATAAAGGCGTGCTGTTTGACACAGCGGGAAAAGCTATGGGCTACTGCAGAAGAGCGACCAGTTCCTAGCGATGCAACTCACTGGTCCCTGATGCAGGCAGATCCAGGCTTCTCCGCGTCAGTTTCAGTGCTGGCAGGTTCAGATACGAGCAGGGGACGTCTCAGCGTCGTGTAGATTCCACAGCAGCAGAAGTTAGAGTTGAGGATGTCCCAAACGCAGTGAACCCGCACAGTTTGTTACCAGAGCAGGGCAATGGAGCGGCCGTGTGTATTTCAGCCGAATGTACACTACTCACTTCAGACCTGGGAATGCCAAGTGTACGAATCGTGTGAGAGTGGCAAGGACTCGTTATACAACACAACCTGACGGCGGTTACAGAGCAAGACTCCTGGGTAGGCTGGTCAGTCTGCTGGATGGCCCAGAGACACTTCCGAAGGCTTACATGCAGGAGATGGTGAAGATGCCGAGAATAGTTGTTCCCACTATTCCAAGGGGTCGAAGTACCAGTACAGGCTTTCTTGTTTGATTAGAGGTAGAAAGGGTTTCACAAAGCGACAGCAGTGCAGAGGAGCAGTCCTTCAGCGGGTCACCTGCGATTCCTCGGTTCAGCCTCGTAGTTGCAGGATACTTGGCTCCTGTATTCCTTCATTCATGAGAACTCAGGAGATCGACATGGTAGTGGTGTTTCCAGCCCCTCTTATCCACGGTTCCCTTCGTGCCAAAATGGAGGGGACCCAATAGGAGATCTGCTCACAAAACACTCACACCATACGTGGACCTATCACGGACCACGGTGGTCCCAGGCATTCTTGACACACTAGACCCTCTGGCACCCAGGATGTGTATTGGGACCAGACATCACAGTTCACATCCTGGAGGCACACACAAGGCCTGTAGAAGCCTGCAAAAGCATCTGTGTTTCGCGAGAAAGTACATGCCCAAATAAGGAAGGCCCCGGGTCGGCTCGACCTGGGGAAGGTGAAGGGGGCAAGACGGTCAGCAGACAGGACAACGAGCTTCGTGGTCTGGCCATTTTGGGAGCCAGGTCACCATTTTGGGCTAGCACGAGAAACGTGATTAAACAGCCAAAAGGAGCTCAAAACACCAAGAAACGATCGCTGCCACCAGTCCCGTCCGTGATTCACTTGCACCGTTCGTTAACAATCCAAAGAGATTATCTAGGGCCTGTAAAAGACTAGAGACCCAAGAGAGCAGTAACTTAGCTTACAGTGCCCTCTTGTGTCATGTTGCGCGAAAGCTGCAACATGATAAAAGAACTACGGAAAACAACGTTTCCCGGTACTGACTGTCTTAAGGGCATGATGTCAGTTTCCCCTTAAGAATGGAGCGAAAGCCCAGAGGAGTGCGGCAGAAGGCTGCACTTCTCTGGGAAAGTCTAGATCATGGTGAAAACAACAGCAAAAAGTTTAGGGGTTGCCACATGGAAGGAAAATTACCCACAGTTAAGAAATCTTTCCCAATACTCGCCCCTCCCAGACTATGGACAGGGGGAACTAATCCACCCCTGGATGAGTCTCTTGTTCAGGTCGGTTAAACATTCTGGACAAACCATCAGCATTGCTATGTTGGACACCTGGCATAAGCTCATTAGTGAAGTCGAAGCCTTGCAGACTTATGGACCACCTAAGCAACTTTGGATTCTCTCCCTTCATGTTCATTAGCCACTTTAAGGGCTTATGGTCAGTTTGCACAGTGAAGTGGGTCCCATAGAGGTAGAGCCTCAGCTTCCGTAGGGCCCACACAACAGAGAAACATTCTTTCTCCACTGTGGACCATCTGAGCTCTCTGTCCTTAAGCTGGCGACTAATAAAACCAATAGGGTGTTCCTTACCCTTCTCATCTACTGGCGATAGTGCAGCTCCTATTCCAGTGTCAGAGGCATCTGTCTGCACAATAAAAGGTCTTTGATAATCAGGGGCCCTGAGGACAGGGGCCTGCCACAAGGAGACTTTTAAGCCGTTGAAGGCTTTCTCACACTCGTCGGTCCAAGTTACCTTCTTGGGTTTCTTCGGAGTGGTAAGGGCAGTCAGAGGGGCACCTATGGTGCCATAGTCTGCCACGAAGTTGCGGTAATACCCCGTGAGTCCTAAGAAGGCTCTCACTTGGGTCTGTGTAGTGGGGGTAGGGCAGTCTTGTACTGCTTGTACTTTACTGGGAAGAGGCTGTATCCTCCCTCCACCTACTTCATGTCCAAGGTAAACCACGGAGCCTTATCCAATCTGGCATTTACTAGCCTTTATGGTCAAGTGTGCTTTCTTAAGAGCCTGGAGTACAATCCCGAGGTGTTACACATGGTCTTCCCAGGTGGCACTGAAAACTGCTATATCATCCAGATATGCAAGACAGAATTCGTCCAACCCATTCAACACATGATTCACAAGCCTCTGGAAAGTGGCAGGTGCATTCTTCAACCCGAACGGCATTACCCTGAATTGGTAAAGGCCGTCTGGAGTAGAAAACGCTGTCTTCTCCTTGGCATGTTCTGCTAAAGCTATTTGCCAATAGCCAGTAGTCAGGTCAAACGTGCTGAGGTACTTGGAGACACCCAAGGTATCCACCAGCTCATCTGTTCGAGGCAAGGGGTGTGCATCTGTCTTGGTGACAGCATTTAGAGCCCTGTAATCCACGCAGAACCTCAATTCAGAAGTTCCTGCCTTTGGAACCAAAACCACAGGGCTGGACCAAGGACTACTAGAGGGTTCAATCACCCCAAGGTCTAACATCTTGTTGACCTCGGTCTTAATGTAAGACCGTACTTTGTCTGACATCCTGTATCCCCTACTTTTGGTAGGTACACTGACTCCTGTGTCTATGTTATGTTTGCACCAAGGTGTCAAACCAGCTGACTGTGAAAACAGGGGGGAAAACTGCCAAAGCAAACTTTTCACCTCATCCTGCTGATCAGAAGTCAGGTGAGGGGCCACTCGGGCACCCTCAAAGGAGCTATCTGAAGGACCGCTTTGGAACAGGTCAGGGAGAGGTTCAGCCTCCTCTTCCTCAACATCTGAAGCCAGTAGCAGTGCTGCGATTTCGACTCTTGGGACGAAAGCCTTCAGCCTATTTACGTGGAACACTTTTGGAGCCTGTCCAGGCCTTCCAAGGTCCACTAAATAGTAAACCTCACCCAGGGGCTCCACCACTGTGTAAGGGCCTGACCATTTGTACTGTAAAGCTCGAGGCCTTATGGGATTCATGATCAGGACTTGCTGACCAGGTGTAAAGTTGATGAGGGAAGCTTTCTGGTCGTACCAATGTTTCACCAGCGCTTGTCCTGCCTTCAATTTATCACTAGCCAAGCCCATCAGAAGTACCATCCGTTTTCTGAGCCCCAGCACATAATCTACTACGTTGGTAGTAACAGGGGGAGTGGGCATCTCCCATCCCTCTTTGACTATGGCTAAGGGTCCCCGCACAGGATGACCAAACAGAAGTTCGAAGGGGCTGAAGCCAACACCCTCCTGTGGTACCTCTCGGTAGGTAAACAGTAAGCATGGTAAAAGAAGATCCCATTTTCTTCTCTGAGACTCTTCCAAAGCCCCAATCATGCTCTTTAACTTTCTGTTGAAACGTTCCACCAGACCATTGGTCTGGGGTGGTATGCAGAAGAGAACTTGTAAATGACCCCACATTATTTCCACATAGCCTGCATATACTTTGACATAAAGTTGCTGCCTCTGTCAGACACAACTTCTTTAGGGAAGCCAACCCTAGTGAAGATGCCAAGTAACGCTTTTGCAACTTACTTGGCAGTTACAGTTTTTAATCGGATAGCCTCAGGATATCTGGTAGCATAGTTTACTAGCACCAAGATAACCTATTGCCTGAGGATGTCTGCGGGTCAAGGGGACCAACGATGTCGATCCCTACCCTTTCGAATGGTATTCCCACAATTGGGAGTGGTACCAATGGAGCTTGGATTGTTGAGCCACTCTTACCAGATAACTGGCAGGAGGCACAACTCCTTCAGTGACTTTCTACTTGCACCCCCATCTTGGGCCAGTAGAAGTGCATGGATAAACTTTGCCTGGTCCTCTTAATACCAAGGTGACCAGCAAGGGACACTTCATGCACCAGCTGCAGGAGGAAGGGTCTTACAGCAAGGGGAACCACCAACCTCCTATGGTCTCCTTCTGTAGACTCTGTCGGCTCACTTTACAGGAGTCCACCTTCCCAATAAATCAGATGCGTCCCAGGAGGTTCACCCTCAAGCTGGGAGCAGGCCTGTCTCCATAGGCCTTCCAGAGATGGGCACTCATGTTGGCCTTTACTGAATTCTTCCCTGTCAGGACCACCTTCTACTAACAATTCTTTTAGTTCAGGATGGTCATTGGGGTCAAATACTTCAGTCATCGCCACCTCCTCGTCAGGCCCGGGCGATTGACCAACTTCCTCCACCGCAGTGGTAGGCGAGTTCGGGGGAATGTTCTCTTTCCCTCGTCTTGACTTGCTTACTCCTTTCGCCTTGGGTTTCCCCTTCGGCTGGGGCGGCGTATTGGTCTTGGCCAATGCTGCCCGTGTTTGAGACCGTGTGCAGGGTCTGTCGGCCGTGTCTCCTACGAGCCCTAAAGCTCTGAGATCATTGCCTAACAAGACTTTTCCTGGGACGTTTCTCTGAATGCTCACTGGAATCCTAACTGCTGTACCATTTAAAGTAAGATTTACAGGTATTACTGGAAACATGCGAGGTGGGCCGTCAGCCAACTTAGTGGGCATCAGAGTAGCTCTGGCAACTTCCTCTGAGTCTACCAAGGTAGAATCCACTACAGTTCGACTGCACCCACTATCCCTAAGAGCTGGAGTATCTACTCCATTGATCAGCACACTGTCCTTAAAGTAGGGCTTGGTATTATCTGGAATCCTAGCATAAGCCTCTGCGACTTTAGGCTGCCAGGAACCCAGGGAAACTAAAACTACCTCAGCTTCTATCCCACTGGGGAAGAAGTCTGAGGAGAAGGATGCTCCTTTAATCTCTTCTTCCTCGTAGGAGGAGAAGGCCAGATTAGCAGAGTTGACCCCCAAAGGTTTAACCTTACACCGGGGATCCCCCTTCATGTGGTCAGCTGCTCCACAAGCAAAACAAGATCCATTGGGTCTGTTTACATAGGGAGGCTTATTGTAACCAGAGTTCTGTTTCGGAGGCTGACCTCTACTACCCTGTGAGTTCTCTTGTGTCTTACCCTTATTTTTCTTTTTGTGGCCCTTTTGAGAAAAAGATTTATCAGATTCTCCACCCTCCTTATCTTTGGACTTTTTCCCTTCCTCCTGCTTACCAGGATGAGTTTTGTCCTTATGGGACACTCGATGTGACACCCATAAGTCTGCTGCAATGGCAAGCTTCTTAGGATCTATCTCCTTCGAATCGGCCAAATGCTGCTTAAGCTCCGGGGAAGAAGATGCAAAAATATGTTCCAGCATGACAAGACTTATCATGCCTTCAAAGGTAGAAACCTTATAACCTTCGACCCATCCAATCAAGTTTTTTAATGATTCGGTTACATAAGATACCCAAGTACCACCTTCTTTTTTCTTATACTCTCAGAATCGTTTTAAATATTGGGCAGGAGTCTTTCCAAACTTTAAAATGAGAGTTTGCTTTAACATTGCAAAATCGGCTCGCTCAGCCTTCGACATTTCCATAATGGCACTACAGCCAGAATGGGGCAGTCTGCTGAGTAACCAGGCAATCTTATCAGCATTGTCAACTTATTTAACTTCACATGCATACTGAAACGTATTCAGCCAGTCCATAATGTCATTCTTTTCCTCATACACACTGAGCAGATCTTTCGGAAACCGTGGATGAGAGGAGGCCCCAGACCCATGTCCAGGACCCTTGGATCCATTTGCAACCTGAAGCTTGGCCTGTCCCAACTGGTGATCCCTGTCTTTCTGTTTTTCTGCCTGTTCGATTTTTAGCTTGACCCTATTGAACTCAAGCTCTTCCTGTAGTTTGGCCATATTGAACTCAAGCTCCTTCTGCCTAAACAGCAGCTCTTGCTTCTTGAATTCAAGCATGGCCTCCCCATCGACACTGGCAGAGGAAACATTAGACATCTCATCCTCCCTGTTCTCGCGGTCGCGGTGGATCAGTGCAGCGGCAAAACCGTCGGTTCTACCAGTGAGAGCAGCCCCACCTCCTTCCGCACTGTCCTCAGAAGTTATAGCGTCAAGCTGCGCTTCTTGCCACGCCACGATTCTTTGGATCATATCCAATTTGGTGCCTTGAGAGGAGACACCTCTCTCCGCACACATCTTTTTCAATGTTTCGGATTTAGAAGCATTTAAAGTTAACAAGGTATTTGTTTCCATACTGTTAGATAGGACTATGGCCTTTTAAAAGTTATACTACGACAATTCACTACGTGTCCTGGTAGGAATAACTTGAAATGCCTTCGCTCATGTGCAACACTGGATACATTCAGTCGTATCCCACCGCTGTACACCAATTTGTTAAGATGGATTTCTGAACTCTGTCCTGGAGGGGCAGAGGTTCAGAAGGCCAGCCTAGTTTCTTGGAACAGGGTAACCTCTGGACAAGACAGACCAATCAAGGTAACGATCGCGGCGGTCAAGACTAGGTCTCAAGTGGGGTGAGGGTGACTGAAAGCCCGCAATGAGCACACAAAGCAAGGACACTTACAAATTACTCCAAGCAGGTGTTATATAAAAAATATAGACACATTTATTACAAGGCCTTTGTAACATTGACCGTAGCGAGAAATCACAATAAAACTCAAATAAACCAACACATCACAATCAAATACAATATATATATACAATTACCAACAAGTCTAACGAGTTAGACGCACGAAATGTGCAGACCACCTAGATGGGGAGGAAAACAGGCAGTGTGAATAATGGTTAGACCCAGTCCGCATTCAGAGGCACCTAACTAGAAGGAAGTCCGAGCCCTACGAAGAGTGGAGTCTTGTGCTCAAAAGTACCTGCACACGCGGGTGCCAAGGGCAAAGGGGAGTCTCCTCGAGGGAATCAGGCAGTTCAGTTCGGTGATCAAATGAAGATGAACAGAGCTCCGCGACTCAAGTGCAGCCTCCACTGTGGGCAGAAGCAGAGCGCGAGTACGGAAAGGCGTGCTGTTTGACACAGCGGGGAAAAGCTATGGGCTACTGCAGGAGGGCGACCAGTTCCTAGCGATGCTACTCACCGGTCCCCGATGCAGGCAGACCCAGGCCTCTCCGCATCAGTTTCAGTGCTGGCAGGTTCAGATACGAGCAGGGGACGTCTCGGCGTCGTGTAGATTCCGCAGCAGCAGAAGTTAGAGTTGAGGATGTCCCAAACGCAGTGAACCCACACAGTTTGTTACCACAGCAGGGCAACGGAGCGGCCGTGTGTATTTCAGCCCAATGTACACTACTCACTTCAGACCTGGGAATGCCAAGTGTACGAATAGTGTGAGAGTGGCAAGGACTCATAATACAACACAACCTGACGGCGGTTACAGAGCAAGACTCCTGGGTAGGCTGGTCAGTCTGCTGGATGGCCCAGAGACACTTCCGAAGGCTTACGTGCAGGAGATGGTGATGATGCCGAGAATAGTTGTTCCCACTATTCCAAGGGGTCAAAGTACCAGTACAGGCCTTCTCGTTCGATCAGAGATAGAAAGGGTTTCACAAAGCGACAGCAGTGCAGAGGAGCAGTCCTTCAGAGGGTCACCAGCGATTGCTCGGTTCAGCCTCGTAGTTGAAGGATACTTGGCTACCTGTATTCCTTCGTTCGTGAGAACGCAGGAGATCGACATGGTAGTGGTGTTTCCAGCCCCCTCTTATCCACGGTTCCCTTCGCGCCAAAACGGAGGGGACCCAATAGGAGATCTGCTCACAAAACACTCACACCATACGTGGACCTATCATGGACCACGGTGGTCCCAGGCATTCTTGACACACTAGACTCTCTGGCACCCAGGATGTATATTGGGACCAGACATCCCAGCCCACATCCTGGAGGCACACACAAGGCCTGTAGAAGCCCGCAAAAGCATCTGTGTTTCGCAGGAAAGTACATGCCCAAATAAGGAAGGCCCCGGGTCGGCTCGACCTGGGGAAGGTGAAGGGGGCAAGGCGGTCAGCGGACAGGACAACGAGCCTTGTGGTCTGGCCATTTTGGGAGCCTGGCCACCATTTTGGGCTAAGTGCGAGAAACGCGCTTAAACAGCCAAAAGGAGCTCAAAACACTAAGAAACGAGCGCTGCCACCAGTCCCGTCCGTGATTCACTTGCACCGTTCGTTAACAATCCAAAGAGAGTATCTAGGGCCTGTAAAAGACTAGAGACCCAAGAGAGCAGTAACTTAGCTTACAATGCCCTCTTGTGTCATGTTGCGCGAAAGCTGCAACATGATAAAAGAACTACGGAAAACAACGTTTCCCGGTACTGACTGTCTTAAGGGCATGTCAGTTTCCCCATAAGAATGGAGCGAAAGCCCAGAGGAGTGCGGCAGAAGGCTGCACTTCTCTGGCAAAGTCTAGATCATGGTGAAAACAACAGCAAAAAGTTTAGGGGGTTGCCACATGGAAGGAAAATTACCCACAATTAAGAAATCTTAACTAACACTCGCCCCTCCCAGACTATGGACAGGGGGAACTAATCCAGCCCTGGATGAGTCTCTTGTTCAGGTCGGTTAAACATTCTGGACAACCCATCAGCATTGCTATGTTGGACACCTGGCCTATGCTCAATAGTGAAGTCGAAGCCTTGTAGACTTATGGACCACCTAAGCAACTTTGGATTCTCTCCCTTCATGTTCATTAGCCACTTTAAGGGCTTATGGTCAGTTTGCACAGTGAAGTGGGTGCCATAGAGGTAGGGCCTCAGCTTCGGTAGGGCCCACACAACAGAGAAACATTCTTTCTCCACTGTGGACCATCTGAGCTCTCTGTCCTTAAGCTGGCGACTAATAAAACCAATAGGGTGTTCCTTACCCTTCTCATCTCCTGGTCATATTACAGCTCCTTTCCCAGTGTCAGAGGTGTCCGTCTGCACAATAAAAGGTCTTTGATAATCAGTTACCTTCTTGGGTTTCTTCGGATTGGTGAGGGCAGTCAGAGGGGCAGCTATGGTGCCATAGTCCTAAGAAGGCTCTCACTAGGGTCTGTGTAGTGGGGGTAGGGCAGTCTTGAACTGCTTGTACTTTACTGGGAAGAGGCTGTATCCTCCCTCCACCTACTTCATGTACAAGGTAAACCACGGAGCCTTGTCCAATCTGGCATTTACTAGCCTTTATGGTCAAGTGTGCTTTCTGAAGAGCCTGGAGCACAATCTCGAGGTGTTACACATGGTCTTCCCAGGTGGCACTGAAAACTGCTATATCATCCAGATATGCAAGACAGAATTCGTCCAACCCATTCAACACATGATTCACAAGCCTCTGGAAAGTGGCAGGTGCATTCTTCAACCCGAACGGCATTACCCTGAATTGGTAAAGGCCGTCTGGAGTAGAAAACGCTGTCTTCTCCTTGGCATGTTCTGCTAAAGCTATTTGCCAATAGCCAGCAGTGAGGCCAAACGTGCTGAGGTACTTGGAAACACCCAAGGTATCCACCAGCTCATCTGTTCGAGGCAAGGGGTGTGCATCTGTCTTCGTGACAGCATTCAGAGCCCTGTAATCCACGCAGAACCTCAATTCAGAAGTTCCTGCCTTTGGAACCAAAACCACATGGCTGGACCAAGGACTACTAGAGGGTTCAATCACCCCAAGGTCTAACATCTTGTTGACCTCGGTGTTAATGTAAGACCGTACTTTGTCTGACATCCTGTATCCCCTAATTTTGGTAGGTACACTGTCTCCTGTGTCTATTTTATGTTTGCACCAAGGTGTCAAACCAGGTGACTGTGAAAACAGGGGGGAAAACTGCCGAAGCAAACTTTTCACCTCATCCTGCTGATCAGAAGTCAGGTGAGGGGCCACTCGGGCACCCTCAAAGGAGCTATCTGAAGGATCGCTTTGGAACAGGTCGGGGAGAGGTTCAGATTCCTCTTCCTTAACAAGGAGCAGGGCATGTGCACGACAGCCCTTGGGGTTGTCACCATCCCAGAGGCTGTCCTAGAGGCGCAGGCACCGGGATATTTGGCATGCAGCAGGCTCAGAGTAGGTGGCTACAGAACTCGGGGCATTCAATCGCAGGGAGGCAGGTATCGGCCATCGGGCAGGAGGCAAACTTGGAGCTTACACAAAGGATGTCTTCCGTGTGGGAGCGTTTGGGCCAGCAAATCGGGGCAGAGCGGCATCAGGCACTGGAGGCAAGGCTCACCATGGCCAGGGCAGAGAATTCACTGCATAGGGCAGAGAGGCGGGCTGAGGTCCTCGAGAAGACTTGCAGGGAGTTTGAGAGGAGCATGCTGGAGTACCTGCAAGCCCTCGAGGGTTGAAGCAGAGGCCCGACTACGGAAAGTGGACGCAGTGTTCGATGATGCCCTGGACGAGACTAGGGGGGAGCATGGTGAGGATGAGGACTAGCCTGCTGCCATTATATATAGTTATTTAGGTGTAAATTTCATTTTTTGTTTAATGTTTTGGGGAGTTATTGGACTGTGCTCCACTTTTTGTATATAGTTATTTTTTGGTGTGTCATTTCCTGGATTTTTTTCATCTTTTTATTATGCATTTGGGACAAGGGACCTCCTATAATTGTACATAGTTTGCATGTTTTTGTATCCATTTATGTTCACCATGATGAAATGGTTTTCTTTTAATTTTGGTTTTCATTTTGGAATCATTTAAGGACATGGACTGCATTTTTGAGTTTGACATTTTTTTGTGAACTCTGTTTTTTCATTTAGACATGCTTAATTTTTGGTGTAATTTCATGCACATTTTTTTTATTTTCTGTAAATTATTGTCACTTTCATACTTGTTTTATTATATTTTCTTATTTTTGCTACAAGTGGTGTTTGGTCTCGGATTTTGTGCAAGTTTGACGCTTCCTTACTCTGTTCTGTGTCCCTGATGATGACCAATGTTTTTCATGTGTGTGCACACAAGCATGCATGTGTCATGTTTGACATCCATTCACATTGGACATGTCCTGGTGTGCATGACCAGTGGATCGCTGTTAAGGTGGAGTTGGAGTGTGCACCGTGTTGTGGTCTTTGATTTCACATGTGCAACATATTTGTGTCTTGGTCCTCAATGTTTATGGGAGGGTGGTGGGTTGGGTGAGTGATGGGAGTGTGTAAATTTGAGATTTTTGGAACCGGATTTGCTTGATGCTGTATAAGTGCCTTCACAATCATGTGTTTGTGCTGATTTAATTGTATCTCGTGTAGTTGGACATCCTGCTTTGCTGTTCCTATTTTTGTATTGCTAGGGTTTGACACATGGACAGACCAATGCTGTAGTATATGTTGTGTAACGATATGTTTGCCATTTACACAATCATGACTTGAGTCGTGCTTGTGCTTTTGGTACTCCTCTGCCCTGATGAGGTCCTGTGGAAATCTGCTATAGCCAGCTGTGTACCCTCAGAACTTGTCATAAGGTCCCCTCGCACTCCACTTGCACTCCGGCACCGGCTCAAAGACATGCACAATCTTTAGACTGTCTTTATGTATGCCAACAGACACCTACCGACAGTTTGCAAATCTTGTTTTCACTTAGGCATGTAATTGACGCCGGCTGGCCAGATTAACATTGTTGTCGTTTTGGGTGTTTTTCTTGAGGTGTCCTTCACATGTTCAGAACTGCCACCGCCGCAACCACATTTCATCCATCAACACTTCCCAGTCACGGGCACTGTCTCAATGTCACCTGCCTAGAGAAAGTTCTAGTGTCTGTCTTCACTGAGTTCCCCCTCCTGGGACTCTTTGGCCCTTTGCACACTTGTGTATGTGTGCATTGTAAATGACAAGTGATTTGATTGGATCTCATGTCATGTCCCTCACCCATGGGAGGGTCACTTGTGTGTTTATGGGGTAATAGGTTGATGTGATGTGTGCTCATTGAGGCTCCAGGCAAATTTCTCCTAATGTGACACATATCGAGGGTGCTTTGAATTCTGTCATGGTGTGTGTATTTGTACATGTGTTTTTTTTTACATTACTTTGTCACATGGCATGCAGGGCCGCTCTTTGGTATACACTTATGTCATGTGTATGTTGGGATGTGGTTGCAGTCAGCGATTGTGTGTGATCAGCTCGGACACTGATGCATGTGGGCCAGGTGTATGTCTTTTTTGTTGTTTGCTGTATGTTTTGTTGTGGACAGGGGGTTGAGGGTGGTTTCAATACATGGCATGCAAGTTCACAGACACGCCGTTGATGGAGTGTACGTGTGTCACTATGTCAACATACATCATGCAGGTGGTGCCCAGTATACGGGGCCTGCCTGCAGGTTGCTGTGACGGGTGATGGGTGTGGGGGTTCCCATGACACAGGGCCTGCCTGCAGGTTGCCGTGACGGTGATCGGTGTGGGGGTGTCCCATGACACGGGGCCTGTCTGCAGGTTGCCATGAAGGGTGATGGGTGTGAGGGTGTCCCATAACACGGGGCCTGCCTGCAGGTTTCCGTGGCGGGTTATGGGGGTTGGGGGTTCCCATGTGGTCTGGGCTGCCTGCAGGATGTGGTCATGGGTGATGGGGGGTCCCATGTGGTGTTGACTTCCTGTGGGTGTGGTCATGGGTGATGGGGTATCCCATGTGATGTGGGCTGCCTGCAGGGTGTGGTCATAGGTGATGGGGGTCCCATATGGTGTGGGCTGCATTTGGGGTATGGTCATAGGTGACGGCGGGGTCCCATTCGGTGTTGGCTGCTTGCGTGGTGTGGTCATGGGTGATGGCAGTCCCATGTGGTGTGGGCTGCCTGCAGGGTGTGGTTACGGGTGATGGGGGTCCCATGTGGTGTGGGCTGCCTGCCGGGTATGGTTACGGGTGATGGGGAGTCCCATGTGGTGTGGGTTGCCTGCTGGGTGTGGTCACGGGTGATGGGGGGGTCCCATGTGGTGTGGGCTGCATGCATGGTGAGGTCACGGGTGATGGGGGATCCCATGTGGTGTGGGCTGCCTGCGGTGTGTGGTCACGGGTGATGGGCGCTCGGGGGGTCCCTTGTGGTGTAGGCTGCCTGCGGGGTGTAGTCACGGGTGATTGGGGCTGGGGTGTGGCTGTCTCGTCAGGAGGGTTCTGCTTCCAGTGGATTTGTGGCGTGTATCGCGGGGTACGTGCTGAGTTTCCACGTGATTTGGCTGTGGTGCGTCCTTACCTTCATTGCACTTAACTGTTGCTCACCCATGAGCACCCCAGCACCTATCCCATTTCCCCTCCCTTCTGCACTTTTATGCTCTGTGGGTGCTTTGAAACTGTATTTACTTCCTGTAAAAGTGATTAACAAGCTAACAATAAATAAATAAAATGCATACATACATGTTGAGTGTATGCTGGAATGTGTACGCAGTGCGGGTGAGTGTGTAGGCTGTGTCTGGTCATGATAATGTTAGCTGGATATTATGTATTTTCTGCTTTAGTGTATGTTGAAATGTGTACATAGCGAGGGTGAGTGTGTATGCTGGGTGTGGTTATAGATGATGTGCATATAGGTGGTGCGATTTTTGATGGATGATGTATTTCCTTGATTCACTGTATGTTGGAATTTCTACAAGGCAATGGGGGTAAGTGTGTGTACCTGGTGTGGTTATAGCTGCTGTGCATATGCATGGCATGGTTGCTGAGCATATGGTTGATGTATATTTTTAACTTATTTTGTATTTTTGTCAGTGGAAAATGTGGTTGTCAGTGCTCATGCGTTATATATATACATTTTCAATCCTTAATATCTTACATTTTTGCCAAGTCGTTTTTCAAAATTGTTTTTCAGTGCACCAATTCAAGTCAAGAATCTAGGTGCCTGCAAAAATTGGGAAACTGGAAAAGGCCTCTTTTAAGATATTTGGGCAGAAAAAAAATGATTTCCTAAAGGAAAACCCCATGTTAAAAGCTGTTCAAAACGAGATCAAAGTGATTTTTTTTTTAACTATGGAGCCATTAATTTAGAAATCCGATAGTGTACATGCAAAAGTGGCTGCCTGGAAATATAACTCTGGAATATGATCAGATTTTTTTTACAAGTGTTTGGAAGTCATTTTCTGAAACGCCATAGCAACTTCGTCTTAACCTTAACTATGACTTGCGCTAGCGCGAAGACATTCTATACAGAGATATATTGCCACACTATCGTTAAGGTGAGTAGCAAGTTCCATAGGAAACCTGAAAAATGAATTGCCAATAACTTTTAACTCGCATGATAGACTTATCTGATATTTTGCTCAAATAATTGCAACAGGCCCTCCTCAAACTGGAACATTTGGGAAAAATCTGTTATAAAATAAAGAAGTTATTAAGAAATAAAAAAAGAGCTGTTTCAGTCTAGTCCCCATTCATTTCTCTATAGAGAAAAAGTCTGAATTTTGCTCCAGTGGACAGCCAAAACGGCTGGACGGAATTGGACCAGGTCCAAAACAACTTGGGCATGAAGCATTGGCTCAATTTCTGTGAGGGGTCTGGGTTCATTCTATCCAGTAGTTGTTGAAATATTTGATGGAGAAATGGGTGCCCACTTCTCCCAAAAATATAGCTATATCTCCCATGGTGCTTTTCAGCATAGAGGCTTAGAGGCATTTCAGAAATAAAAAAGAGGCACTTTTTTTGCAAAATTCAATTTCTGATAACTTTTGACTTGCTGAATGGATTTGGATGACATTTTTAGAACAAATAGTTTTTCAAGGGCCCTCCCTAACTATGGGAATAAAACATTATAAAATGAAAAAAGTTATTAAGAAAATAAAACACAACAGTTTCACAGTTTTCACCCCATTCTTTTTCCTGTAGAGAAAAAGGGCAGTCTTTGAATAGCCGTAGCACAAAAACCGCTGGGTAGATTTGGCCCAAATAAGAAACAACTTGGTCACAATGCGTGGACTTAAATTTCATGACTAGTTTGGTAAATCCATTCAATAGTTTTTATATCGGCCCTGGGCTTTTTACAGCAGAGAGGCTGAGCGAGGCTAATAACGTTTGACTTTCTGGATGGATTTGGATGAAATGTTGTAAACCAAAGATGTGTTAAGGGCCTCTTCAAAGAATTAAAAAGTTATTAGGAAAACATAAATGCTGTTTTCAGCCTACTCGCATTAATTTTCCCATAGAGAAAAAGTGCAGTTTTTGAAGGCTTGTAGCGCAAAAAACACTGGGCAGATTTGGACCAAATAAGAAACAATTTGGGCACAAAGCATTGACTTAATTTCCTTGACTGGTTTGGGGTAAATCCATCCAGAAATTTTTACAATATTTTACAATATTTAACCGAGACATGGGGGTGTCTCTCTGGTCCCTCAAATGGTTATATATATATATCAACCTTGGTGCTTTGAGGCAGCGAGGCTGAGAGGATTTTCACAAATGAAAAGCAGACTTTTTTTTTGCTCAATGCAAGTGATTCCCACGGTATTACTCAGAGAAGCCGCAAATGAAAGAACTCAAAATGCTATTTGGAGGAGCAAAGCGGATGCCATCAAAACTTTAGAATTAACTCCCCCATGACCTTACAGAGTCTAATAACGAAGCTGCAGATTCGCTTTCCTTATCCAGCATTGACCGGCATTGTTTCACGCTACTAGAAGTCGGAGGTGCGTGTGCCCTTGCCTTTAAGTTTCAGCTGCCTGCCTGATCAGTTGGTAATATAAGGCCGCCACCGCCGCCCTTGCGGCGTTAAGCCCTGAGGAGAGAAGGGCTGTGGACTCCTGCTGTTAGGCTGTTTGGCAAGTGGCGACGTGGGACAGGCTCTCTGCAAACATGTCTACTGAGCTACAACCAAAACACATGGTGGCGACAGTATCAATGCCGAAAACACGTGCACAGAAAAAACGCTAATTCATTGGGGATTGTAATGGAAGTCCAGTGGCTCAACGTGTGCGGCTAAACAAAGTAAGTCGATATTATTCTTGGACTTCTACAAGTGATGTCATTTCTGAGTCACTAGCTTTCCAATCCCAAGTTCAAAGCACCGTTATTTCACTGATGCCACTTGAGAATGTGAATGCGAATGATGAAGTATTCGCCTACTATTGTGTAGCCAGGACCAACGACCAAAACACACTTGTTTGACATACACAACGAAGCTGCGCTGCTTAAAGCTTTATTGGCGCATATATCACCCTTGCTGCCATCAAAGGACCAATCAGACCAAATTAAGCCAGTAACCAACATTGTTTACAACGCACAAAATACAGTGTTGGCAACCGTACTCGTGTCAGCGTATGAAACCTTTCCTCTGGTAGTAACCGCTGATGGGGGTTCCGGTACTGCCGAGGGGGTGAATCAGCCCGCTTTGCTCCGAGTGTGGCCATGGCGGGCGAGGCGGTTGCTGGACGACTATATTGAACACGGAAGGCGGACGTGCAAGAACAGTGGAGTCGAGTGTAGCATGATCGATGCTGGCTCGAGTATGCTACACCCAATTGGTGCTAGCTCACCCAGCGCTCAGACTGGTGCGCTCGTTTCACAGTCTGCTACAGCCGGTTCATTTGTAAGCAACTCTGAAGGCTTGAATCTGACTAAGTCGACCGACGTAATACTCTGTGGCTGGATTGAGGCTCAAGAGCTTGCTTCAATCGAAAAAGCTCAGACTTGTCAGCATGCAATATTGAATAACACCGACAAGCTAGTGGACCCCTCAGTGTTGGCAATAACAACAAAGCACACAGCGAGACGCGATTCGTTGGAGGTTGTAAATAATGTGCTTCAGAATTTGCTCTCAATGAACAAAGCCTGCAAGAGCTAATTACAAGACCCAGTGCCGGCAAACGCCAACGGGGGTGCAAAAATGTCGCTGAAGCGCAACAACACTGAGATAACCGAACTCTGTGAAGACACAGCGCCCAGTGTGCCTTATAAACGTGCAAAATGTTTGAAAAATGTGATCTTAAGGACCACTCTCACGATTTATCTTGTTTACCGATTCCTTCTCAGAAAAGGTTGTGTATTAACAAGAAACGTGAGACAATATGCAGGGCTTCAAAAACCAAAAGATTACAATTATCTAGCACTGATGATTCTGATTCGGATGAGACAGCTGACTCCTCCTTTATAGAGTGACCTTTTCCCAAAACTAGGAGAAACAGAATCAGTGCTGTCAGGGAGACTCATTGCTCTAAGGCTCTGACATTTGGTCCCGACATAAGTACGGCGTCGCCAACAATGGAGCTACAAGCGAAGCCATTGTCATCACTGACCATCTCACTGGCACCGTTTATGAAGTTGTACGAAAACATAAACGATGCGACAAACGATTTGACAACTGTTGTGGCCTTAATAAACTCTAAATTGGTCAAATTGGAACAAATATGTGGGCATACAAACACCAAGCAATATGAGGGCTTTAAAAGGCTGGATGATTCATACAAGCTGCTAAACGAGCAAAGAAAAAATGACACAATTGACAAAAAACTTTTTGCCGAAGTTGCCATGGAAGCCATTGCATTATTCAAACAGGAAGGTATAAGGCCAAAAATTGTAGATCATAGTGGTAAACCTGAGGACGGTACACGGTTGATCACAAATGAGAATGTCTATGGCATTGATGATACTGACACCAATCCAAAGTCAGCTTGCTTACACACAAGAACGGTGAATAACAAATTGCAGGGTTCTCTAAAATCTACTGTTGCTGAGAAAATATACCAGCAATTGCCAATTATCGTAACTTCGGCCCTGAACCCTAATAACAGCGAGCCATTGAGCATTTTACCTGATGTTGGAAGTATGACAAAGAGCTCTGACGACCTACGTTTAACGCTGGTACTGGTTGATGAAATTGTAGACGTGTCTTTTCACACTGCCTTTGAGCAAGCGAGAGGTATAGCAAACTTGGCTCAAGGTAATATTCAATCGGAATCCACGTCAAATATGAATCTACAAGATGATGGAGCAAGACATTGCGACGAAACTACCATCATAGTCCAAGCACCAACTTTGTTCCCCATTTTCAATGGAGGGGCGGACACACCCAAAAGCACGGGCCCCTCAAAACAACCTAAATCCCAACAAAGTAAAAAAACTTAAAACTTACCAGCAAAGAAAGGGAACAAATTGAACGGTGCGCAGAAATTTCTTCGTAACATTAAAGTGATGCATGTGTTAGCCAAAGAAAGTAACAAACAAATCCCTAGTACAATGAAAATCCCATTTCCAGTAATTCAGCCTGTAACATCAATCGGAAGTGGATCAAACGGAAATGTGAGTGTTGAGCAAGAAATTCCGATTGAGTTGTTAGATATGTCAATTTACGGCGACCCTGAATACGAGGATTTTGTTGAGACCAATAGTCCAATTGCAGAATCACAAGCCTCTGGTTCCAACGCACTCGTGGACATGAAATATGTAAGTGATCAGGCTGTGGGTAGACTTGTTGTCATTGGGAATGAAGTGCCAAAACAAAACCCAACAGACACATGTCCGGCAGCAACAGAGCCCCCATCTGAAAGACCGATCACCATCGATGACAAGGTAGTTGAAACACCATCTGTGCGATCCCAACCGAGGAGTCCTGCCTTTATGACAATGCACAAAAAACGACTTAGGATAAACAGAAGCTGCCACGAACAAACCCCAAGGAAGGTGGATTATGCTCAGAATGAAAGGGAACCTTGTGAGAAACGGGATCAGTCGCAAAAAGAAAATAACCTATCATATCGATCAAAGCAACACGACAAACAAACTAATGACTGATTAAAGGGAAACCACATATGTGCCCCCTTAAGCACAACGAAAAACTTAACTAGGGGCGCAGTGCGAGGAACGCTGGTTAAACTACTGGTCGAGAGGCTAAAGACGTCTGACAACCTGATCTTAAATCGTAGCAACATCATCAAATTATTACATCACGTGCCTGGATTACGTGCAATCACCTCTGACGACTTAAAGATTGTTGAGTTGGATGAACGGCGTAATGATAAAGTTGTGCTCCATGTAACCTCTACCTTAATAGCGTCTGTTCTTGATGAAAATGTGTCTCTTTTCTCATTGGGTTTCAACTTGTAAGTGGTCAAAAAGAAGAATCTCACCTTGCATCACGTGTATTAATGTCACCAAAGTCGAAAGCGGTGACTGTCGCATTTGATAACGACCTGCAAGGAATTCTAACCAAGTTGACCAGAAATACTATTAGAGAAGACGATTCTAAAGGCAAAATAGCATCAACTGAAAAGAAACGGTTCTCGTTTGTTGGTGATCAATGCCCAGAACTAGTGGGCGAAAATTAGAAAATAAGCCTAACCATACAAGGTCATATTCAACCTGGGACCCTAATTGTTCGCCCTCACACAAGTCTCCACACCCAAGAAACAACACAGGACTGGCAATGGTTGGCTGAAACGTTAAACAACAACACAAATCAATAATGCCAGAAGGAGTATGCCTCGCAGTCATGTACATTGGGCTCTTGGAATACTTGAGGCTTCAGTCACTTGTTTAATACAGAGTGGCTGTGTGGTCTGGCATTCATATGTCTATAAGAGACATGGATAAGTGTCACCCCTTTAGTACCAGATTTAGATCTGGCGCTAAATCCTGCTATAAAACCGGAAAAGGGGCGCCTGATGGCAGGACTCATAACTTTAGTAAAAATGCTCATCAGGCTTTGGCATCATTAATTCAGTAAACCACTCGCCATTCATTCATGAATCAACAATCGCTATATTGGATACGAAGACCCAAAACACAGACCAAATAACAATAATGAATCTGTATTGGAACTATGGTAGAGCTGGAAAACATGAGTTCATTGATGCAGTCTCAAGTATTGTAGATTGTTTACTTGAAGGCCAAAATGGGTCTAATATAATAATTTGTGGTGACTTGAACATAGATTATTTCAACCTAAAGACGTTCTAGAAAAAAACCTTAGCCACACAGTGGATGGATGAAATGAGTGTAAGAAAGTTACAGATGCTGAACGGATGAACATCAGGGGACATACCGCCAGCCCCCACGTGGAACCGGGCAAACCAGGGTTCCACAATTGACTACATATTTGTATCAGCAGCTCTTCATGAACGAGTGATATCGTTAAAAGTGGTCCAAAAGAAAAGCAGTGATCACGACATGCTGACCATGTAACTAGCAACCACTTCAATAAATGTTAAAGTGAAATGGCCACACAAGATTGCTGTTGATGCAAGCAGGGTGAGGCTAAGACTTGTCGAACCAATATTGTGATGCAGGATCCATGTTAGAATATGCACATCTACTGGCCAACTTCAAAACGCACAACGGAGGCTCAAAACATATGAACTTGAAACACACACACTGTTTCGACTTTGACATACTAAAACAGAAACGACTAATGAGATGCGCAATTCGTCAGGCTCCGGCGGCTAATAAAGAGACATGCGTGTTGAAAACAAAGGCTGCCAGACAAAGATATCAAAACTGGCTTAAAGCCCATAAAGGCCTAATGTTACAAAGGGACTCTGAATGAATGCTGGAAAGCCTTCAAAATAAGAACACCAGAGAGTTTTGGAAGATTATCAACGACACACAAGCTCCCCAGGAGGCCTTACAAGTTTCAATGGTATCCGAAGCAGCATGGACAGCCCATTTCAAAGAGTTGTACAAAGATAGCGCAACGCCACATAACACAAATGATCCAATCATGACAAAATGGGCATTAACATTTCCCAAAGATGACATCATGAGAATAATCACCAAAGCAAAAACTCAAGAGCTCCTGGCCCGGACGGCTTGACAAACTTCACGATTAAGCAGCATCCGAAGCTATGGGCAGATGTCTGTGTGGCTCTCTTTGAGAGGGTAAATGTCCAGTGTCAGACGCCACAATCTTGGAAATCTGCTGTGATTGTACCTGTGCTTAAAAAGGGAGACAGAACGTGCCCAAAAAATTACCGTCCAGTAGCCTTACTTGACGTCTTAGGTAAAATCTATGCAACCATGTTACAGCACAAACTAGTCAAGTCGTCAACGCTATCGAAACATGTCGACATTAGACAGGCAGGCTTTGTTAAGCAGGTTGGTTGCTCGCTAATCTGTTGCTGCTGAACCTACTTAAAATGGAGGCGATAAAATAAAAAACAACGGTCTATCTTGCCTTCATTGACTTTTCCTATGCCTTTGATACGATCAATCGGGCACTTTTATGGAAAAAAATGCATACATGGGGTTGACCGGAAGACCTATTGGCTGCCATAAAAGAACTGCATACTGGAACCTCGATCAGAGTACGTCTGGACCAAACAGGCGTTTTGTCGTCACCGATTAAAACATTCAAGGGAGTCAAACAAGGTTGTCTCTTGGCGGCTGCGATATTTAGCCTGTTCATATCGGACATAGGAACCACCATAGAGGCAGTAAAGTCCTTGACTTCAAAGATGCATAGATCGCATTTAAGTTGGCTCCTCTATGCAGACGATCTAATTTTGTTGGATTTAACACCAATTGGCCTGCAAAGGAAACTCGATGCAATTCAACAATATGTGACTGACAACCAGCTGCTCATTAATACGAAGAAATGTGAAATTCTTGTCCTTAAAAACCTTAAAGGTGGAAGGGCCAGATCAGCTAAAAGAACATCATGGTCTATGGGGCAGGAAAAGCTGCAGATTTCATCTTGCGTAAAATATCTTAGAATGTCAGTAAGTTCCTGTATTAATGATGGCCCGTGGATTATTGTGACAAAACGCAAATGTAAGCAATTGGCAAGTCAAGCGCTAGCGATAAAAAACAGATTTGGAAAATTCTCTCTCAAACCGGTCCTGCAATTTTACCAACAAAAGGTAATACCAGTACTAACGTATGGGGCAGAAAATGCCTTGGGCTGCTCATGGGAGGTGTGGTCCACGTTTGAGAATATCTTTTGGACCAAAGTACTGGGCCTACCTAAAGGAACTGCAACGTCTTCCATACAATATGAATTATCGCTAATATCAATCCACGCATGAGTTTGGTGGAGCCTGTTATCATTGTATCGCAAAACAAAAGCATGTGAACAAATCCCGCAATTTGAAATCTTTCATAGTGCCACCTCGTCTGCACCATGTGTTATGTCAATGTGGCTGAAACAATGTGAATCCATGATGGCAGAGTTCGACATCAAGCTTGACTTGCTCCATGGTAATCCGAATGCAGCGAAGAAAAATATTTGGCGCTCAGATTGGGAGCAAACATGTTCCTAAAGAGCGGCTTCTAAAATGATGAGCGAGGTTCCACCTGAGGGCCGGGCTTTCGGTACCATGCAAAAATACATTGAATTATTTCCTGAGCCAAATGCCAGAAGGATGTTTATGGGACTTTGGCTAAACGAGTTTAAAACTAAAGAACGTCTGAGAGCATGGTCTTCTAACGCAAACTTGAATCCTATGTGTCGTTGCTGTACAAAGGAAATCGAAACTCTAAAACACTTGGTGCTATTTTGCAGTGACTTACGAACAGAAAGAACACGATATCTGGGCGCTTGGAGCGAGGCACATCCGTCCCTTTGTGCTGGTGAGTGATGGCAACAAATGTTCAACGGAAGAGACATGAAATTAGTATTGCCTTTAACATACTTTTTGGCGACAATTGAAAATCGGCTGTTGGTCCCAATCGTTTTTAAATCAATGTGAAGTCATACTACAGTATATATCATGTTTCTTGAGCCACTGAATGGTCTTAGATCTGAATTGGCAATAAGGGAGGTCTTCCCTGCAGGGAGGCGGTAGGGAATTCCAAAATTGCTGTAACGGGAACGCTATTCCCTCCAGCCATAGTGCATTTAAATCTAGGCACAAGGAGGAGATTGGAGTTAACCATTCTGGTGGGTCGTGAGAAAGGTGGTCTAGTGAATTTAGTTATAAGGTATTGAGGGGCAGCTTGGTGTAGGCATTTGTGGGTCAGAGAGACAGATTTAAGGAAAACCTTGTCTTTGGTGGATAGCCATTGACAGATCTTCTGGTCTCGGACATATGGGCTTTCTTAGGGATACTAAGGGCCGCACTTAGTGCATTATTCTGTAAGATTTGAATTTTGTTCGTAATGTATTTGTTGCAACCTACATATAGTGCATTGCAATAGTCCAGTTTGGACAGGATTAGAGCCCTGGCTAGGGTGATGAGGTTAGAAGGTGAGAGGAATGGTTTGGCTGCTCTGATAAGTTTGCAGGTGTAGGATGTGTCTGATGCCATTGCTGTGTCCACAATTAAATATGTACTTATTTTTTTTTAAATGTAATTATGTTGTATAAATAACTTTTTTGCATATTAACCAAACTTTGAATTCTTAGATTATATATCATCACAATTAAGGGTTTATCGAAAAGTAGATTAAAGTATTCAGCCGAATACTGAATAGTTGGACAAATAGTCGGCCGATACTGAATACAAAGCGGAATAGTTACCTTTTTAATAAATAAAGTTATGTAGACAAGAAAAACACTTTGTAAATTAATAAATACTTTCAAATGTGTAAATCCATTCTTTATTACAGTTCATTTCTTTGTTGTCTTCGGAAGTTGTTTGTGTAAACCATGAAAGAAATACATTATCAGAAAATAAACTGTTCAAGAACGGCACAGTGTGTATTTTTGTGAATTCATACACGTCGCTTGTTGGGAAGGGCCCAAGTATCTAAGACTAGCCCAAAAGTATAGTATGCATGTATGCAACCACTGTGACGGTGACTGGGATGTGTCTACTTGTACTTTCAAATGGTCCTTTTGGGCCTGCCCATCTTTAGCATTCTGGCTCCAGCAATGCACTGAAATACAAAAGGAGTGATTACATCAATTAGCACCCTGCTGACTGCTAAGGTGCTACTGAATACAAACATTTTGGATGCTAACGCCAGGCTTTTTACCTGTGCTACTGAATGAGGATGAGGCACTTGAAAAATGTCTTATTATTAGCAGATAGTATTTTTCTATCGTTTTCGGATGGGGCATGTTTGTGATATGATATTAAATGATATGATATGATAAGGCAAAGAGTGAAGACAGAGACAACGATCCTACTCGGCCAAGTGTCATTAAGATGGCGCAAGTGCAGGGGACGGGGGAAGGGGAAAAGTGCAGAGACACCATACAAAAATATGTAGGGAATTCTGAGTCCTACATGGCTCTCAGCTGACCCTACAGGGAAGGGACAGTGCTGATGTTGATATCTTTAATTGGCATGTGCATTATTGTACTTATTTATTTTGCTTGCACCTCCTTTTGGCCCAATGTTTCTAAATTGTAAACGTGTATCTTCTTTTCTTTATTACACAGCTATCCCTTTGTTTTAACCCTAATGTTGGGAGGAACATTTCTGCCACAGACTGGGGTATTTTGGTTAAAAGAATATAACTATGTTCTTTAGTAACATCTATCCCTTTTATTCAACTCACACGGTGCATTTTGGCAACATGAGAAAGTTGGAGGGCAATAATTGTAATGTATGATTCTATATGACAAGTACATATCTGCCGCAGACAAACTTCCCACTGAGCGATATTACTTGCTTTATAACCTTGTCCTGGAAGCTGAATGTAGTTCTTTGCTGCAAGAACGCTACCTCCTGAGCTATTTAACACAGGCTTTAGAAATTACTGGAATTTCTGTCACTCCTACATTAATCAACTTAATTATATTATGTGGGTTTGGGATTGATGGCACTAGAACATATAACTTTCAGATTTCTCTCACATGTCCTCAGCAAATCAATAAGCACCCAAACAAAATACCAATTTACATTGGTACAACATTTTCCCCCATCCTCTCTCCTTCCCCTCTGACCTTAAATAGGTAACAAATACTACTTAAGGGCAATGAGGACACCCGATCACTCCACCTTCCCTTCCCCACCCCCTCCATCCCCCCTACCTCAAATCCTACACCGTAACTCCCTTCACCTACCCTCTCCTCTACCGTCCCCCACCCTCCCCCCCTTGTATATAGTTTTGTTCTAATGACCTGTTCATGTTTGTAAATATGCTTCTCTCACTTTTGTACCTATTGTTATATTGTAAAGCGCTTTGGCTTAAAGCGCTATATAAATTCAATACACATAAACATAAACATACAAAACCGATTTGAAAAACTATTGTTCCAGCTCAATAGTTTTCAGTTGAAAAATACAGGGGAGACCAGAGATATATTCAAAATATTCAGAGTTTTGCTTCAGCTCTCACTTCCACAGCAAACCAGCAGATGAAAGTCCAGCACATGAAGCCCAGGGACTTTGTTTGCACTTTAAAACCTCTGTTTTTGCTCTGATAGACCCTCCCAGGTACAACTTGGTTCCTTCCTATCCTCTATCTCCCTCTCTACCTGCAGTGTTCCCCAGGGGTATAACCTCTCACCCTGGCTTTTCAATCAATACCTGGCAACTCTCGCCCACTGCATTTCCGTTTTCTGCTCAAATTTTCCATTTTCTGCTCAAATTTCCAGTGCTATGCTGATGACACCCAACTCATTTACAGGCTTCCCTCGGCCACCTCCTCTCCTTCCCTCATCTCCAGCTGCCCAATCGCCATTCAACATTGGTGTGCTGCGAATGATCTTTGTTTAAACTCCAACAAGACTGAGATCCTCCTCATTGGTACACCCCCTCCATCCTTTCCCCTCACTCTCTGGCCGGCCTCCCTTGGCCCTCCTCTTGCTTCTAGCAGCGTAGCTAAAAACCTTGCAGTCATCTTTGACTCCACACTTTCCTTCTCCGCACACATCTCTGATGTCTCCAAAAAGTCAAACTTCTTACTGCACCTCCTTTCCTCTCCTTCCCTCAGAAGCTTCTTGTCTCCCAAGCTCTGATTCTCTCTAGGTTGGATTACTGTAACAGCCTCTTTCTAAATCTACCTACCTCCACTCTCCGCCCTTTACAACTAATCCAGAACAGGACTGTGAGACTTGTCCTTGGCCTCAAGCCCTGGGATCGTATCTCCATCCAGCTCTGAAATCCCTCCATTGGCTCCCTGTGGTCGCAAGGATTACATTTATCTTTGCATTGTCCACAAGGCATTTACCTTTGCATTGTCCACAAGGCTTTCTGGGGCCAGGGTCCAAATTATCTTCAACTATCCCTCCGTAAATACCTCCCCTCTAGATAGAGCCCTTCACTCCTCTACCTCCAACTCCCTCCGGGTCAGTCGTTTTTCAAAGAAACGAGCTGGTGGTAGATCTCTGTCTTCTGCAGATGCCTCCCTCTGGAACTGCCTACCTGCCACCTTGAAACTTGAGGAGAACCATTTACGGTTCCGGAAGCTCCTCAAGACCTTCCTCTTGGCCTCTGCCTTTGCCCCTCTTCTCCTCTTCTCCCCTGCTGATCTGCTTTCTCTCTCCGCAATGCTGCATCTGGCCACCCTCTGCCCTTCGGGCCCAAGTACCTGCTCACCCTGCCACCTGGCCACCCCTTGCACTGGGGCCTCTATCTGTATCCATACAGCCCCCCCTCCACTCTTTGTCTGCACTGATCAGATACTCCCTATCTGACTAACCTTGCACTTGGCCCTCACAAGCTGCACTATCACTGTTCTGGATCACTGTGTTTATTTATGCACTTATTATTTATCTTGTCCTCTCTTATGCTCTGCACTTTCCAATTCCTCCCCCCTCCCATGCACTTTCCCCCTTTTCCCTTCCCCATGCACTTGGGCGTTCTCAATGTCACTGGGCCTAGTAATATTGTTGTTTTTGTTCTGTCCCCTGTTCCCCTCCCTTTGCCTGGTCGCGCTCTGAAACACATGTGTACGAGCGCAATGTAAATAAAATATCATATCATATAATATCTGTTCTGCCTGTACTCAATCAAAAAATGTACAGCAGCATTTGTTTACTGATACTTTTAAAGGATAAACATGACATGCCTGAATGATTTCAGGCACGTAGTCAAAGCAGTACTATTTTGTAGGTGAAACTGTTCATCTTCGAGTGATGAATAATTAATTATTTGGCCAAAGCCGAATATCTCATTTTCAGCTGGAATTCGGCCCAATACGTACTCAAAGCCGAGATTCGGTAGCCCCTAATCACAATGCACATGTGCACATACTTTATTTTGTATTTGATTATTTTGGATAAAACTTGTCATTTCGAAAATAATGTGTTCATGTACTGTCATTACAGTAAGTAGAATTTTAGATTTAAATGTGAACATTGACTATTTTTTTAATACTTAATATTAAACATGCTTCTACTTCTATCTATTCTTATTTTCTTTCTACTACTATATAAACTATATATGTACTACTATATAAATTTATTATATTATGTTTGAAATCACTGAGACAGATTTACCAGAATCAGGTATTTTCCCTGCAATGTAGCATTGCGATTGTTTACTAATGCGTGAAATTCAATTTCATTAATGTGTATAATGTTACATATTTTTATTGCAAACTTTATACGTTGTTAAGTACTAAACATGAATTTGCCACAGAAATCATATCATACTTCTGTATCAGAGTTTTGTTCCATGTCATGTTTGTATTAAGTGTAATAAAATAAAATATGTATCTAAAGAGGTCAACAAAAATATTCAAACTTATTTAATCAGTAATGTCACATTTCATGTAATTATTGATCTCATTGGTGATGTTATGTATGATGCAATTAGTGATGTCACCAGGGATTTCATGAGTGATGTCATCAGTGAAATCAACTGTGAGAGTATCATTGTGCTCATACGCTGCGCAACAAGTGGTGCATAGTTAAGGTGGACTTGAAATGCGATTGCTGAATTTTAGGGTTTTGTTGCATTAATCTGATCACCTTAACACTCTCTTAATGAAGGATTTTTCACTGAATATACATGTGGAGAGCAGGAGCTGCAAATCAGAATACTAATGCAGCATGGTTCAGGTGTACAGTATGCTTTCGGCATGAGTTTAATGACAGGGGGGTCTGGTTAGTAGACCACTCTTCTCTTTTTTAGATGGATTACCCACATTATTTTATTATCAATAAAAATTAAAAAGCTAGGGCTTTTATACCCTTGCCAGATGGAAATCCTTCTGACACCTCTGATGTAATGTATGTGACTCAGACTAATGCCATGTTTCACTAACCCATACATGCCAACATTATTTATTCCATTCGGGAGACAGTAGTCCAGGCCTGGGTCTAACGTTGCATTCTGAGAGTTGTGATCCTGGATTATTAATGGGGCAATCAAAGACTGCACCTCCCAGAATACAAAATTAAAACCAGGACAGGACTAGCCTGTCACAAATGGAATGAACATCGTGGCCATATATGCTGATGGCTCTCTCTTCTTTTTGAGATTTCATTATACGATGTTGTACATAAACGAGAAAAAGAGAAAGGGGATAGTGCGCCTTTCTTGAATCAGCATAACATGTATTAATGACAGACTGCATGCTGTTTGAAAATAGGTGGTATGTTACAATAGAATGGAACGACCTCATACAAACCAATAACATGGCGCATGCACCAATATTGGCATTGGTAAGACAAGGCGCCTTGTTTTAGAACTTGTTGGTTATTGGGAAGATAGGGACAAATCAAGATAGCTTTGTTGTGTTGCTGCATGAGATTCTGAAGTATGTCGGTAAAGTGTGCTGTTCTGTTTCCTTGTGGTTTGTGTTGAGGGCAGATGTTTGTCCAGACGGTAACCCTGGATGCCCAGTGTATGAAGATGCTTGGTAGGGATTGTTGAATAGAAGTTGATTGCCGAGCTGAAGCGTGCTGATGTCTGATGTCTATTGGGAGGGGTGTTCAAATACCATTTTTTTACATGAATATTGCATGTTGATGCAGGGAGGAGTCAGGGGAAAACCCTAATGGACATTTGGAGCATCCAATAGCATGGATCACGTGAAAGGAATGAAGTACACTCACTCACGGTATATTCACTAATGTTGCTTTCTTCTCTTGACCGGGGCAGGCTTCTTGGTGAGAGGCAATGGCGTCAGGAAATCAAACCTTCTACACCAAGTTCATCCTGGTAGGATTTTCCGATCTACCACAGCAGATGCAGTATCTTGTCATGATTGTATTCCTGATTCTCTATCTGAGCACTGTACTAGGGAATGTCACCATCCTACTCCTAGTGACAGTGGACTCTGCTCTTCAATCTCCCATGTACTTCTTCCTCAAGAATTTATCCATTGTGGAGATTGGTTTCATAACGACCACAGTTCCAAATATGCTATATGGATTTTTTACTGGAGACAGAGGGATATCTCTGTTGGCTTGTGCTGCACAGATGTACATCTTCCTGATGTTTGGGGCAACAGAATGCTTCCTTTTACTGTTAATGTCTTATGACCGATACATGGCCATCTGTAAGCCCCTACGCTACACACAAATAATGACACAACAGAGGTGCCTTCAGCTTGCTGCCACCGCCTGGAGTACCTGTGTTGTGATGCAATTCGTCCAGACCTCATTGATATTCATTTCACCCTTCTGCGTCTCAAGTACAATTCCGCATTATTTCTGCGACATATCTCCTGTGCTGCAGCTCTCTTGCTCCGACGTCTCCCTAAATAACATGTTGATGTTCGCTGCCAGTGCTGTCTTTTTACTAATTCCATTCTTGGTGACTATCCTTTCTTACGTATTCATAATCACGACCATTCTCAAGATACGCAGTGAGGCCGGCCGGCGCCGTGCATTCTCCACATGTGCGTCCCACCTGACGTCTGTCACTTTGTTCTTTGGGACCGCCATGCTCAATTATCTACGGCCCTCTTCAAATTACTCGCTCCAGAAGGACAGGGTGTTTGTGCTGTGCTTTAATTTTGTAACTCCAGTTTTGAATCCTGTGATATATTCACTGAGGAATAGCGAGGTGAAAGGGGCCTTGAAAAGACAAATTGAAAAGCTCCGAGCGATATATTTCTGATTTGAGTACTGATTTATGATGGTCACTTTCGCTTTTACATGGTGGATTAAAACTAAATTATTCCTGAAAATCGCCAGATTTCTATCTCTGACGCGGGAGGCGTCACACATCTGAAGATTATGCAGGCATTTGAAGTGAATGTATGTGACACAGAAGAGTACATTGAAGTTGTGTATTAATATTATTGACCATGCTATATTTAAGTAGTCAACCTTTTGTATGTCTGTTGCTTTGGTTTTTTCGCAAACTGTGATGAAAGCAGATCCATTAAAAAAAAAATATATATATATGTTTATTGGTATGTGTACATTATCGACAGACAAGAATCAAAGCAGTGATCAAATCATCGAAATAACAATATACAATAACAAAAAAACATGGCATCACATATTGCATATCATATAGTTTCTGGGTAGAGGTTAGCACACACATTCAGCGCCATATCACAGACATGAGGGCACAGTGGAGGGAGGGTCCATCTTCTGACCTCAAGTTAGTTACAACGAGCCTATATTCCAGTTTCAAGCCAAATTCTGGGTATGTACCCATAGTAGCTCTTGTATCTGTGGAAAGGGGCCTATCATCGGATGGGCTGAACATTGCAAGGTGGAGTGCATTCCAAGCCGCTATGTTCTCAGTGGGTTCTTGGATTCCTTTTCTCATGGCCCTGTAGCAAGTTGTGGTTTCAGCTGTGCCCCATACCTTCGGGTCACTTAGCCAAAGGTGATAATGCTGGCTGCCTTTCTGTTTCCACACCATGGCTATTCTGCTCTTGACTAAAACACAAGTCAAGTCCATGTTTTTATCTGGCCTGGGGTAAGCGCCAAGTAAACATTCCATCAGAGACCACTGATATCCACAGACTCCTGCCCCTGTACATGCCAACTCTATCTAGTGGCAAAAGGAGCAGACATTCAGGCAATACCAAAACATGAATATAAAGTCTGCATTATCAGCTCCACACTATGGGCAGCTATGCAACACCTTAGCATCAAATTTGGCAACTCTACTAGGTGTCCTATTCGACCTGTGTAGGAGGTTAAGCTGGAGAAGGCGGAATCTGGAATTGCGGGTGGCAGTTTTACAAAGCGTAATGCACTGTCCCATTGATTATCACAAAGTGCAGGTCCCAAATCAGTCTCCTACAGCATTCTCAATTTCGTGCCTCTCGCATATGCCGCATTCAACAAGCTCCCATACAACCTGGAGATAGGCCTCCAGCCATCCTCCAGTTCCTACAATAGTGTCAATAGCTCAGCAGGTTCCCCTGGCCAATCAGGCCACTAACATTTTGCAAACGGAATAATCTTCAAACACCTCAAAAATTGACCTTTGGGGTGCCCTTTCGCCTGTGCCAAGTCATCATAGTCCCTAAACATCCCGTCCTTGAACATATCTCCCCATGAAGTGAGCCCCACCTCATTTCATCTCCTGGCAACTGCCAAATTGTCAAACTCCAAGCATGCGTCTGCCGTCTGCAGCCGTAGCACTCTCATGGAACTTTCCCACACCCGTCGTCCTATTCTAATCAGGAGTAATGTGTGCTCCAGACAGAGGTCCGTGACCCACAGGGTTTCCTTGAGCACTGCAGGATGTGCCATATCCATTAACAATTTAGATTCCATTGTCGGCTCATCTGATAGCCAGCAAGCCACATATTGGAGTTGAGCAACTAAGTAGTAGAGCTCAAGCCATAGAAACTGCACACCCCAATCCTCACAAATCATGCAGAGGGTGGTTAGGGCTCATTTATGTCTTCCATGTCCCCATAAGAAGTCTCTAAGCATGGCTTCCAAGTGTCAGAAGTAACCAGCCGCAATTAAACAGTGTACATTGGTGAAAGAATACAGCAGGTGTGGCATCACAACCATTTTCTCCAGTGCTAAATGAGCCATTAATTACCGGGGTAATCTACTCCAGAATGTCATGGATTGCTTCACCCCGTCCACCGCCTTGACTGTGTTCTTGGCATGCATACTCTCTGGTATGTGTGTGTGTGTAATGTTTAATGCCCAAGTACCTGAATGTGTGCACCTCCCACAGTAGTCCCAGGTCAAGCAAGTTTTGGGCGTCATGATGATGCAGTCCCGGCAGGGGGAACAGACAAGACATCTGTCTACTGAACGAGATACCGGACAATCCAGCGAAGTTGTCTAGAACCTCCAGGACCATAGGTAGATTGTGCTCAGGCTCGCACAGGTACAAGAGAAAGTCAACAACATAGAGGGAAGTGACATGTCTAGACCCTCCCACACTAATTCAAGTCTCTGAAAACTCACTTAGTAGGAACACTGCCAGTGGCTTTAGTGCCAGTATGAAAATCATTGGTGACAGTGGGCAGCCTTGCCTAGTACCTCCCTGAATGTTCCAAGTACTGGATTTCTACTTGCTGTCCTGAGCCTTACAACAGATTTGGAATACAATAACTTAGCCCACCAGATAAAGCCCTCGCCAATCCGAATCCCTGCATCTCTGTGTACATCCATTTCCAGTAAACTGAGTCAAATGCTATGATTGCAACTAAGGATGCTACTGCGTACAGAGCATTTTGAGAGTTAAACTGGTCAATGATATGTTGTAGATGACGGAGATTCATAGAAGTATTATGGCCACAGACAAAGCCTGTCTATTCCTCGTGAATCAGAGTGGCAGTAACTCATTTAAGGCTTGCAGCGCCAGAAGGATCTTGACATCCTGATTTAACATTTCCAGGAGTCAATATGATTCACATAAGTCTGCTTGCTTCCCAGGTTTCAACATTGGGGTTATCACTGTCTCTCGCATACTTTTTGGAAGCTGGCCCAGTTCTTATGCCTCCTCATAGACTTCGAGCAAAATGGGGGTACAGGTGTCGCAAAAACTCATTATAGAAGGAGTCCATCCCCCCAGAGTCTTCCCGGTCGTCAGGGACATGATTATCCCACACAGCTCATCTTCAGCAGTTAGTGGCAGTTCAAGGGCAGTCGCCTGTTCGGTGGCTAGCAGCGGCAACTTAATCATGGAGAGTGCAGAGCATAACTTGTCGGGATCAGCAGGCATCTCATGCTGATTAAGTTTATTATAAAACGTGCTAAAGGTGTCATTTATCGCCACCTACGATCTCCAGTTTGCACCACATTTGTCTCGTATTAGTGTAAACGCATGCCAAGGCTTTTTATTTCTACACAGCTATGCCAGCAACCTCCCAGATTAGTCCCCCTCCCATGCATGTGCACTGTGTATACTTCATAATCAAACCTCTTAAGTCTCTCCCATGTTTCAGTGGAATGGGTCCGTAGCAACAGCAACTCAGCTTCAGCAGAAGGATCTGAGATTTTCCCATTCTCTATATCTTGAATCCGGTCCGCTAACATCTCCAGGTCCTCCCGCAGTGATCTCCTGATACCTCCCGCCCTAGCAATAATCTCCCCTCTAGTCACCACCACCTTGCGTGTCTCCCAGACTGTCCCACATATTTCCACACTTAACACATTTGTCTTTAAAAAGTCAGTGAGCAGCCCTCTCCCACATGCAGATATTGAGAAAACTAAAAAAACAACGGTGCACTGTGTTACTGAGGTGCATTAAGAAACTACAGCAAAATTGCTATGCTATGGGACAAACAAACATGAAAAGATCACAAAATAAGACACAAAAAGAAACACAGCAATCGGTTCAATTCAAAACATAATACACTTTATTGATGCCTTGCATTGCATGAAAAAAACACAGAAAATTACTACATAAGCAAGAAAATCTGCAACCTCTCAACATGGTTGCCGAACTACTGCAACTTCTCCAGCCTCTCTGGCCTCTCTCCTTCTCAAACTCTCAGCTGAGCCTACTGCATCTCTAACATTAATAAAATAGCAAAACATAGCATTTCTCAGCATTTCCCTGCCCACACACACCTCTCTCAACCCCTAATGGGACAGCTTATCTTCCCACTGGCTCTCTCTATCAGTAGTTCCCCAGCCACACACTCATGACTCCCACCCATCAGAGTCATCATTCATCCAAAAGACAGAGACTCCCCTCTGATCTATTGAGTCGTCTGCCGCTCTCTCCTAAAGCCAAACTCCCCTTCTCCTGCTGCTGTCTCCCAATGCAGAATATGTCCCTCATGCAGTGTCCCCAATGCCGTGCAGTGTCCCAAGTAGTGTCCTAGTCTGTGTGCAGCATCTGCAGTAACCTAAAGCCTAACAGGACAGCTACTGTTTATACATTTCAATGATGCAAATGGCAGTTTGTTCATTTCTATGGCTACGTGTGCGTAATACATACAATTCCACCAGCTTTGCACATATTTTGCAACAATCTGACATGACATTTAGAACAGGACAGAACATCATACCGTCTAAGAATCCTGTCTTTTGCTTAAGACATGTAGACATTCTATTTGCAAACCCAAAACAATCTTTCTCCGCAGTCAGCCTTTCAAACCGAAAAGCACATTCTCTCCTTGCCTCCTCCTGCCAGCCAAGGCCATTCTGTCTGGGCCAAAGAGTTACTGGCAAAGACAATTGTTTATCAATCCATTCCGTACTGTGCGAAAACAATCCTTTCACACATGGCGGAACCCATCAGAATGGACAGAGACAGAGCATATTTCTCTCTAGCACCTAATAGCACCTAAAAGCACTCATTGATCTATACTAAAATGACAAGTCTACATAAATCACATGGCTCTCAAGCAAATATGGAACCATTATAGCTTAAGAAAACCCATGGTGTTAATATGACCGATTTCTAGTTAAATGCATAAATGAATACATGGTCAATGGATGATTTAATAGATGAATTACTCATATGATAACTACCATAGAAAAATGTGGACTAACAATATTAGAAAACTCCCCTCTCTGCTGCCCATGATGACTATGCAGCCTATGGGGCCCCATGTTGATTAGATAAGTCTCCAGCATCGTGCCCTCCCCGCTCGCCCTCGAAATGCAATCCCATCCACCTCCCTCCATTCCATAGATGCATCTAACCAAACAGAACAAGAAAAGAAAAAACAGCTTATCCACAACTGAGTGCAATGAGCACAAACAATGAGGGAACAACAAAGCTCAACAGCCCAGTGCTGTTCGGGTCACCGAATTCCATAAGGCGAGATGTCGCCATCACAGTGCCGGGCAATGGGTAGCCACAGGTGCTAGGTTCCACCTTGGTATATCAACCTTGGGGATGTTGGGTGTTCCACACAGTGCGGGTGGTACTAAGCTCCTACTACAGGGTGTGTCCACCGTCAAGTAGTGTTGTGCATACATAACCTATTTGGTGTAGCACATCATCTCAGGGCTCGAAACCTGATTGGGCTCAAGGGCTCTTCCCACGTCGATCATGTACTTCTGTTGTGGTGGTATCCTTCATGCATTATTATCTATCCAGGAGGTTGCATCCTGTGGTGTCTCAAAGAAGACAAAGCCTTATACAGTACCTCTAGTTTAGCCAAGTAGTAGCATATCTGTAAGGACCAGGTTACGGAGCCTCTCCTTGGTCGAAAAAAAAACATGTTTTTTCTTCACTGTACCACCGGTGTGTAATCTAAGAATAAAGCAGGTTTCATGTTATCGTATTGTATGGAGCCCCCTTCCCTGGAGTGTTGCATGATCACCTCTCTGTCCCTAAAGTTAAAGACCCGTGCAATAATGGTTCTCAATTTGGCTTCCAGTGGTGGTCTTCTCTGTAGGGCATTGTGTACCCTCTCGATTGTGAAACCTTGGGGCAGTTTGCCCGGGTCCATCTCCTGCGGGATAACATTTTCTATATAGGAGGTTGGGTCAGTACCCTCTTCACCCTCCAGCAGGCCCAGGACATGAATATTGTTTTCCCGTGATCTTCCTTCTGCGTCTTCAACACGTGATTCCAAGGTGGCTTTTATATACTTCAAATCAGAGACTTTGAACTCCAAGGCAGAGGTGGCAGTCACATTTTCATTCAGTAGTCACTCAGTTGCTGTTACCCTCTCAGCCAAAGCACGGAAGTTAGGCTCAGTAGGTTGACATCAATCTTGACCTCTTCTAGCTTGCCCTCCAGTGAAGTCTGTGAGGCTACAATTGCTGCTAGCATTGTATCCTCATATTCCGCTTCCGGGGTTATCGAGGCCATGGTCTTGTCCTCCTCTCGCAGTTGTGTAGCATCCTGTTGTTTCCACCTGGCCTAAAAGGATTTCATGATAGAGACTTTGCTCCCACTCTTCTGTTTGTTAGTCGGCATTCCAGGGAGCATCTAGTCAGCTCATACATTAGTGAGCGGCGCTGTGCAAAACAATAAGCCAACTGATACAGGCCCGCAGGGAACAACTCGCTGTCATTGGCTTTCCCCACACACAGATTCAGCGATCCGCCACCAGGATATATAAGCAGTTGGTAGGCCTGTTCTAAGTGCAGCATGGGGTGTGAGCCTGTCTAGTAGGGCCACAGCAAAAGGCACTGCTGAGCAACATGAGCAAGGCTGTCTTCCTGGGGTTATCACAGCATGGTACACTGGCTTTGTTGTTATTGCACATTCCCCAGAATTCTCCAGGTTCCACAGAACATAGTAGCAAGGGACCTGTTGACCTCCTCCTCATCATTTTCAGGTGCAGCAGTGCTAGGGGCAGTAAACGCAGCACTGTTTTGCTAGCAAGGACGGGACCTACATTAATGTGGGTCTATCTATGCAAAGCACCTGTAGTGACAGTGGGTTCTGCAATACAGCCCCTGCTCCCCCAGCGCGTGTGCGAATGCCTCTGACCTGCTGTGTTCACCATAGGGGAGCAGAGGATGTCCTCACAGTCTGGTGTCCACTGGCAGGCGAGTCCACTCCTCTTCAGTGAGCCCTCCGGCAAGGCTTGCTGCACATATCCGGCTTCCCCACCACTCAAAGGTGGGTTGGCACACCACACAAGCCGGAGCTCCCAGCCACACTGCGCCACCCTTATTTTGGGGTGCAAGCTCTGTCGAGCCCCTGCGTAAAAGTTGCAGCCCTTTGTCGGTCTGCCTCATACAATGAACCTGTTTCCCACGGTCCGGGCAGCGAAATCTGGGAGGCACACACTGCTCCCCAGGGCAGCTCAGGTGCTCCGTCTCCAGGCAGAGGGCGCGCCCATCTCCCTCGCGCCCGACATCTTGCCACTGCTGAAGTCTCACAGGTTGTCTGTTTTTTGGCATCCACATGCAGTATTTCGATTGCCCAAACTGCGTATAAAGCAGCTGGTTTGTCACCACACTGCTCCAGCTGCTGGATCCGCCAAGAATAGGATCTTGCACACCACTTGAAAAGGATTAATTAAGGATCATATTCAGGGGCTTGCGCCAGGCATGTCCTCACTGCATAGTCCCTGGTTCCGCCCATCAATGAAAGCAGATCTATTACATCTAGAATGAAGGCAGGTCCGATTCATGTAAAGCTGTAAAAAGAGACGGTTAGAGAGCGACTGGAAAATGCATTGGGGAAAGAGCTATGGGCTTCAAAAAGGACAACATTAGAAAGCATTACTTTTTTGCATTGCTTTGCGTGCAAATATGATCTAATTCTTGCGAACTTCTGTCCTAAATTAAACAGCATATCATTATATTAAATGCAGCAAGACAACATTTTAAGGCTATTCATAGATATACAGCTTAGACCAAAACGTTTCTGGGGGGGGCGCACAGTTGCGCAAAGATGCACTGTCCAGACTCCTTGCATGCATTAGTGTCGGGAGAACTCTACCAACACTGGTGTATCACTGGCTCTCAGCAGCCACGTGGTTGCTGGAAGCGCATTTAACAGATATAGGGCCTCATTACACGGATGGCGGAGAACCATGGCGCTATTAGCGCCATGGTTCATGCCCGTAAAATACCGGCACTGCCTCGGCGGAAAGGGGAATTACCGCCCCATTCCAAGGTTGGCGGGGCGGTAATTCGCCCTTCCACCATTGCCCTTCCCCATTCCCATTTTTGCCCCATAGGGCTCAATGGGAATGGGGAAGGTGCTAATTACGGTACCGCAAATTGCGGTACCGTAATTAGCTCCCAGGGTCCCTTTGCGGGTTGGTTTTTAACGCCTGCAAAAAGCAGGCGTTAAATCCCCAACCCGCAAAGGGACCTCGTAGTAAGGCGGTAAGGATTTACCGGTACCAGTATTTTACCGGTACCGGTAAATCCTTACCGCCATCCGTGAAATGAGGCCCATAGACCTTAAGTGACACTCTATGTGAAATGCTTGGGGAAAAAAGCATTTCCATCCCTGTTTGGGGGATGGAAATGCAAGTGTGATAGACGCGGTGTAAACTGAGGCTGTCAGTCTTGAAGAAAAATGTATGACAGAGGTCAGAAATGACCAAGTTGTGATGCGCACCCCGCCCACCCCATGCATCTTTTATGGGTGCATTTCATCACTTGCGCCAAAGAAAGCTTTGAGAATCTTCCTTTTAGTATTACAATAAAGCACTGGTGAGTAGTCAACAACTTGATCCCATGAAGATTTGGAAATACCAAAGGCATTTGTGGAACCACTTTAGCCTACCTGGGGCCAGATTACAGAATCTTTGCACCAGTGATGTGCAAAGTTACACGGTATTAGCACTAGGGCAAAGTTTGGCCCATTTTAAAAACTGCAACATATCGGAAAAGTGTTTGTATTTGTATTTTGTGTTTTTTTTATTTTCTTTTATTACTTGTTTATAATCATTAAGATTTATTAGCTTTATATAGCGCTTTACACGAAAGCGCTGTACATTTTAACAACAGGATACATTTAACAATAACAAAAAATAACAGTAAGAGTAGAAGCAAGTACAATTTTGAATCAGACCAACAAAGTACTATGTAACGCAATTAGACAGAAGGGATGGGAGGGGTGAGTAGAACTGGGAGGAAGAGGGAGGAATCGGAAGGAAGGAGGAGGGTGACGGAAGGGGTAAAGGGAAAAGGATAGAGTGGAAGGGGAAGAGGAGGGAGCTGATATGAGGAAAGAGGGTAAGGGAGGGTTAGGGGGAGGGGAAGGGGAGGGGCATCATGGCAGGGAGTGGAGAAGGAGAGATTTAGGGGACGTGCGAAATGAGGAAAAGGTAGGAATAGAGCGGATTGAGAGAGGTAAGGAGTTCCAGTTAAGGGGAGCTAGGAGTTGGAAAGAGCGGAAACGGGAGGAGGCACAAGGGGAAGGAGGAACAGTGAGGAGGAAGTGGTCAGCAGAGCGAAGAGGGCGAGAGGGCGTGTAGAAAGAGGGAAGGGAAGAGAGGTAAGGGGGAGCAAGATCATGAAGAGATTTGAAGACTAAGTCGAGAAAATGAAATTTAAGTTGGGAGTGAAAGGGAAGCCAGCCAAGGGAGATTAGGGAGGCAAAGATGGAATCACGGGAGGAGAGGAGACAGAGAGTACAAATGGCAGAATGGTAGATTGATTTGAGGGGGGTGAGATGCGAGGTGGGTAGTCCAAAGATAAGTAGGAGCAGTAGAAGAGGCGAGAGAAGATTAGGGAGGAGATTAAAAGTTTAGTGGCATGGAAAGTAAGAGAGGTGCAGACTTTGCGAATATTATAGAGGTGATAGCGACAGGCACGAGAGGTGAGAGAGATATGATGGGAAAAACTGAGAGAGGAGTTGAAGTAAATGCCTAAGTTGCGAGCAAGGGGTGAGAAAGTAAGGTTAGAGGGAGGAAAGTCAATGAAAGGAGGAGGAGAGGGAGGGGCAAGGGAGTTGGAGGGGAAGAAAACGACCTCAGTTTTGTCAGAGTTAAGGGAAAGAAAACGAGAAGACATCCAGTCTTTAATGGCAGTAAGTCAGGAAGAGAGTTTAAGGTGGAGGTCAGCAGAGAAGGAAGAGAAGGAAAGAAAGAGCTGCGTGTCGTCAGCATAGAAGTGGTGAGAGATGCCAAATGAGGAGATGACAGGGGCAAGGAGGGAGGTGTAGAATGAGAATAGGAAAGGGACAAGCACCGTGCCTTGGGGTACTCTGTATTCCAGAGGCTGGGATGGAGAGGAGCGGCCTCCCCAGGAAACAGTAAAAGAGCGGGAGGAGAGGTAAGAGGATAGCTAGTTGAGTACGGAGCCTTTGAATCCGAAGGAAGAGAGAGTGTTGAGAAGAAGGGGGTGGTCAACAGTGTCAAAAGCAGCTGAGAGATCAAGAGTGTCGAGCGGAGAGGAGGGAGTTAAGGATGTAAGTGATGGCTGTTTCAGGAGAGTGTTTAAGGCGGAAGCCAGATTGAGAAGGGGGAAGGAGAGAGAGATTAGAGACAAAGGTTGAGAGCTGTCAGTAGGCAAGGTGCTCAAGAGTTTGGAGAGGAATGGCAGAAGTGAGATAGGATGGAAATAGTATTTCCATCCGTATAGGACGGAGATAGTATTGCACCATGACAAGTACAGTTTGGCATGGTACAAGCACCAGGGCCAAAAAATGCCCTCGGACAAAAGACATACATTTTCACTGCATTATTACAACAGGGTAAAGTTTACAGTAATGCAAACTTTGCCCAGGTGAAAAAAATGCATCGAAAATATAGCTTTTTTGCACAATGGCAATGTTTGCACTGGTGCTTATACCATGCCAAACTGCACTTGTCATGGTGAAATAGTTTTCTTATATGTCCCAATGTTTTTAGAAAAGTTTTCTGTAATCTGGCCCCAGTTCTTTACTATTCAAAGCATTCATAGATCAAAGTCTAGAGTGATTGTTAAGAGGCCATTTAAACACATCAATCGCTATCCTGTAAAGTATCAACCCACACAAAGCTTCAAAGCACTGTACACCTTGAACTGTCCACAAATCAAGTCTAATGGAGCTCAAGTACAAATTTAAATTCTGCAGATTATCCCAGTCCAAACGATTATGAGTCCGCAGTGTGGGAAAAGGGTAATAGTACTGGAATTGCCGAAACGTTTACAGCATCGCCAAATGTGTGCTCATGAGAAAATGTGGAGGGAGACCTCAACATATGCCTGAGGATCTTCCCTACAAGTCTTCAATGTGGTCCAGTTGGACTCCAGAATGGGGACTAACACTGCATTATCCAGCACTCGTGAAGTCCCAGATTTACCACTGTTCTAAGTAGCTATGCGGGAAAATGATTATCATGATATTTCCATGTGAAATCCCCAATTCTGTAATTGGACATCTTAGTGATCCGAAACTCAAACCACTCGAATTTGGAGTAATTCAAGGTCCATGAAATGTTGACATTTTTCACACAAATCAGTAAAAAAAGTTTCATGGTTCAAACTGACCAGGCCCTATGTTCGAGGGCAGGCCGCGCTCCTCAAAGGGGCCTGTACATTCCTATTTCCACCAGCAGCATATGGTCATGCTAGAAATAAAAAACACATTTTTTTCTATACCTAACTGGTGCGTGACCTCGTGCAATTGTAACGGGGGAAAAAAAAGGTTTCTTTCAAGCTGGATCTAGCCTATCATACTAGCAATGGAAGACTATTTTTATATATCCAGCCTGAACCCCTCACAGAAAAAGCATTTTTCTGAATGTCTTGTACCATCAGGTAGGTGCTCCCACTGGAGAAAAGGCGTAAACCTGTTCTAAGTTGCTTTAAGGAGGGGGAGGGTGGGATGGAGGAAGAAAGGAACGTCAGACAGTAGTAATGCAGGAAGGAAAATTTGGGATGGCTCATCCTTCCCTGAGGAACTTTAACATTTGTACAGGTGACCAGATCATTAATACGATGAACCACGAAAATGTGCAAGTGACATGTAGGCAGTTGGGGTAAACCTATATGGTCCAGACAACCCGATCCTTAATAAAGAACAAGGCAGAGCTGAGCAAAAGTGTCAATCCACTGAATCGCACCCACCAAATTGGGGTGAACTGTCTATTCAATGTATTTGTTAACACTGTTTAAATAAAACGTTTTGATTTTCATTTCTTGGAGTTAGTTTCTGTAGAAAATAATGTGTTTCCTTTGTAAATATTATTACTGATACTACAGTAATAAATAAGGCTTTCAAAAGCAGTTGTCCTTAAATAATTAAAATACCACAGTTTAGGAATCAGCAGAACAATAGCACTCTGCCTTTCGTTCAATTAATATTAATTATATTACTAATTATTTAATTATTAATATATTATTATTTACTAATATATTCTATATAAAATATATATAATGTAATCTATATGATATATATAATATATAATAATATATAATCATGTATTTAATATATATAATATATAATATATATATAATATATTCAGTGAAAAAAACTTTGTTAAAGGGATGTTATGGTTAAGTTGCGCTACTAAACACCTATCAAAATCAGTAAAAAAAAACTTTGTTAAAGGGACGTTATGGTTCGAAGTAAAACTGAAAGACCTCTGAAATTAGCAAGTTATGGTAAGTTAAGCAACCATAACTTGCGCCACCACCGTGCACTGCTTAGACTAACACCCAGGACATCAAAGATGACATCACAAATGTCATTAATGACATCACTGATGACATCACATGTCTGGCTCCCCCTTTTTTCCTTTACTGATATATCTAGGCCACATGGTTTTCTTCAGTAACCGTCAGGAACAAAAAATTCCCCAATGACCACACTTATATATTAATGGCCTATAATTTGCACGCGTGTGTTTGTACTATCCCACTTTCGGTCACTAGCGAAAGAAACGGTGTGGGCGTCTTACCACCTTACAAATACAGACACATAGTAAATACATAATAGTAATGCTTTCACGTTAGAATGCAAATGATACCAAAAACAACTGCAAGCTAACTGGATTTACAAATAGTAAACTATCACTTGGTAAAAAAAAACTTCACACCATTAGGTATATTCTACCACGCAGCACCATATCCAATACAAGTCACTACACTGCATATATAGAAAAGAATTGTCGATGTGTCAAATATAATGAAACCAACATTACTGTAAAACAGAGAATGAGAAGTTCTGCCACCTACCTCAATAAACCGCATCCTATATCTTCTTCTTTCCACCTGCTGAGCACAAAAACAAAACTATTGTCCCATATTGCCCTAGGTACTAAACCGGTAAAAATAAACTTCACATTCGGAATTATTTTCATTACTGCCTGAACAACTGAACAAATATTCAAAATCTGCCGACAAAGTAGGGGCATTGAAATACCCCAAATACAAAGCACCACAGTGCAAAACAACTACATATGCAATGTTTACCCTGCCCATATCTCCACAAACTTGACCAATTCCCTGCACATTAAAACCAGGCATAGTGCTCCACACCACCTCCACTCCTTCAACATCAACATTTTTTGCCACATTCCTACATTTATACCACTCCAAACCATGCACAAACATATCTCCACCCATCAACACCCTGATTTTCTCCACCTCTCCCATCTTCACTACACACAGCCTCTTTCAACACAAACCACAGCCTCAACATCTGATTGGCTCATCCCTACAGTCCCCTTTACATGCTGCATTTTCTGAGAAACCCCAGATGTAGCACACTCTGCCCGCGGGCACCCACGATGTTCGAGGAGCGCGTAACACTGGGGCAGCCCTTCTACACTTTCCACTTCACTCTCTGCACCATTAACCCATAGGCTACTGTTAAATAGTTAAACAATCATCCACCAATCACATCCAAGAACTCTACATCTAACTCTAACATCACACATCAGCACTTTAGATGTACTATTGATCACTCTAAGTGCAATTCCGCTGTCACTGCAACAGACCTACAGCAACAACTACTATAAAACATCCACATACATGAACACAGACTGCGGGCATGAAAATGTTCTACAGGGTACATGTACAGCTCTTCTAAGAATACATATAAACAGAGTAACTTCCACTTACCCTGAATAAACTGTAAAATGACCTTACCTCATTAATCCCATCTGGTATGATCAAGTATCAATTGCAGACCTGTCTCCTCTCAAAATTTTTGTTTACTCACACAGCTGTCGAATTTTATTTTTTATTTCATATTAAAAGATGGGAGAAATAACAGTGTATTTATGAAAAAGACTGTCCAGTGTGTTATAAAATTACACACAGCCAGGATGTGTACATGCATGTTCATTCAAGCACACACACAGACAATATAATTACAAAGGCTCCCAGCTCAAACAACACCACTGCCTCTATATGAAATCCTACTCCTTTATTCCCCACACCTTCACAAATGCATACATTGCATGCTTCTCTGTACAATCTATGCCACTTACCCTGTAAAAATAGCAAAAAATGCATATGATTATTTCTTCCACCTCTTACCATCCAATAACATAAAATTAAAAAAATGGTGTGCTCTGTACGTTTACTACTATACTCATTTGTAAAACATATTCAACTAACAGATTCTAAATAAAATATACAAGATGCACATAGACAAAGGAAAGTGCACATGTTAATGTTATTGTTAATGTTAAAGGACATTTGTAACGCGCACTATCACCACCGTAGTGGTCCCTTGGCGCTCTGGCGGCTCTGAAAGAGGAGGGGAGGTTGAGTTAGTGGGAGGAAGCAGGAAAAGTGCAAGAGAGCAGTGATGTGCTGTTGGCGGCCTCAGCCCGGTGGGTCCGTTGGCTGGGCCTGGGGTGTTTGCGGCCGGTAGTCGTCGTGTACTGTTGTGCAAGGCTATGTGTGTTTTTGTTTTGTTGTTGTAATGGAGTGAAGTTTGTGCGGTTTGTTGTGCTGTAGGTTTTGGTTGTGTTTGGTTTGGAGTTTGAGAGGTGTATGCAGAAAGGGAAACCAACATACTATGTATGCTCAGTTGTAAAAAAAACACTACTACTGCAAAAATAAAAACAACAATGTCTACATTAACAAAAGTGCTACAAACACACATAGTCACTAACTTCTTTCTTTTACAATTGCAGTGAAGACCACTCTCCTGAAAAGCAGAAGCATCTAAAGTACGAAAACCGACTTCAAAGAAACCTACTCTTTCCATACAAAAAAGTAAGTACAATACTTACATAATTTTCTAACTGTTACTCAAACACACTAGCATTTTACTGTTATAGAACAAAGAAGTGTATTAACCCTTTCCCATTAGATATATTATTACTGCTTCCCCTTACCAGTTGCATACTTTATATTGTCATCTCAAGCCCAGTATACTAATACACAAATACAAAAATAACCTTCCCAACTTAATATAGCTGCCCATTGCACAATCACACACCTCCACAATCATCCTTACCATCATACTCAGACACTCATGCAAAAAGCATGCATACACTGCACAACAACCCAACACACACTTTTTTTTTCTCCAACAAACCCCAAAGAATGCCTACCAAAAAGCAACTCTGTAGAAAACAACACAGAATTCGAACAAATCAAAATAAAAGTGTCCAAAATAATCATCCATCCAGATTTAGTACAAATAGTTCAAACAAAATAGCTAATACAGTCATTACGCAAAACAAAACAAGCTTCCACTACAGAAACTTTCCCTCCTCTATCAATATGTAAAAAGAAACAAAAAGTGATTAACAAGACTTCACTTACCACTGCTACCAACGCTGCACCTATAAATCTTGATATAGTAGCAACTAACCATACCAAAAAAAATATTTTTACCACAAATGTTCTGCCACAAACTCCTTAAGAACCTTATGAAAACAGGAGAAAGATCATGGACAACCCTTAAAACCTACCATAGAAAAGTAATCCTAGAAGCTCTCATAAACAGTGCAATCCTTCTGAAAATAAAGGTATTTATTTTATTTTAAACAGAATGAAACCACTAACAAAACTCTACTACTAAATTACAAAAAACACTTCTCAATAAACTGAATATCAACAAAAATAACTCCTTAAACATCTGTGGAGGTGAATGCAGTCACACCACGACCACAGAACCATATTTTCATGAAGAAGCATATAAACAAAAGCAAACAAACCCAATCGCCATACATAGCATTGGACGAGGGTATGAAAAACATAATAACACCATAATGAAACAAGAAACTCTACTCACAAAAATATCCCCAAAAAACTCAGTATCACCTCTCCATTCTAATAAACCAAAATGTCCAGTCTACAAATGGCCATGCACATCAATGTGTAACATTGCCAAAAAATATTTCAAATCTTTACGCCACTTCCTCAATCAGTATGTAAAAAGCAAAGACAAAATCAAATCAATTCAAAACCACCTTCCATCATATCAAAATGATATCAACACATCATGCAACTATAAAAATCTGCTCCATAAACTCTACTATGCTAAAAGTCCTGCTTTAGCACTAGTCAATTTAAATAACAATCTTCTACATGGTACAGTCATACAACTACTCGAAGAAATAGAGCATATCCAGAGAAAATATTTTGGAAGTGAAAGCCACTTACAAAATGCATTAGCTTTACCACAAACTACCAACTACTGTACAAATATCAACCTTCTATTAAACATCTCCAAAAAAGAAATACTAAAGTTTAAAAGTACCTCCGCTGAAGTACCAAACCATGTGTGTGTGTTGCATAACACACCTATAATACCAAACATTTTGACTATGGTGTGTGGGCTCCTTAAAGGGGATATTAATTACAATCAATCCTCTGCTAACAACCCAAAACCAACATCATACTAAAGTGAAATAGCCAGTAGTGCATTGATTATATCCACAGACAACCGCTAAAACTGCGGACATGGTGAACACATCAGGGGCACCTGCCACCTAAACAAATACAGTTTTTGACCCATCTCTTACTCCCCAACCCTGCCCAAGCACTTCTGCACACCAACACACTTCTCAAAATTGCATTTTGCCTCTGTGCGCTGCCGTGCTGTCAGTACGCCTTCAACAAAAACAGCAAAATTACCTCCCTCTAAATTAGTGAAAGGCATTCGTGGCAAAGTAGTTTATTTACCATTAAATCTCAAAGAAAATGTACACAATCATCCACCACAATCCAAAATATTTACTTCCAAAGGTATCTTATAATGCAGTCCTATTACAAACTCTACAATCTTAACTGCATAGCCTAGCCAAAACTTCACATACAAACTCTACTAATAAAACAGTACACAAACTTTTGCATTCTGGATATTTGATGGTGTTTGATTCTATGGCCTCATTACGAGAATGTAGGTAGCCATGGAGCTATTAGCTCCATGGCTGCATCCGTTTTTGGCTCCGTTACCGGGTTCCTGCAATGGGGACTTACCGGGTTACTCCGACATAGGAGGACCCGGTAATTCCTCCTTGCAGGAACCCATCCTCATTCCCATTTGAGCCCCCATAGGGCTCACTGGGAATGGTGAGGGAGGTAATAATGGGCAGATTACATCTGGCCCGTTATTGGCTCCCTCTTCCCCTCGCGGGACACGGAAAGCACGCCTGGTTTTACCAGGCATGCAATCCGGGTCCCGCAATGGGAAGCTCGTAATTGGTGCCCCCAGAATGAAGGGGGGCGGTCCCATACTGGCCCCCTTCATTACAGGAGCGCCAGCCTTATAATGAGGCCCTATGGGTGTGTTATGCTGCAGTGGTTGTGTCCAGGGTGTATAGTCTTGGGTGCATGGCCTACGGCCTACGGCCTTCGGCCTTGCACCCAAAACTCTAGGCCCTGGCCACAACCACCGCAGCATAACACACCTATAATACCAAACATTTTTACTGTGGTATGTGGGCTGCTTATAGGGGATATTAATTACAATCAATCCTCTACTAACAACCCAAAAGCAATATCATACTAAAGTGAAATAGCCAGTGGTGCATTGATTATATTTGCAGACAACCGCTATGACCAGGGACATGGCGAACACATCAGGGGCACCTGCCACCTAAACAAATACAGTATTTGACCCATCTCTTACTCCCCAACCCTCCCCAAGCACTTCTGCACACCAACACACTCCCCAAAATTGCATTTTGCATCTGTTCGCTGCTACGCTGTGGCGGATCCAAGATGGCGGGTGTATCGAAACAATGTGACGCACCTCACGCCTCACCCCAGCCAATCAGAGAACATGTTGCCTGTCCGCGGACATGGCATGAGCCGACTAGCCAATCGTTGTCCTGTCCGCATAGCGAACAGGGAAATGTGTCCACGGAGCGGACATAGATATCACTAATTTGTTTGCCTTATGGTTTGGCTGTTTAAAAAAAAAACTACTGGACGAATTTACACCGAATTAACAAAAGCACACTTTCGGGACTAAGCCACCGCTCCTGCCGCAAATTTGGTGTAATTCCGTCCAGCGGTTTGAGCTGTAGGCATGTGCAAAGTTTTTTCTATTATGTCTATTGGAAAAATACATTTTGGGACCCCCCTATAACTTTGCCACCCCTGAACCAAACCTCACTAAAATTTGCAAAATAATTCAGAGTGGGCCATATACTTTTTTTTGCAAAGTTTGTTGAGGATGAGGATTCATCTAGGGAGATCAAAGTTATAAACCGCCCAAAAAGTGCTCTTCCTATAGGATTAGCAACTTAACCATAACTACACAGCCACTACTAAGTATTTAATTATTACTAAGTAATAATTCAATTCGTTTGTGTTAATTAGTAATAAAAGCACAGCTTCTTAACAGACCGTAGCAATATTATGGTGTTATCTTTCTTATGCCCCCGGTCATCATCAAACAAAAGCATATCCCTGAAATAAAAACTCCTTAAGGTAAAGAAAACCTAATGTGACATCCTTCGAAGTAATTAGCAAAACAGATACAACACTCTCAGTCTTTGTGGTTTAACTTGACCTGACATGGTCAACTGATACTGTACCACTAAATTAATCCGCTTAACTGCCAACATGTCCCATTTCCTCTAAATCCACTGCAATCAAAATTAGGGTTTTGCTTTTCTTTAACATAGAGCAGCAATCGCGGTATAGATGGCAGCAGCCATTATCTTCCTGTCCCCATTCGATATACCATCTGTGCCCGGAGTGCTCGCTGTGTATTCAATAAACGAGTAAGAGACCAAGATGTCATCAGTGTACTATATAAGCCAACGGTGAGGGACAGCGCAATGTTGGCACTGCTGGTGTGGGCTACACGGGGGTTTCCTTGCTGCCCACTGTCTTTGGCCATGCCCCCCTGCCTTGAAAACACTGTGCCGTGACCCAGAGCGGTAAAGCCTGCTGTGAGGAAGGATGCAGCGTTGGCGCCACTGGTGAGGGCTGCATGTGGATTTCCTTGTTGTGCGCTGTCTTTGGCCAGGCCCTCCTGCCTTGAAAAGCAGGGAAGCCCATGATGAGGAAGGATGCAGCGTTGGCGCCACTGGTGAGGGCTGCATGAGGATTTCCTTGTCCACTGTCGTTGGCCACACCCCCAACTTGAAAACGCTGCGCTGTGACCCGGAGCGGTGAAGCCCGCAGCGAGGAAGGGCGTGGGGTTGGCGCCGCTGGTAAGGGCTGCATGAGGATTTCATTGCTGACCACTGTCTTTGGCCACGCCCCACACCTTGAAAATGCTGTGCTGAGACCCGGAGCGGTGAAGCCTGCAGTTAAGAAGGGTGCAGTGGTGGCACCGCTTGAGTACACGGAGAGGGTGGTAAGCAGCAGTGGAACATAGTCTGCAAGGTAACTCTCCCGCAGCAGGTGGATAGCAGTTTAAGTTACCCCACGGAAGCGACAACAGCGATACCCAGGTACAGAAAAGCTGTAAGAAACTTTAAATCTACTAAAGCAGAGTGTGTCTCACTGGTAACCGGTTCATTCAAGAGTGCTACAAGTGCCATATATAGGGGCAAGAATGGGCATTTCTTGCATTGCAATGCCATGACTGTCACCCTTTAAACAACATTTATTAATGACGTCGATAGTTTCACTATATCCCTGCCAGGCCTCCAATAACACTTCCAATAGCACTGCATAAAGAAGTATAAGGGAAATGTGTCATACCAGGAACTGAGTTTGCAAACTGTACCCAATCTGCATGATTTCCTTGGAATTACTTCGAGAGGTTCAGTGAGGCTAAAGTAAAGAGCCGTGTAATTTCCTTTAATCTCAGGGAACGGGAGGGGGAGTCGTACTTTGGGTGCCCCTCGAGTTAGCCTGGCGTTCCTCGCTCCTGAGAGCGGTAAAAGCAGTGGCTAAGCGGAAGAGACACCTAGACTGTGGTGTACATTGAGACGTAGAACAATTGCAATTTGAAAACCCCAAACCAATATTTCACTGGAACCCTCGGATCTGCAGGAGGAGTAAAGAGGTAAACTCTCCTGTAACAGGATATTCCCTTGTTTGCATCTCAGGGAGCAAAGGGGGAGTCGGATTCTGGGTGCCCCTCGAGTCAGTCTGCGTTCTCTGCTCCGGACAGCGGTAAATTCAGTGGCAAAGAGGGTGAATACTGAGCTGTGGTGACCTCAGGTTTCTGAGAAATGTTTGTATTTTCAATAAGGCATTTTAAGAAGGAATTTTTATAAGGCAACTGCGATAATTACATTTTTCCAGCAGATTCAATGTTTTATATATATTTTCTTTTAATTGATAATGTGGATTTAATTATTTAATTTATTTGGTTATTTTATTTATAGTTTCTATAAAGCGCTACTCACCTGTAGGCCTCAAAGTGCACGAAAAAACAAAACCAAACATACATAACAGCTTATCGAGAACGGGGTACAGAGCAACCCAACCTGGGCTGATATAAATAATAGTCCTGTGGCCTAATCTTGATCAAGGTTGAACAGGTGAGTTTTAAGACTTTTCTTGAACTCAAGGCAGAAGTTAGATTGCCTGAGTTCGAGCTGGAGTTTGTTCCAGGATGATGAAGCCTGAACATCAAAAGTGGAGCAACCAGAGGTTCTGAGGTTGTACCTCGGTTGGATGAGTTTTAGGGGGTCGTAGGACTGCAGGTTGTGACCTGCTGGGAGGGTGGTATGGTGGTTAATAAGATATTGAGGATCTTCACCGTGACAGCACTTGTAGGTCAAAGAAAGTAGCTCATGCATGACATGTTGTTTGACAGGGAGTCAATGAAGACTATGTCTGGCACTTGTGACATGGTCCCTTCGAGAGAGGCCATAGATGGCTCTGACTGCTCCATTCTGAGCAAGGTAATTCTTGGCCCACTGTTTGTACTACTTCAAAAGGCGCTAACCTATCCTCCTTTGTGACTGATCATGGCCCCCTAATTGGGGGTTTAGTTTGCAGCAATGGCTCAGGATCACAAAAGTCTATTAGGTCATGGTCATCAACTGGAACTGCGCAGTTTGATTTTATCATTTTATGTAATTCTTTAACTCCCTTAGTTACTCGTGTGTTTTTCCTTTCTGGTTCTCCCTCCTCCTTTCCTCTGTCATCAATACACTCTGGGCCTGATTCACAGAGCATTTTCCTATGGGATTGCGGCATTATAAAACACGTCTGTGAATCAGGCCCTCTACATCACCTGTTTCATGTTATAGACCTTTGATCTCCAAGATCCGAAGTTTAACATCTTTAATTGGCTGGAGAATCCTACAGATTTTATTTTTAGCCACCCCAGGAGGGTCAGACCCATCAGGCTTCCTTTTAACCATATTGTTTTGAGGATGTTTTGAGGAGAAGGTCTGAAGATTTGCCTTGGATGTCCCCACCAGCAAGCTGTCACAGTAATCTGTTTTTCAATTAGATATAGGGACGGATATGATTCAATAGTTTGGAAACATATTTACAAGAGGTCCGGACGGTGGCAACATGGGGTTTCATAGAAGGTTCTGCATCCAACACCACACCTAGTGTTTTCACCTTCCTGGATACTTGAATTTGATTTCCTGCTATGGAAAAGCAATTATAGTCAGGAAATATTGTTTTTTATCTTTGTCCTGATTCTAAGATCAGGTGTTCAGTGTTTTCAGAATTGAGTGCAAGGGAGTTCGTGATCATCCAATCCTGAATGGCATTATGGATGCGATTAATGGCATTGGAGTCCGTAATATAACAACCAATTAGCTCTATGATGACCTGTGTGTCATCTGCATAATTCGCAAACTGCACACCAAGGTCATCTAATAGAGCAAAAGGTGACATGATACAAACATTGAATAGTAGCAGGGAAATACATGACCCCTCTGAGACGCCGCAAGTAGTAAGCATGGGCACTGAACTGGCATTCTGTATTGCAACTCTGATACTCCTTGTGCCAAGAAAGGAAAGAATTCACTGAGCAACCATGTCAGAGCAATACTCCCGTTCACTTAACCTGGTGACCAGTGGTGAATAATCACCGAGGTCAAAGGCAGAGGAAACATCGAGCAGCAGAAGGAGAGCAGGTTTGCCTTTAGCTATGATATTTGCAATATTAGATTTAAGATCGATCAATGCCGTTTCTGTCCTGTGCCTGAAACCGGATTGTTGCTGGTTCAAGATGTTATTATTTTCAATAAACTCCTGGAGTTGTATATATACAACGAACATTTGTGATCAGTCCACAATGTTTAGCTACATTGGGATCCAGGTTGTTTTTCTTAATGATAGGGCTAATCCACGACTCCTTTAAGATTAGATGTACAGTAGATTCAGCAATGGACAAGTTGACTAGTGTGGTTACCCAGGGAGCAAGGGTATCAATACAGGCTTTAAAAATGGACGAAGGACAGCTATCTCCTAAGCACAATGTGAATTTCATGCAAGCTACTATTTTACAGATCTGGTCCTCTGTGCATGGCTGTAACTGCAATACCACATGAGGGTGATTACCAAGGGTGGAGGATACATGCATGCATTGATAAAATATGTTTATTTTATTAGCTGAATTTAAATGTTTAACATATTTTCACATTCTGTACAGTGGTTTTGTGGAAGATAGTGATGCATAGTAGGATACCCATACCTCTGCTAATTGCATACAGGCTAATTTGCAAAGGCAATACCTTTTCTGCTTTGCACAAGCTTATTTACACATGGTAGTATGTCCATACCTTTACTATTTGCACGTAGGCTTACTTGCACAGGCCATATCTTTGCTTATTTGCTTACTTGCACAGGCTTATTGGCACATCCTCAAAACAAGGGAAGCCTGAGGGTTCTGACCCTCCTGGGGTGGCTAAAAATAAAATCTGTAGGATTCTCCAGCCAATTAAAGATGTTAAACATCGGATTTTGGAGATCAAAGGTCTATAACATGAAACAGATGATGTAGAGGGCCTGATTCACAGATGTTTCTTATAATGGCGCAATCCCATAGGGAAATGCTCTGTGAATCAGGCCCAGCGTGTGTTGACGACAGAGGAAAGGAGGAGGGAGAACCAGAAGGGAAAAACACACAAGTAACTAAGGGAGTTAAACAAACTAAACCCCCAATTAGGGGGCTATGATCAGTCACAAAGGAGGATAGGTTAGCGCCTTTTGAAGTAGTACAAACAGTGGGCCAAGAATGACCAATTCCCTGTTATCAACAACGCAATGACCCTAGGAGAGCGAGATGCCAATATAGTACAAATCAACTGCCAAGATAATGTTTCAACTAAGGCAACTCATCAATTAAATATAATTAGCCCCAGTCAAATGGGTAATGGCCGAGCTGAGGCTATGCGCGGGACACAGAGGGATATCCAGGGAGAGCCAGGTGGAGGACCCGGTGGTCCCCGAATAGCGCCAGCAATAGCGCTATCCAATTCCTACAGGCCTCTACAGGACTCGGAACCCTGGAGGAAGTTACCCACTCTGCCTAACAGCAGAGGGAGTGGCGAGATGGCCGGCAATCAGGGGATAGTCGGCAAAAGGAAACCTGCTCACAAGGGGAAAGGGAAATCTGATCCACACAGTAATATAACAAACCAGTTCCAGACTGGGTCACAAACAGTAGGAACCCAGACAGCAAGCACAAGCAAACCTATTGGGGTCTTAGGAACTACAGAGTCCTGTAATATGAAATCAATGGCCAAAGAAATAATAGCTGAGATAGAGGAAATGTGTGTTTCCAAAATCGAGAAATGGTTGAAAAAAGTAATGGGGGTAAATTAAGGAAATTAAAAGTAAAGTGGCAGATATGGGTCCTACGAAGGGAGAAACAAAACTAGTCTTAAAGACATCCCCGAGGGCAAATGAATGTACAGCAGACTCGATTAGCAAGTACCTTACCAAATAAGAGTAGGGCAGAGTCCAACCCCAACTCATGGAGTGGACAGCCATGCTACCATGAGAGGGCCCAGGATTAGGGGTCCAGCTGCTGAAGATTTGCAAGGACGGCCTTACCCTGACACAAGGGACTAATGGAGTAAAGACCCAGTGTATAAAAACTTGCAAATAAAAGTAAATAAAGGACCTCCACTAACATGCCTGAATACCATAGCAGTGCATCAAGGTACATATAATGCACCCCATGGGGGATGTCATGAATAAGCCAATAAGGGATCCGTGCCCATCCATAGATATGACCAATATCCCACGTCTGAATCAAAGGAATGTTTGAGGATCAAGAGAGCCTCATAAATACATGTACCCACAGGATACGGCACACAAAAGGTTGCCTGATAATAATATGACATAATGTCCTGTTACAGGGGAGACATCCCCAACTCCCAATATTACTACATCCACCCATTAAATAAAACTAAAGTAGCTCTAAAATCACCAGAATTTCTATACATGATAAAGGAGAGGGGCATCGCTGGGTACAGGATGAATAATTTACCCATTTAGGGAACAAAATCAAGCCCAGTAGAAGCAAATGAGCAGCGGTATGGTCAATATGGTGACACAGAGGATGTAGATTGACTGGGAGATGCGGTGGGCCGCCAGGGGGTGGGGGTGCACTATGTTATCCTGGAACATAGCTGGACTGAATAGATTAATGGATGTTTCGAGTTGTTGTGCCTTTGTGGGGGACTTCAATGTAATCAGACTCCAAGAAAGGTTGGCCACTGAGGCTGTTAACTTCCAAGGGTACCAAACTTTCAGGAACCCAGGAAAAAAGGTTTAAACGGAAGGCCCAGTGGTGGTTTGATAGACATCATCATCAAAGTTTATACAGATTAAAAATCCATAAACCACAAATACATGCATCAATACATCAATACAACAAGGGAAAGATCAACAAACAATACAAAATCAGAGTATGCGCCAAAGTTAAAAGCATAAAAGAAAGCTATCAGGATAAAAACAGTAAGTAAAAAATTGCCCTCCAACATTTTGTTTCCTACAATGACAAGATTTTCTCAGAAATTCCAAGCAGCCCCATGCAACTGGTATTGTTTCTGCGCGTAAAAGATAAATTGTGTAGCTTTAAACAGCGGAACAATGGTTTTCTTTCTAACATCATGATAAAAGGGACAAAATAATACAAAGTGCAATAGATCTTCTTTTTCAGCACTGCACCCCGGGCAAACTGCAGGGTGGTCCCGAGATCCCCAGTTCTTAGTGACTGCTCTGAGCCATAAAAGGTTAAATCGGGACCTAGTCATAGACCAGCGATCTATTGCTTTATTATTGTGCAGAAGATATGTAACAAGTACTGAGAAATAAAGTGAAGCCAAGGGATTTTGCACCAGAATGAACTCTGCATCAAGGTCCTAATAATCATGTGCTTCAATTCAGTGCCAGCTAATGCAAAAGCAGAGCTATGTACCACTCGTCACCTATGTGCGGAGTACGTAGTTAAACGTGTACATACAAATTCGGTGCTGAGCTAGGGAGTCCCAAGAGTTTTTTGAAAAAAACATTCTCTTACTTCAATATCAGTAACGTTTTCATTGCCCCATAGTGCAGCGTTGTAATTCGTTGCTGCCTTATTCTGTGCTCTGTATACTTCCAAAATAAGCTTAATCGTCTGACCCGGGCACATGTTCATAAAGCGGGACAATCCCCCCGGAGCCTGTCTCATTCAAAGACACTATGGGCCTCATTACGACTCAGGCGGTAAGGGTTTTACGGCGGCGTAAACAGCGCCAACCCTTACCGCCTGAGTACGAGGTCCCTTAGCGCCATGGCGGATTTAACACCTGCTTTTAGCAGGTGTTAAAATCCATGGCGCTAAGGGACCATGGAGTTAATTACGCCACCGTAATTTACGGTGGCGTAATTAATGCCTTCCCCACTCCCATTATGCCCTATGAGGCAAAAATGGGAATGGGGAAGGGTAAATGGGGATTGGGGACTTACCGCCCCGCCAACCTCGGAATGGGCCGGTAAGTCCGCCAACCACCATGGCGTAAACGTAGTTTACGCCATGGTGGTAAAGTCACGGCCCAGGCGGTAACTTACCGCCTGGGTCGTAATGAGGCCCTATTTCTCTATATGCAAGGCCCCCGCCAATTTTCTCTAAAGGTGATGCCCAGATAATCAATTTTTTCAACACGTGGAATAATTTCACCATTGCTCAGCGTTGTTCTAATTTTTATCCTCCCACCTCCCCTTTTAGAGCATGCCATTACTGCTGACTTTTTTGTGTTGACAGATAGTTTTAGTTCGGGCAGTGTGACTGTCTATTAACAATTGCAGGGCAATTGAGGTCTGTGCAACCAGGACTGTGTCATCGCGTAAGCCAGTACAGGGAGGGGCGTCTCACCCAACTTGGGGGAATCAGCCATCGTCTTAACTAGTGCCTTGTATAAACCATTAATATAGAGGGCAAATAGCACCGGGGCCACAACACATCCTTTGTGTACTCCACAGGCCACCTCAAAGAAACCCTTGCATTGGCCCTGGTGTCCAAACCTCACACAGACTCTAGTATCCTCATGAATGATCTGTAACACCTTTACCAATTCAGCCGGGCACCCCAAGGATGTGTGCGCTTCACATAGTCTCACTCTATCCACTCTATCAAACTCTTTGCTCAGGTCCATAAATGGCAGATAAATTGGTTCATCCTTTACATAAATAGAGGATTCTCCAACCAAATACAGGTTAGCCTGACCCTGCGTCCCCAGACCTGGCCGAAAATCATAATGAATGTCTGAAAGGCTATCATTATCAGAGATCCACTGTTCCAAATGCTGCAATACTGCCCGTCCAACAATCTTAAAAGATGTGTCCAATAATGAAATAGGCCTGTTGAAAGAGGACTTCCTGGATCTCCCTTTTTGAAAATAGGGTACACTAAGCATTTTTCAAGGATTGTGGGTATTCCCCCAATTTTAGATAGGAATTAAATCATCTAGCCCATAGTTCTATTTACTCTTGAAATATATCACCAGGGATTGCATCTGGGCCTGTATCACTACATATTATCCCCACCAAAAATATTGCCGTATATATGGTCATCTGGAACGGCCATAAGTGATATTTTTTGGGGGGGATAATTTTTGGGGTTTTGGGGAGCAGGGTTGCAGGGTGTCCCCCGCTCCTTTAAAAATAATGCGGGGGTGTCTCCTGAAGGCTCCATGCCTTAATATTGCAGAAAAAATATGGCGATATTTTTGTATGGCGATATTTTTGTGGGGATATTAAAACATGGAAACTCTTGGCCAGGTGCCTGATTATTCATTTGTTGATTAACCACATATTGTACCTCTTTCACAGTCAGGCATAGTGTGGAGGACCGCTCCCCATCCTCAAATCTAGCTGCTTGTCCTTTAAGCAATAGTTCAAAATGGTCTAACCAAGCCCTTGCATTCACATGATTCTCTTTGTAGGTCTTACCCCTCTTATATGCTGGCCCACATGCAACAAATGCCCAACATTTTTTTGAATCCTTAATCAAAACTGCCCAAAAAAAATCTTCCCAATTAACATTTTGTAGAGAGTTCTTTCTTAACACCAGAGTATTTTTATACTGTGCTCTTGAGCCAATGACCTCTCCTCTGGTACTAGCCCTATCCCACAAGATACCCTTCAGATTGGTTTGTGCTATCCTACATGATTCATCAAACCAACTGTGCACAGGAATTTTTCTATTTTTGAAATCGTGTTTGATTAATTATGTTAGGCAATCCCATATTATTTGTGATTCTTGAATGACTTCCCCTGGATGCACATCATCAGACAAAATATATGCAATGTGGTCCAAGTTTGGCTGGATCGTCTCATGCTGGGTTGAAACTGGATCACACTTAGCCCATTTTAACCAGTGTTTGCAGAGTGGGTGTATGTCACAAAGGTCCAAATACGGGTGCATAGTTGCCCAAAGATAAGCAAAAACAACCCATATAGAACTCAAAGTTAAGACCAATCTCAGCGGAAAATGGTCACTATTAATCTCATCAATGACTTTGAAGTCCACAATTAATGACCAATGTTGGACACAAATACAAACATAGTAAATTATAGATTTACCCTGGGAGGCAACAAATGTGGTCTTAACCAGAACATCCAAGCGTAAAAGTCCGTTCAGTGAACGGTATCCCCAGTCTAAAAACCATGTATTAAACGTTAGACCTTTAAAGCACATTCTCTAGTCAGACAGTTGAAGGCTAGAGATAATCTGGTAGATGTTAGCTTGGGATGGAGGGTGGTAGAAAAGCCTACAGGTTCTGAAGATCTACAACATGTGTCTTTCCTGACAAGGGAAGGAGAACAAATAGACCTGTATAACATATACATTAGTCCCTCATGCATATTAGGAATGGCAACGCTAACTTGTCTCAAAGCGAACATTAACTTAGCCGCTAGAGACATTTTAATAATCTAACAATAATTGTGGTAGACTTTACCCTTCAGATAGAACCACTAACAACATTGTAAGGTCTTTGGGAGGACCGGGATTGTGCCTGGGATGTCCCAGATCTTAATGCAGGCTCCACAGCTAGAACACATCACCGGGCATCAGAAACTGCTTGTTTTTTTCTATAACATACGTTTAAGAGCCTGCAATGGCCACTTACCAAAAGATCAGCCTGTTAAAATGACTTTCCATGGTCATAATGGGTTGTCTCTTATGGATTATAACCTTGTTACCAGAGTTTATTGGGCCAGGGTGGACGACTTTGAGATCAAGATAAGTTCTGAGAGCGACCGCTTCCACTTGAAAGTAGAACTCAATGTTATCAGGCATGTCAACATAGAACATCAAGGCTCAGCACAAGGCCAAATGCTGACATTTGAAGGCCATACGTGCAAATCGGGTAAATAGGTGAAAGTGATTGGCCGAGATAACAAACCAGATTTATATTCAGCCATAATCCACAGCCTAGAAGCCATCTGTGACCCGGGGGACCACTGAAAAGTCAAATGAAAACCTCAATGAGAAATGATTACCATTTATTTCAACTACTAAGGGAAAGATTAAAAAGAAATCCCTTTTAAAAAATGGGTGTTATGATAAGGAGTGTCGGGTAGCAAAAAGAGAAATTATGGTTTTTGTAGCTAAAGAGGGAGTAAATAAAACTAAGCTGTGATGGGCCCACGCAGAATATAAGAAAATAGTACACATTAAAAAGAATGACTTTGTCCAATTAAAGTGGCGAGCTATGTTTGAAGGCCTCCATAGTAAAAATAACTTACTATTTTGGCAGTTGGTAATGGATAGGGAATTGAAGGGCGTTAAAACAATCAATTGCTGCATAGGCGCTGAAGAGTGTCAACAACATTATGAAAGCTTGTACAGAAGCATGGGGGATGAAGTAGTTCAGTCCACAAGTATCATCAGGGGTGATTCCCTGAGTATTGATTATCTGTTTATTACATTAGCTGATGCGGAGGAAGCTATCAAGACACAGAATGGAGGAAAGGCAGCAGGATCCAATCTCATCCTGCGATATCTGTTTAAGGATGAAGTGAAAATCTCGGCCACTGTCTTGTACAAGGTGTTTAATGCAATCCTAAAACAAGGCGTAATCCCAGGCTCATGGCGAAGGCCACACTAATCCCTTTGTTCAAAAAAGGAGGAAGGAACCTTCTGGCAAATTTCCGCCTGATATCCCTCCTGCAAAGCGCAGGCGAATCGTTTGGAAAAATCATTATAAAATTCCTACAAAATTGGGCCGATTGTAACAACCTCATAATCGATCTTTGGGCTGGTTTCCGTAAGAATAGAGGCACCCTGAATCATTGCTTTATGCTTTTCCTGCTGGTAGAAAAATAAACAGTTTTGGAAAGCATGAAACTATAAGCCGCATTCCTTGCTCACTGTGCTCGGAGAGGCACAGCTCCACCTCACTGATGAGGCCCAACAAGGCTGAAACACGTGTATGGGGTTCCTGTTGGTACTCTTGTTCAAAGGAAGTTTGCATGGCATTTTGGTGCTGGACTGCCCTTGTGGTCGGGACAAAGACTAATATGAAAAAGGACATTCCTCCTTTGAGAAAAGTACAGTGAGCTAAAAGCGATGGCTGCAGACTCTCACAGTGGGTAATACCACAGAACAAGTTATCATGCCATGTTCTATCGAGAGAGTGGCGCCTGCTACCTTTTTTGTAATTTTGTAAAGAACTAGGTTACCTGGGGGAACCCAGACGTGGACCCCTTGCTCACTGTGCTCAGAGAGGCACAGCTCCACCTCACTGTTGAGGCCCAACAAGGCTGAAAAACGTGTATGGGGTTGCTGTTGGTACTGTTGTTCGAAGGAGGTGTGCCTGTCATTTCAGTGCTGGACGGCCCTTGTGGACGGGATAAAGACTGATGCGCAAATGGATGTTCGTCCTTTGTGGAAAGTAAAGTTTGTTAAAAGCGATGGCTGCAGACTCTCACAGTGGGTAAAACCACAGAGCAGGTTATCATGTCATGTTCTTTCGAGAGAGAGGGGCGCCTGCTAATTTTTTTGCAATTTTGTAAGGAACTTGGGGTTGGTCATCCTAAATTACCTGGGGGAACCCAGACGTGTATCCCTTGCTCACTGTGCTCAGAGAGGTACTGCTCCACCTCACTGATGAGGCCCAACAAGGCTGAAACACGTGTACGGGGTTGATGTTGGTACTCTTGTTCAAAGGAGGTTTGCCTGGCATTTCGGTGCTGGACTGCCCTTGTGGGCGGGACAAATACTGATATGCAAATGGTTATTCTTCCTTTGTGAAAAGTAGAGTGAGCTAAAAGCAATGGCTGCGGACACTCACAGTGGGTAAAACCAGAGAACAGGTTACCATGCCATGTTCTTTCGAGAGAGGGGCGCCTGCTACCTTTTTTGCAACAACGTATTCCTTGACCTAAGAATGCCATTTGACTCAGTATCAAGGGAGACCCTATGGAATCTATTAATTTCCCATAATGCCTGAGCACGCTTGACCTGGATAATTAGGCTCCTTTACACCAGTAACACTGCAACTGTATGATATGGCCTGGGAGGTGAAAACACTGACCCATTTAGGTCATGAAGGGAGTGAGGAAGGGCCTCCTTTTTAATCTGTCTATCCAAGAGATTATTAGTGCATTACCTCCCTTGGTCCTGCACCCTCACCCACCAGTGAGGCAAAAAATATGGGGGTCATCTTCGACCCTACTCTTTCTCTTTGCACATCCCGGACAGGTCAAAAATGTCCCACTACCAGTTGCCCCTCCTCAGGTGTATTCTACCTTTTATCACCTTCCCCCAGAGGCTCACCGTCTCCAGATCCCTGGTTCTCTCCAGACTGGACTACTGCAACAGTCTCTTTCTCAATCTTCCTACTTCTACTCTCCAACCTCTTCAACTTATTCAGAACAGAACCGCAAGGCTTATCCTTCACCTCAAGCCGAGGGACCACATCTCTCTGGCACAGTAATCACTCCACTGGATCCCCGTGGCTGCAAGGATCAAGCTCAAGTCCCTCTGCATAGTCCACAAGGACTTCTGGGGCCGGGGCCCTTACTATTTACAATGCTCTCTTCCAAAATACTCTCCTTCTAGAGCTCTCCACTTGGCATCCTCCAACTCTCTACAGGTGAGCCGTTTTTCCAAACAGAGATTCGGGGGTAGATCCTTATCCTCCGCAGGTGCCTCCCTCTGGAACAGCGTCCCTGCCTCTCTCGGTCTTGAGACAGACCTCCTTAAGTTCCGAAAACTCCTCAAGACCGACCTCTTCTCTTCCTCTTTCCATATCCCTCCCCCTTGCTAACCTCATTTCTCTTCTCTCCTGCTTCCCTACTTTTTTCTCTTCCCCAACCTGCTCCGTTGCTGACTGGTCACCTGGTGCACCGCCAGGGCCTCATAGGTCCTAGGCTCGCCCGCTAGTCGAGCACTTGCCTCTGGGCCTCTGCACTCTGCTTGCACTATTGCACTTGGAATATGCTCCATGATAGGGGCAACCACTCTGCACCTAATCCAGGCCCCTGCTTGACTGGACACACTGGTCCCCCAACCCATCCCTCGCACTTCCTGTTCTGCACACGTGCAGCACCTTGAATGTACTAGGCCTAGCAAGTGTGTCTGTCCTGTCCTCCCTCTGTTCTCCACAGCTTGGTTGTGCCAAAAATACTCTTGCATAGGCGTATTGATGACCAACCACCAATCACTCTAAAATGTCGCCAGGCCTAGTACAGTAGGTAATTTTTCTGTAAGTTCTTTCCCTCCCCACTCCCTACCATCCCCTCCCTCTCTTTGTCACGCGTTTACACTAGTAGAAATGCCACTGGCCTAGTGTGCTAGTTATTATTGTTAGATCTTCAAGGCCTAAGAATGACAACTGTATTCCTTGTTCCCTTCTCACCTTGAAGCGCTTTGAAGCACTTCACTTGTGTATAAGCCTTTAACAAATAAATAATTACAATTACAATTACTAGCAGGCTGCCAGGATTACTCAAAGATGGCCGTGGACAAGTATCCTGCATTATTTTATGCAAATGATGCTCTTTTACTGTCAACTACCCCAAAGGATTAGAAAATTCATTGGCGACCTTGGTGGCAAAATGTAAAGAGCTGAACTTGAATTTGAATATTGAAAAATCAAAGGTAATGGTATTTAAACCACAGTTGTCAATAATCAGACCTATGGTGGCGAAGCTGGTTGGAGCCCAATTAGGGGTTTGTTTTAAACAGAGTAGAGGCTGGTTTGATCAGGTTAGCAGATCGGGCTCCACACTAGAAAAACCTTTCACGCAAGGTATTGACGTGGGGCTATCTCTCCTGCCTTAGAATTATATGCTGTTTTAAATGAGGCTTAAATATGAGGGTACATCAACCTTTCAAAATTAACAACTGGTGAGCATAAATTCATGAACGCACTGCTCTTATTATCAAAGAGTGCACCTTATGCAATGATAGCCTTAGAATTAGAGATAACCGCAGTGGGGGTTATGGGAAAAATATAGAAATGCACTACGCCACCTGATGCTAAAGGATGGAGGAAAATTAGTTGACTGGCTAATCCATGTTAAAAAGACTCTCCAGGGTGCTGGGGTAGGTTAACTTTTGGATAACCCCCAAAACCAGCCGATGGGAAGGAGGAAATCTATTAGAAATGGAATGATCCTGTTGATTGCTAGTGCTATGAAACTGAAACAAGGGCCTGCATATATACAACTCTGCTCACTAGGCGGAAAGTCCTATTTAGATTATATTACACCACCATATGAATAGTCCCTATACATTCACGTGAGAATGGGGATTCCCCCTGTAGCTGCCTTCATTCCAGACGTGGACCCCTTGCTCACTGTTCTTAGAGAGGCAACAGTTTCACCTCACTGATGATGCCCAACAAGGCTGAAACACGTGTATGGGGTTACTGATGGTACTCTTGTTCAGAGGAGAATTGCCTAGCATTTTGGCGCTGGGCTGCCCCTGGGCAGGACAAAGGCTGATATGCGGGGAAATTTCTTCTCTGTGAAAAGGACAGTGAGCTAAAGACTTGGTAGAGTCTCTCCCAGGGGTTACTCACCCAAGAACAGGTCATTGGGCTGTGTTTGTGCTGGTAGAGAGATTCCCAGACCCCCCTTTGTTTGCATACATTAACTTTGGGTTTCACCCTAAGTTAACAGGGCAATCCAGACGTGGACCCCTTGCTCACTGTTCTTAGAGAGGCAACAGTTTCACCTCACTGATGGTGCCCAACAAGGCTGAAACACGTGTATGGGGTTACTGATGGTACTCTTGTTCAGAGGAGAATTGCCTAGCATTTTGGCGCTGGACTGCCCCTGGGCAGGACAAAGGCTGATATGCGGGGACATTTCTTCTCTGTGAAAAGGACAGTGAGCTAAAGACTTGGTAGAGTCTCTCCCAGGGGTTACTCACCCAAGAACAGGTCATTGGGCTGTGTTCGTGCTGGTAGAGAGATTCCCAGACCCCCCTTTGTTTGCATACATTAACTTTGGGTTTCACCCTAAGTTAACAGGGCAATCCAGACGTGGGCCCCTTGCTCACTGTTCTTAGAGAGGCAACAGTTTCACCTTACTGATGATGCCCAACAAGGCTGAAACACGTGTATGGGGTTACTGATGGTACTCTTGTTCAGAGGAGAATTGCCTAGCATTTCGGCGCTGGACTGCCCCTGGGCAGGACAAAGGCTGATATGCGGGGAAATTTCTTCTCTGTGAAAAGGACAGTGAGCTAAAGACTTGGTAGAGTCTCTCCCAGGGGTTACTCACCCAAGAACAGGTCATTGGGCTGTGTTCGTGCTGGTAGAGAGATTCCCAGACCCCCCTTTGTTTGCATACATTAACTTTGGGTTTCACCCTAAATTAACAGGGCAATCCAGACGTGGACCCCTTGCTCACTGTTCTTAGAGAGGCAACAGTTTCACCTCACTGATGATGCCCAACAAGGCTGAAACACGTGTATGGGGTTACTGATGGTACTCTTGTTCAGAGGAGAATTGCCTAGCATTTCGGCGCTGGACTGCCCCTGGGCAGGACAAAGGCTGATATGCGGGGAAATTTCTTCTCTGTGAAAAGGACAGTGAGCTAAAGACTTGATAGAGTCTCTCCCAGGGGTTACTCACCCAAGAACAGGTCATTGGGCTGTGTTTGTGCTGGTAGAGAGATTCCCAGACCCCCCTTTGTTTGCATACATTAACTTTGGGTTTCACCCTAAGTTAACAGGGCAATCCAGACGTGGACCCCTTGCTCACTGTTCTTAGAGAGGCAACAGTTTCACCTCACTGATGATGCCCAACAAGGCTGAAACACGTGTATGGGGTTACTGATGCTACTCTTGTTCAGAGGAGAATTGCCTAGCATTTCGGCGCTGGACTGCCCCTGGGCAGGACAAAGGCTGATATGCGGGGAGATTTCTTCTCTGTGAAAAGGACAGTGAGCTAAAGACTTTGTAGAGTCTCTCCCAGGGGTTACTCACCCAAGAACAGGTCATTGGGCTGTGTTCGTGCTGGTAGAGAGATTCCCAGACCCCCCTTTGTTTGCATACATTAACTTTGGGTTTCACCCTAAATTAACAGGGCAATCCAGACGTGGACCCCTTGCTCACTGTTCTTAGAGAGGCAACAGTTTCACCTCACTGATGATGCCCAACAAGGCTGAAACACGTGTATAGGGTTACTGATGGTACTCTTGTTCAGAGGAGAATTGCCTAGCATTTCGGCGCTGGACTGCCCCTGGGCAGGACAAAGGCTGATATGCGGGGACATTTCTTCTCTGTGAAAAGGACAGTGAGCTAAAGACTTGGTAGAGTCTCTCCCAGGGGTTACTCACCCAAGAACAGGTCATTGGGCTGCGTTCGTGCTGGTAGAGAGATTCCCAGACCCCCCTTTGTTTGCATACATTAACTTTGGGTTTCACCCTAAGTTAACAGGGCAATCCAGACGTGGACCCCTTGCTCACTGTTCTTAGAGAGGCAACAGTTTCACCTCACTGATGATGCCCAACAAGGCTGAAACACGTGTATGGGGTTACTGATGGTACTCTTGTTCAGAGGAGAATTGCCTAGCATTTCGGAGCTGGACTGCCCCTGGGCAGGACAAAGGCTGATATGTGGGGAAATTTCTTCTCTGTGAAAAGGACAGTGAGCTAAAGACTTGGTAGAGTCTCTCCCAGGGGTTACTCACCCAAGAACAGGTCATTGGGCTGTGTTTGTGCTGGTAGAGAGATTCCCAGACCCCCTTTGTTTGCATACAGTAACTTTGGGTTTCACCCTAAGTTAACAGGGCAATCCAGACGTGGACCCCTTGCTCACTGTTCTTAGAGAGGCAACAGTTTCACCTCACTGATGATGCCCAACAAGGCTGAAACACGTGTATGGGGTTACTGATGGTACTCTTGTTCAGAGGAGAATTGCCTAGCATTTCGGCGCTGGACTGCCCCTGGGCAGGACAAAGGCTGATATGCGGGGAAATTTCTTCTCTGTGAAAAGGACAGTGAGCTAAAGACTTGGTAGAGTCTCTCCCAGGGGTTACTCACCCAAGAACAGGTCATTGGGCTGTGTTCATGCTGGTAGAGAGATTCCCAGACCCCCCTTTGTTTTCAATAATATTCTAGTGGTGGCATTCTGAATTCTTTGGAGGTAATGGAGCAAAAGTTCCTGGTGAGCCCTGGCATACTGTTATTAAAATTCAGTTGAGAAATTACTAAATAATTAATGGCTGTTACTGCTGAGGAAAAGAGAGAAATGGAAGTATGGGTTTTAATTTCTTGATCAGGAAAGAGCAACATTTGGTTGTTGCACTGATCTGTTTTTTTTTTTATTTTAATATTTTTTTTTATTAAGGTATGTAGTATACAATCATAAAGTCATAACTTCATAAACATAATCTCAAATCTCAAATTCTTTAATGTGATATAGATTGAAAATAAATTCAAACTTTACACATATTTCATTTACAAACACAACATAAACATAAAACCATATATATCAACATCAAATATTAAAACCGTTTCAAGAATCATAAGTTCATCAGTATACAATACATGTTAAATTTGAAATAAAATAAGATAAACAGATGACTAGGCAGTTATTATTCAGATCTAATTAGAGACCTAAGCCTAATTCAGTCATTTGCCAGACATTATAAAGTGCTATGAATAGGTGCATGTTGCAAGTGTTGGTACAGTAATGCCAGAACGACAGTTCATGGATGGCTAATAGATCATGCACAAATTCACCCAAAAAGTTTATAATCGGCTCCTTCATGGCCTGGCATTGCGTCAGAAGATGCCTAGCTGTTTCTGGGCACGATAAAGATTTACAAAGCCGACATGTCCGCTCATTAGCAGGGATATTATTCCAAGCTCCTCTATTGGTTAGAGTAGGCAACTGTTCCAACCGGAATAGAATGATAAATCGTCGGAGTCTTCTGGTAGGGCAAAGATATAAATAGGCCTGAGGTTTCATAAACTGATATGTTCGGTATTTCACAAAATTATATGACTTGAGACTACTCAAGTGGGAGAAATTTTCTAACCAATCCCAAAGTTCTACTTTTTTCTCAAGTGCATTTAAAGTTTCATTAGATACACAAGCCCCTCTATGAGTCCAGCCAATGTCGGTAAAGAATCTACTCATATCTTTATAAAAAGGTGAGGTAGTATGTTTTTTAGTTAATTCCTGCTGAATAACCGACAATAAAGGGTTTGAGGAACCACTTATCTTCAAATAAAACCCAGCTCTTTTTTTCAATATCAAAGCTTTCAATGAAGGAAGGCCCAATTCCAATCTTATCACAGCCATCGGTACCCCCGGGGGAAGTCCCAACATGCGTCTCCAGAACTTGCCCTCGATCACTTGAAGCCACTCTAAATCAACTGTTAACAGCGACTCAAAGCCATATATAACCATAGGGACAAAGACTTGCATATAAAGATGGCGAGTCCCCCATAAGGTGAAACCACCCTGTTTGTTAGTAAAAGATGAAACTAATGAAATTACTTGTAATGCACGAGTGGTCCGCCCCTGTTTGCATAGTGTATAATCACCTAGTGGTTCTATTTCCACTCCTAAATATCGGTAAGAAGGGGCATAGAGGATAAGATTTTTATGTACCACCAAATTTACACGGGTTACCCTTTTCCTGGTGAATCTGAGTACTTTAGTTTTATCCAGATTAATGGACAAACCATTGGTCCTAGCATAGTCCCAAAGAATATGTGCCGAGCGCCTTAGGCCACCTATGGTGTTGTCTAGGACTACCAGATCATCAGCATAGGCCAAAACGGCACAACGTACATCCCCCAATTTTGGTGGGCAATTGTCCACATCTGTAAGAGCCGCGGGGATGTCATAGACATATAAGTTATAAATAAGAGGTGCTGTAACACAGCCCTGCTTAACCCCCCTATTTTGAGACACATTTCTAGTTGTATTGCCCTCTTGATTAAGTCTAAGGCGCACTGAGGTGTCATGATGGAGTAATTTAAGATAGTATAAAAGTCCTGATGGGCATCCCATTGTTTCCAACTTGGCCCAGAGCCGCTCACGAGGGATGGAATCAAAGGCGGCCTTAAAATCAATATAGAGGGCATACAGCGGGGGCTGTCCTTTACTAAGCGCTCTAGTACGTAATATGTCCATTACCAGTAAATTATGAGATGTAGAGAAATCCCGTCTAAAGCCGCATTGGAATCTGCTAAGTATATTGACATTATCAACCCATTTTTGCAGCTCAGTTAGTAGTAAAGAGGCGAAGAGTTTCCCTGTGATATCTAACATAGATAGAAGCCTATAGTTGTTAGGTTCTGAGCGCCTACCTTTTTTGAATACTGGAATAAGAATGGCAGTTTGCCAGGAACTGGGGATAGTTCCCTGGGCTAGTATCTTATTAAAGAGTAAGGAAAATAACTCCGCCCAAAATACAGAATTATTTTTTATCACAATATTCGCTAGCCCATTAGGGCCAGGGGCTCTCGAAGACTTAAGGGAGGCAATTTTATTGAGAATTGCCTCCGAAGAGACATCAAAAGGGGGAATAGTCGGGACCTTCTCCATAGGTATACTCCAGGACTCTTCTTCTTTCGTATTACGATTTAATAGGAACTCTACCCATGTATTCTCGTCAATTGGGTTGACCATAGGGCCTATAACTTTCCCTCTATTCTCATTGAGAAGTGCCCAGATGCTATGCGAGTTCCTAGCACAAATCGTAGTTATGAGTCGCTGATCCCTGTTATTTCGCTCTATTCTCTTAATATTTTTGATCTCAGTTCTATATAGAGTTTTAGTGGTTCTTAATTTCTCGCGGTACTGGGTTTCAGAAAGATTCAAGGTTTTTAAGCCACGGATCACTCTTCTAAGCCCTCTCTTGGCATCTCTGATTTTTCTGTTAAAAGGGGGTAAAATGCCTCCCGTTTTTAACATGTGGCCCTTTTTGGCTGAAGTATGGTAACCTGAAAAGCCCGATATCCAGTTTTCAATTTCGTTTATCGTCATATCTTGAAAATCATGAAGGCCCTGTATGGTGGTAAGTTTGAGAGCTTCAGAAGCCGCTCTGATGTTTTTCTCTGACCATATAATTCTGGTTCCTGAACAATTAGATTGTATATCTACAATATGCGCTAGGGGAGTGAGGGGGATCGGTATAGATATTGAGCAATGCAGCGCAGCATGGTCACTCCATCCATTAGGCTTAACCCACATATCCCTTACTTTGGATTGCATCTCGGGGCTCATAAATATATAGTCTAATGTACTAAGTGATGATCCATTTGCCCAAGTATGCTTCCCAGGTCTGTCCCCAAAAATGCGGCCATTAATCATCGCCAAGTCCCAGGTTTCGAACAATTGTAACCACCCAAGTCCTTCATTCTCCCTCTTACTATAGGTCATCAGGGACTTCGCACTAAGACCTGGATTGGTGGGTATAAGAGTGTCCTCAGACATGTGGCAATTAAAATCCCCCACAACAATGATAGCAACGTTGCTAGTTCTTAATGTCCAGGTAGACAGTAAGTCCTGTATGGCCTCATGTAAGGTGTCCCTTACTACTGCTCTGGGGGGGTTATACAGATTAATTAGTAGAAATCTGCTACTACCATTTTCAGTAGGATATTCTACTTCCACCGCCAATAACTGGTCTTCAGCTTTACACTGTATTTTCCGGGACTTCATAGTGTTGGTAACCCCCGTCAGCAGGCCACCAAAAGGGCGGCCCTTACAGCCTCGTTTCGCAGGTGATTGATGTATAACAAAACCATCTAACACTAAAGAGTCTAATGACCAAGTTTCCTCCAGACAAATATAGCTGTGTTGCGGCAGGAAGGCAGAAGAACCATCTGTCCTCAAAAGATGTGAAAAACCTCTGCAGTTCCATGAGAGTAATGATAGATATCAATGATTTTGCAACAGCTGGGGTAAGGAATCTAACAAGGTCTTGAGTGCTAGTTGTACTTCTACCAATAAAGGACTGTCTCCTACTCCTGTATTGCACTCATTACTAGAAGATGAAATCCCAACAGGTTCCTCAGAGACAACTGAGAGATCCTTCTCTTGCGGGTCCACATCAATATCAATATCCACCGTTCTCAGTTCTTCTTTGTAATTTCTCAATAATTGCACAATATTAAAAAAAGAACAATGTAGGGCAGATACATTAGGATTAGGACCTGACAGAGGTTCGATAAAAAGAAAATCATCAGATTTTAAAATACGAAGTTGTGGAATGTGGTGTAGCCGAGTTAATAGCTCAGAGCGTGCCAACCAGGAGTTCTTGTTCCTAGGATACAGATTCTTAATGAAGCATTTGCGATTAGTCTTGATTTCAGGCACTAGCTTCTGCTGTTCCAAGAGGGCATGCTCAGTCTGGTCCTCCGAGGACCGTGTTTCCGGAGCAGGCTCAAGGTGGGAGGGCGAGCTTACTTCACAGAGAGGCCCTGAGTCCTCTAATGCAGTTTCCTCTAGGTCCATGCCCTGGGACTTATCTTCAGGGATTAACCAATCTGTAAGCGGACCTTTTTTTGTTACTGCTCGCAGGGCGGCTCTCGTCTGTCTTTTCCTGGCTTTTTTTGAGCGAGTTTCAAATATAGGTCCTGACCCTACCGTAGGAGATGGGGCATGAGTTATGGCTGACTTATTTTTAAGGGCCTTTCTGGCCATTCTACGTTGTTTACGCGTGAGGGGGGGTTGGGGACGATGTTCCAAATCTTGTTCCTCTGCCTCTGTGGGAGTATCTTCAATTAGGATATTACTACGAGGTGTCCCATGCACCATTTCCCTCACCTTCTCGTCAGCTTGTGCTTCCATCTCCTCGGCTATTAGGAGAGCGTCCGATAGATTAACTTCTGTTTCTTCTCGCAGAATATCCTTCGAGTTTAATGTCGTGGAGATAGAATTGGTATTAGATAGGATACGTCCCGTCATCTGTAGCAGTATCTTCAAAGCAAATTGGAGGGAGGCTACAGACGTTTGGAGCTCAGCTAACTGTGTAGCATTGGATTGGGAACCAGTACTCTCAACCGTCTCGTGATCCGGCTCGTCCTCCATTGAGGCCATTGCAAGGTTCAGGGAGAGGGATAGACGTTCCCCATTTCCAACTATATTATGTCCCCCTGAATCAATATTCGTGTTATTTTCTTTCAGGGGCGAGGAGACTTTAGATGTTATCTGTGGTGTGTGTGTCTGCATCCCTCTCTGTATCGTCAAACACAGATCCAAGAGAGAATTATTGTCAATGTCATCGAAGTTAGAAGAATTTAGATAGGTGCCTCCTAAATTTGCCAGTTCAGTCGTCTCCTCAATTGTAGTTGAATTGGTCTCGGGGGGGGGGGGGGGTTTACAGGGAAAAACTCCGTAATAGCTCCCTGTACCACAGCTAAGGCATATTTCAAGTTTTTCTTAGCTTTGCCTCCCTTTCTGTGGGTCTCCTTTGGCTCTTTTGTAGCAGGGGTCCTGTTTTTCCGTAAATTATAGATTGAATGCTGCGCTCTTTTTCCCCGCTGCATCGCTGCGTTTTTCTCACTCTTTCAAATGGCTAAGTGGAAGCCGGCTGAAAGCGCACTGCCCAGTCAGATTACAGCCAAAAAGGGGAAAGAGCTGCTATCACCAGGTCCAATCCTGCAGTACAGGGGGGGGGAGGATTTATCCAACGTAACCCCCAACCCTCCAATAAGGGGAAGACCGTTAGCAGTAAATACCGGGTCAAAGGCCGTAGCCTGCAGTCCCCGACTTGTAAACCTCTATTGGCTTCTTATTCAGAGCATAGAGAAGGGTACTTGTGGATTTGCACACTAAATATCAATCCCCCAGCGCACCCCAACAGGCTCGTAAGTGGAGGATACCGTTGTACAGACACCTCTGGAGCCCAACAAGGAAGCTGAACGGGAAGGAGAAACAATAGTCCTCTATTTGATAAAAATCAAATAGAACCAGTGATTTTAAGCTACTCCCTCCCCTTCTGCTCTTTGGTGCCCACTTACTGCTGCAGTGCTGTGACTGTAGATACTGCTGTTCTTTAAGGGGGCCAAATGCACCAGATGAGCCGTGAGAGAAAATGGGACTGTAAGGAAATGGGAGGAGATAGAAGGAAATATAGGGGGCTGGAGGCCGTTAAGTGGAGCTGAGTTGCGGCAGAACTTTTCGGGGGCAGGGGTGAAGGCATACAGGTCACTAGTATTATCAGTGCCTCTACGGATTGACTTATGGTACCTCAAACAAAGGCAGACAGGACATATGGTGGTGTGCTACTACCACCCCTCGCCGTGCCTCGTCTCACCTCGCTTCTTTCGCCTCCTTTGCCGCCGAGGGAAAGCGCTTCCTGGTCGCCAGCCCAGTGCAGTGGGTAGCGGTGCCACTGCGATTCAAGCACTCCAATGCGGGCTCCCGGGAAATCTGCTTTTCACTTCCACCAAGTATGCTTAGCCTCCTCCTCCGCTCCGTGTCCGCGTCCTCCTCTGCTAGAGGAAAGGACCCAATGTGTACGTCAAGCCACACCAACGTTTGCCGACACTGATTGACAACACAGCGTGAGCAGTGGCCGCTTCCGACGTTGAGCCTCAAAAGTTGTTGAGTTATAAACATAATGCAGTGAAACCTTTACATTAGTATAGATTAAACAATGGTAAAAGAAAGTGTTCCGAAAGAGCAGTTAATTGAGTACACTGTGTATAATTAGGATTTGAGCATTTGAGGAACAAACTGTCAATACAATTGAAAACATATGCGAAACAACTATAGCACAGTGTTGTGCAAAACTTAGTTAGAACGATTTCTGCATTATGATGTCTTAAGTGGGGGAAGACAAAAACAAGACTGACGTTTGACAAACACGAGATGTGAGGGGAGGGGGGAAAAAGAGGGGAGGTAGATATTAATGAAGAGAGGCACATTGGCATATATTACAGTAAATATTCAGTTGAGTGATCGGATCAATATTCACATGTAAAGATCTTGGGAGCATCAAAGGAGTATGAGATATTTGAGGATGTCACATTCCATGCATGGTTACATTAAAGTGATTCAGATAGCGAATGAAGAATGACCACTTAGCATTAAACTTGGGTATAGAATTAAGATTGTTTGCCATGCACATTTCCATCTTTTGCGTGAGACATATATTGTTCCACCAGCTTCTTATACACAAGGAACGAGAATCTTTACAATTGACAGTTATACACTTCTTAGCCAAACAAATAAAAAGATTATAGAGCTTGGATGCACCAGAGGGCAAGTGGGTGGTAATAGCCAGACTACCTAAAACAATATTCATAAATGAAAGTGGTATGTCAGTGAAAAAAATAGAGTTAAGGTATTTCCACACTTGTTGGCATAACTTAAGGGTATAGGGACATGAGAAGAACATGTGCTCATACGATGCACATGTCCAACAATTATCATTGTTATTGATATTGGATAGAAATAGTTTGGCTGGTGTGATGAAAGCTCTGTGTATAAAGAAGAAAAAATGTTGGGAGTTATTTGCTGATGTTGAGATATATTTGATTCTAGAGAAGAGCTTAGACCATGTATGATCGTTTAAAATGTATCCAAAGTCATCTTCCCATTTGTGGCGTATCGAGCACAACTTCAGGGATGATATGAGAATGTTGTAGAATGTTGAAGCCTTTGTGTCAGTGGGCATTGTAAGATGTAGCAATCTTGAGGCATCAGGAGTCAGAATATCATTGGAGGAGCTGTGGAGAGCGTCAAAGCAAGAGTTAAAGAATTCATTATAGAAGTTGTAATCTGTGTTGGGGATTGAGAATTGATTTTTAAACTGCTGAAAGGAAAGGATAGATGATTTCTTTATGATTTGTTGTATAAATCTAATACCCTTTTTCTTCCAGGATCTTCTATTTAGGGTTTTATTCTTAATCAGTATCTTATTGTTATGCGATAGGTAAGGAGAAAGGCGTTTTTTTGGGGAGTCTGTCTGTGTGAATAAAAAGAGTTGGAGGGCTGATATTGTGGCTCTAATGGGTTCTGATATAGCCAGCGAGGAGTGCCTAAATATATAAATGAGGTCGGTGATTTCTACAGGATACATTAACTGCTTCTCTATGGTACACCATGTGGCAATGTCTGACGTTATTGGGCAGGCAAACCAATATCTAGCTTGCTTCAAAAGAAAAGCAGTGTGGTATGCTTTGAAATCAGGAAACCTGACCCCTCCTTTGTCATATGGTGCCTTCAATTTGATTAAGGCTATTCTTTTGCTTTTGCCCTCCCCCCATAGGAAATTTAGTAGGATAGAGTAAATTGATTTATAAAAGGAAGGAGATATCGGAACACATAAGACTTGTAGATAATATAAAATTATTGGTGATAACATCATCTTCATCGTATCTAGTCGGCCCCACCAAGACAGATATAAGGGGAAACATCTGGATGTTAATTCCTTAAGCCTATCTAGTAATGATTGTGTGTTCTGTTTAATGGTGTCTTGGATGATAGGAGCAAATCTAAGGCCTAGGTATTTAATAGAGGAACTGCAACATTTAAAACCAAAGGGGTCTATGTCATGTTTAAAGCAGTAGGGATTGAGGGGCATAATTTCTGACTTATCTTTGTTAAGTTTGTACCCTGAAACTGAGCTAAATTGGGATAGTACTTCGAGTAAATATGGCAGGTGTGTTTTGGGGTTTTTGATGAGAATAAGGATGTCATCAGCGTAAGCAGCTATTTTAATATGGGATGTGCCACTTGCTATACCTGGAATATTTTTATTGGATCTGATTAATTCTAGTAACGGTTCTAAGGAGAGGATGTATAGAATAGGTGAGAGGGGGCAACCTTGTCTAGTACCTCTGCTGAGGGAAAAAAATGGGGAGGTAAGACCATTAATACATATTGAAGATTTTAGGGATGAGTAAAGTAAACTGACTAGAGAAATGAACTTGTCACTGCAACCGTGCCAGCGGAGGGATTGAAACATGAAGTCCCAGCTGACTCGGTCAAAGGCTTTTTCTGCATCTAGTGCTATAACCGCTGCGCCCTGTTTATCTTTTTATTTTTATTAGATAGGTGGATAGCATTTAGAAGGAGTCTGGCATTGGAAGAGATGTTGCGCCCTTTAACATAGCCGACTTGTTCAGATTTGACAAGAGAAGGAAGGGAGGATTCGATCCTGTTGGCTAAGATTTTTGCAAAGATTTTACTTTCTACGTTTATTAGAGAGATGGGCCGATAATTACCTGGTAATGACAGGTCCTTATCGGGTTAGGGGAATAGAATAAGCAAGGCTTCTGAGAAGGAACCTGAGGACGCTTCTTGGGAAATAAAGTAAGAAAATAGATTTTGAAGCTTGGGTATGAGAGATTGAGCTAACCTATCATAGAATTCTGTCGAAAGGCCATCTGGGCCTGGAGCCTTGCTTTTACCCAATCCTTTGATTGCTTTGGACATCTCTGGAAGAGTAATTACAGTGTCTAAAGAGGATAAATCAGCTTGGGGGTAGGAGGATCTATTAATATTATCAAAAAAGGATGTGATGTTATTATGGGGAATGGAGTTCTCGGGAGTATATAGTTTGGTGTAGAAGTCTCTAAAACAATTTAGTATATCTTTGGGATGGTGATGCACATTGCCTGAAGGGTCTTTGATGTGGGATATGAAAAATTGTTCCTTTTTGGTTTTTAAGTAAGAGGCCAGTGCTTTTCCAGCTTTGTTGGATGTTTGATATATTTTCGTTTTGTATTTAAGAATTGTCCCTGCAGCAAGATTTGTGATCTCCTTATTAATTGAGAAGCGTAAAGTCAGTACTTTGTGGAGATTGGTAGGGTTGGAAACACTATAGTAATGTTGTTCGGCTGTAGTTAGCTGAGAATAAAGGTCATCTAAGTGTTTTTTTGCGTAGAGCTTTCATTTTTCCAGAGTAAGCCATGATGTGACCTCTCAAGGCAGCTTTAAAGGCATCCCAATTATTCACTACCGAAGTGTCACTGTCTTCATTATCCACATAGAATTGTTGAACAAAAGACTCTACGGATAGGATGAATTGAGGGTCTTGTAAAAGAAAATTGTTAAGCTTCCACCGAGATGACGGTTTCCGAACATCAGAAAGACTGAAAGAGGTACAAACAGGGGCATGATCAGAAATAATGATATTTTCTATTTTGGAATCTATAATGGTACCGGTAAGGTTTTTAGTGGAGAAAATATAGTCAAGACGAGAGAGAGTATTATGTGGGGAAGAGTGGAAAGTATAGTCAAGTTGAGTGGGGTGAGATATTCTCCATGTATCAATAAGACCAGTTTCGGCTAAGCATCCTGAAACGGATTTGTGTGTTTTGTTATTTTTGAACAAGCAGCTAGATTTTCTATCCAGAAAAGGAACAAGGACTTGATTCATATACCCACACATAATTAAATTGGTAAAGTTTTTTTGAAGTATCATTTGTTTGATGGTGGTGCAAAACTTGGGATCTGGGTTGGTGGGGCCATAAATATTCAGAATGGTAACATCAGTAGAATCTATATTTAGTTTAGCCCAAACCCATCTGCCATCTGTGTCCCACCTTGGTCGAGAACTTTATATGATAGTTTCTTGCTGATTAAAATAGCTACCCCATTTCTTTTAGCAACAGCAGGACTAGAAATGATTTATTTGATCCAACGGGACTTCAGTTTCAGTGTTTCTCTAACAGATAAATGCGTTTCTTGTATACAAGCTATGGAGGGGTTTAGTTTGTTAAGATGCGATATGACCTTACACCTTTTGATGGGATTATTGCAACCTTTAATGTTCCATGTGACACATTTAAAAATCATAATAACAGTTTAAATGTTATGATAGCATAGCGATAATATAAGACCATATACATGCAAATGTTAAGTGCTCTAGAACAGTGTCTGAAATAGCATTTGTGAACCATATAGATGCAAATAATGAGTGCCCAAGAACAATATTTTGAATACCAATTAATGAGAAAAGGACACATTAGGAAAACACATGAGGTAATAGGATGAGGGTTGGGGTGTCTGATCATAAACGGTTGCCTAGTGGCTTGGAGATATGGAATAGAACACTGATCAGACTGGAAAAAAAGGAGGCTAGGGGAGTTTAAATTTGTAGGGAAGGGTGACACCCGCTGAGTCGTCAAAAGGGAAGTAGAGCGACTCAGGATGGAAGATGGACGTCACAAGGCCGCCCGTCCCACGTCATATATATAGGAGATGATCATGGCATTAAATTTGTAATAGTAAGGAGAGAAAGGGAGTAAAACGTTTGTGTAACAAAAGAGGTGGAGGTACTTGCAGGCGAGATAGTGTCCATGTTATCGGATTTGATGGATCGTATAAATGCTTTTAGGTCTGCTGGTTCTTCAAACATTCTGGTACGGCCTTCATATGTTATTTTGAAAGAACAAGGGTGGTATAGCCCATAACGTATATTGAGCTGTTTCAAGGCTGGGCGAAAGGATAAGAATACTTTCCTGCGCTGGGCCATGCTTTTAGCGACATCCTGTGAAATGAAAATCTTAGAGCCATTCCATATAAGGGATTTACGTTCCTTTGCTGCAGATATAATGAGCTGAAGTTGGGAGTATTCCAGAAGATAAAAGATCATTGTTCTGGACGAAGGTCGAGGAGAGGTGGAAGTAGATAGTTGGCTGACTCCATGAGCACGTTGAATATTAAGTGTTAGATCAGGGGGTAAGTGAAGCAGCTTTGCTAAAAAAATTTGCAAAAAGACAATGGTATTAGTTCCCTCTGATCCCTCTGGCAGCCCTGAAATGCGGAAGTTATTACGTCTGCTGCGATTTTCCAAATCTTCATTGTGTTTTTGAAGTTCTTTTATTGCATTTTCCAGTTGTGTTACTTTAGGTGTAGTTTCTTCTACTAGACCCACTCTCTTCTCCACCTCATCCATTCTATACTCAAAACCCCTCCATCTGTCGTCCAACTGTTGTAATTTTTAATTTGTAGTCTCTATGAAGGGTTTGAGTGATCTAATTTCGGCCAAAATGGCATCCAAAGCAGGGTCCGAGATGCCCAACGGAGGAGGTGAGTCACTTTTGGGTCTCTTGAGGTTGGCGGTGGGAGTATAAGGTTCTTTGGTAGTTGAAGTATTGTTTTTTTTGTTGGCCGCCATGATATTGGCTGCAAAATATGGATATATGAGCAATTGAAAAGAGCTTGGTTAGCAATATTAATGATGGAAGTTAAAGATTGCAGAAAGTTGTTACATGTAGAGCAATAGTAGGTTCCGTTTCAAATAGAAGCTATTTTGAGAAGGGCTTGTGATGGTAAGCACATATGTATAGAGTCTTTAAATAGCAACTTCGTGGGGTTCTATATACCAAAGTTTACAATTATTACGTCCATATTATTTAGGTAGTACTACTCCTGATAGAGGAGGTTAATAGAAGCACTGTTGAATAATAAGGCGTGAACTTAGGTGTAAGTTGAGAGTGCTACAAGCCTTTTAATGATAGGAAGCTTCCAGTTAATATGGGTATCCAGTTACAGTCAAGTTCAATTTTGAGTTGTAGTTATACCCAGTTCCATGCATATTCCTGCATATAGAATGCGTGGTTCACCTATGTGTGCTCGCTATCAGAACCAAAATCGAGCAACAAATAGAAAGGGTTGTGTCACATGAGCTGCAAAGTGTGGAGGAGATCCTGTGCAATAAAACAGTATTCCTTTCTATGTTTCTTTATTGTTGTTTTTTTTTTCCTCTTTATTTAGTCCCAAAAGTCTCAGAGATTATGAAAATGGGATGTTCAATTTCTTCTTTGTGTGGAAGGGTATAGCCGAGATATTGGTTATATTTAAATAGTTTCTGTGTCTTGTGGCGTGTGTTTTTTTATAAAGCCGTATTGGGCTTCCTAACCCTTTCTTTTTCTCCTAAGGGAAAGCTTTATTTATGGTGCTGTTGCGCGCCGGCACCAGAGGCAGCAGTTTTGAGGTGGGGAAGAGAAGGAGGGCGGACCAGGCCGCAGCCGGCGCGTCACGTAACACGTGACGCCGACACTTACTTCACTGTGGGCGGATACCGGAAGGCAGCTGCGGCGGTCCCCGGAGCTTGTATGCTGGAGCTGGTGAGCCGGCGCGGGCGAACGTGGAGCTGCGCTGAATTTCGTTCAGCGGTTCGTGGAGGAGGTCCGGACCATGGCGCAGGAAGGAAAAGGTAAGTAATAGGGGAAAAGAATAATGGGAAATGCCTTATTTAGTACACGGTGAGACGGAGCTGCCAGGTCAAGCCGCCATCCTCGTCTGCGTCAAGCCACGCCCCCCCAACTGATCTGGGTTTTTGAGGTAAGGGAGCCATCTAAAATTGCACCCAGTTCTTTACCTCTTGTTTACACTCAGGGAATTTGCTGAAGTTCCGGCCAGAAAGAGAGCGTTTGAGGGCTAGGAGTCTGGCTGATCAGCATGATATCTGTATTATCGGGATTAATCTTCAAAACGTTTGTATCCATCTATTGCTTGATTGTCAACAGGCATTTATTAGCTTGTAAAAGTTGAGGGTTCTCTACCCGATCAAGATCTATAAAAGATATAGTATCATCGGTGTAGTTAGAGAAGGTTAAGCCATGTTGTTGTGTGATCTACATTCGAGGATAGGTGTAAATATTAAATAATATAGGTGACAATGCAGAACCTGTGGTGCTCCACTGTTTACAGGTGAGAATTGTGATTGGAAGGTGCCCATAAATACTGTTGGTATCGATCTGCTAAGAAGGAACTTATCCATTTAAGGACTGTACCGCTGAAGCCACAGTCAAAGATTTTAGCGAGAGGAGGATACTTAGGTCACCGGTTTCAAACAAAGCTGATAAATCCAATAGAATTAGAACACCTGATATTGTTTTCTCGATTAACTGATCTAACATTGATGTTGTAATTTGATCGGTTCTTTGTAATGGGGGGAAGCCGAAGTGGGTTCATCTGAGTTCATGTGGGTTCATGTGGGTTCATGTGAGTTCATGTCTAACGGAGATCCTGAACATTAAGCAGATAGCAGAAGGTGCAAACGATTCAAACCAAGTCACTGTTGTGATTACTGTATTAACACACTTTTGCTTAGGAGAATCTCTCATTGCGTAGCACTTTTCCAGTTAATTTCTCATATTCTTGATTGTTCGCGTGAAATTAGATCCAAGGTGATGCACCAGTGGCTCAGATGGAATTATCTCTGAACTTTCAGCGCATCACATAGCTCATTTACTACTGTAAACAGTGTATGAGCAGAGTTAGAAAGCAAATCTATTTTCTGGTCATAATAGAATTTATTTTACTTGAAACATTAGTTTTTGTAGTTACATTGATGTTGTTTTAGTTCGCTAAGGGCAGTGGGGTCATATGAATGATGCCATCATCTTTCCAAATTCTTGACTCTAAATTCCTGACTGTTAACACTTCTGAGTTTCTCCTGACTCCAGTTGTAACATTAGCGTTGGCTGTTTGGGTTTCCACCAGACGTCAAACCAGTTGATAAGGAATATGTCTGAGAACTGCTGGTGGGCATCCTGCTGAACTCGGTTGTTGTGGTGACTGAGGATGTATGTGACTCGATATAGTCTGTACCACTTGGTGAAAGTGTCTTTTTGGAAGCCAATATTAGCAAGAGTACAAAGTCACCTACTTGAACTTCATTTGGATTCCCGGTCAATTCGTCACTTCTGCTTCTCTTGGATAGTTTCTAAATGATTAACTGGCATCTCTGTTGGGCAGTTCCCATGAACTGATATATACCTACTTCTGTGTCTTTGAGTACCTCCCATCTCTTCTTCAAGATTTCAAGGACTTCTTATGATTCTTGCCCAAAGACCAGTTGGGAGGTGGAGAATCTAATGAAAGCTTTCAGAGTTGCCTATTCACGAAAAGGGCCCAAGCTAGTAGTTCATCATGAATCCTCCCATCCTCCATAATCAATTTCTGTGAACGTTTTGTTGGGGTTGTTTCAAATGCTGTACTAGGTCATAAGTTCAAGGTCCATAGGTTGTCTATTTGGACCTGTTGCTCTTGAACAGTTTAGAGTGTTAACATAAATTGTGTACTATGGTCCCTAAGGAGTTCCTTTGGGGACCCCTCCCATGTAAAGAATTGAAAAAATTGTTTTAAAATATGTTAGCATACTATAAACACAACTAAGAAATAGGAATTCCGTGCCTTTGATGGACAAAGAGAACACACCAGATCTATCCCAGTCATACAGAGCTACATTGCTGTGATAGGTAGGGTTTTTAAGGACTCAAAAAACATCTCCACAGGTAATTCCACACACTAGGCATTCCAGGCAATATTTCTGAACTTTGATAGGATTCCAGGCTAAAATAACCCAACCAAGGAGATGATCCTGGGGCTTAGACAAATGTTGGAGTCCCGCTAGAAGAGAGGAGTGGGCCAGATCGATAACTGTTTTCCTGAAAGGGGGAGAATACCAACAACTGGTATGGGGTCTGCCCATCTCTCATTACTTTATTCATCACACTTTATACAAAGCCTGTTTTCTCTATGGAATAGTGCCCAGGCACTTGTCTACATCCTCTTTTGATACGGTAACATTAAAAGCAGTTCACAGGGATGGATCAATTCTCTAGGTGAAAACAAATTCTTGGTCCAAGGGAGGTTTGTCTGCTCCACAGGGTCTTGTGCTTGTACCCTAAGAGGTCCCACTCTTCTTGCACACTCCCATAGGACATATTTTGATCGCGGCATCTAGGGGGCCTTCAAAAATATTCTACACGTAAGTGCTCTCTAATTCCCAAAAATCCAAAAGGCTCACTTATCATTATTTAACAGATAATCTCTTCGGTTGAGTCATCTGTAACAAAATGACTACTGTCCTCCAGTAGTACAAGTAATAGTAGTTAGAAAACCTCTACTCAGCCTCCCACTTCTTCAAAGCAAGAGTGATCCCAATCATAAAGAGCAATCATAGGCACATTTAACAGATCTACCTCCCTCACAAGTATAACAGTCCAACATTAAGGGAATGCCCAATCAAGTTTCTTTAAAACTATAGACTTTCATTTGCAGTTATAACTGAATAGGAAAACTCTAAACAAAACCCACCCCTGTGGAAAGAACAGAGAATATGCAAAGATAGAAGGATTCAATACTCAAGTAAATGGAACAGGGGGAGAAAGCCAATAATTGGTCGCAATGATTTCCAAAAGAATATATTCTGGTGTGAAAAGGGATTAAAGTGACCTAGCCAGACATTAAGACCCAAGGATGGACCAAGGGGCAGTTACCAGTCAATAATACCTTTTGCTGGTCTTTGCGGTTTAACAACAGCAAATCAGGATCTTCTGAACAGTTAATGCGGTTTGAAGCAGCAATGTTGTTTTGGATGCAGAGTGGATGCTAAGCTGAGGTTGAGCCGGAGTTCATTGTGGTTCAAAGAATCGTACAATGAAGTGCTGATTGTGAGGTCCGTCAGGATTGCTTTGACTGTCGATTCCACAGCAAAGATGTTGACTGAATACGCAGGTTGGGTGGTTTAAGGCACTGCTTAAAAAATTGCAGATTGTGAGGGCAACCAGTGTCGGTTTGACAGTCGAATTGATGGCAAAGATGCCAGTGACTGAATGTGTAGTTTGATTCAAACTGCTCAGTGCTATGTGTTGATGTTCGCGATGCAATGAGGCCGCGAGAGTCGGTTCGACTGTTGATTAAGATTGACAAGAAAGATGCTGGCAGTTCGAAAGGCTGTTCAAAAATGGCAGGTGCAAAGATGAGTTCAAGTTCAAACCCAGGTAACGACACACTAGCAAGATAGCAGCCCGAAGATTGAACAAGTGCCAAAGGCAGCTTCAGAGGGTCCTGTTGATTTGAACGCAGTTGTATGGGCTCAAATCACGGCTCACGGCAGTTTGACGGTGATAACACAGGATTCCTGAATGCATCGGCTCTGTGGTGTGAGTCCCACTGTGAGGTCTGAAGGAACAAGTGCAGTCTGTTGACTAGTGACAAAAAGTAGTTTTACAAAGTTTCACAGCAGTGGAATGCAACGGCACAATGTGGAGTGGTGAGGTGTAGAATTTTTGGGTTACAAAAGAGAAGTTTGATAGAAGGACACTAGGAGTAAGGGTGGGTGACTGGGGCTTCTCTACCGGAGTGATAACTAATAAAGAAGATTAAGTTATCCTGATGTGTCCCTGGTGTTACTGACCTCATGACATAATACTAGCGACGAAGTGAAAGTCAAACCGCAGCCCTCGGCAGGATGGGCACAAAGCAGATCAGCAACCAACTCGAGTTGCTGAGGAGACCCTGCATTGGACCCTTGGTGCCCCGCTACACTATAGGAGCCCTGCAGCAGGCAAGGAGGCTTTGGATTGAAAGGAGAGCCTGGCGATATCCAACAGGAAGCGACTGCAGGGAATCTCAAGAAGAATAGTCCAGTGGAAAACTCGCATCCAAGGCTTGAAATTTGAGGTGGAGTGCATAAAGGGAGATCGTACGGTAGGGGCAGATGCTCTAGCTAGGAAAGTTCTAGATGAAAATAATGATTCAGGAGAGGGACGGAATGACGACTGGCTGTTAGGGGAGATGGCGAAATCATTGTAGATGCCATGGTGGTCTGTGAGATGGATTGGGAGGAATGTTGCAAGGATGATGAAGCATGTAAGAAAGTAACGGGGGGCCAAGCGATGGGTTGGGTGATGAATTCAGGTCTTTCAGAGGATAAAAAATGAGTTGAGCACAGAAGAAGAATGGTTAGTTCGAGGGCATTGTGTGATGGTATCGCATGGTATGAGGCAATCAGTGTTTGGAAATGCATATAAGGGGCACCTAGGTGTCACTAAGGTTAAGAGCTTGATTATTCAAGATTATTGGTGGCCGGGGATGGACCTGGACGAGGACCAGTTGACTAACGAATGTGAGAAATCCAGGAGAATGGATGAGGAGCTGCAGACAAGTGTGCAGCCAATGGAATTTACGAGTATACCTGGCATGGTGGTGATTCATACTTACAATGTGAACAGATCTGTACTAAGTGCAGGGACATAATTTCACCAAAATGCCAGGGTAGCGGAAGTGACATCACACGACCCTTGACCTCTGATGACATCACAGGAAGTGATGTAATTTGATTCCACCCACAAATGACATCACGGAAAGTGATGGAACATGACCTTTCACCCCGCGACAAAACAGGAAGTGGCATCACATAGCATTGTTCCTAAGTACACTACGAAAAATATGACTACGCTATCACTGTAAAGTGATATACATCTCAAACAAGAATGGATCACCATATATATTGTTAATATCAGTGCGTATAGGCCCATATTACCAAATCACTTTGACACATTACACATACAATATCACCCAACCTGTGTTGGTAATCATTTATCAACCTCAGCAGGATGAAAAGCTGAGTTTCCATTGCTGGGAGTCGAACTTGCAACCTGCAGATCACACACACCATGCAGCAGCCAGCACTCAACCACTGAGCTATCTTACTAGCTGTCGCTATCAGAAAACCAGCCACTCCAGAAACAGAGCCACATACTGCTGGCCACAGCCCATGAGCCTCAATTTTAAAAAAATGTTTCTTTTTTTAGGGGTAGCAAGGGAGACCTCAGGGGTCGCAGTTGCGACCCCTGGAGACCCCTAAATGACACCCATGACTAAGTGTAACCTTTGATTCCGTGCTTTTTATATGCATCACCATCATATTGTATGAATTGTAATTACTTTCTCACTGTAATCAGAGATTCAAGCCTTCTGTAACCTACGCCGTGATACCCCCTGGACTGGGTGTATAACAAATGTAATTAATAAACACAACACCTAAACATCATGCCTATAATGCTGCCTTATCTGTGACCTCTGCAACCGCAACAATAATACATTTTGTTGCTCTTCCTGTGTTGCTAAATGTGATTTTCTAACATGTGTCTAACCTAACTAAAACAATGTGTGCGCCTCTGCAGGGCAAATTTCAGTCTGCTCATACGATGGCATACTCTAATAGGTTTTTCTCAACCTGAATCGTTTTGCCAGGCTGCTACACTGGGCATGCGTCCTAACAATACCAAAGCCTAGGAAGTAGGGTTTGAAGATGCTATTTGAGAGTAGCACCCACAACTCCCATCAGCCCTAACCACTAAATGGGTGCAGATTGTAAATGATGAATACCATTCCCATAGCCATTAGTGCACATTAGTAAACACTCAAAACAGGTAATTACTATATGCATCATGTGACATTACGGTGTATTGTATGCTGGCATATTCATACTGAAGCTGAGGATAAGTGCTTGTGGGTCTAGCTCACTGTGCCGCGCACCTCCAAATCCACTATTCAAGAAAAGTTCCTGCAACTACAGTACATTTTCCAAGTGGTCGTTAGAGTTGCATAATCAGGGTGTTGCTTAACAAAAGGAGCTCTGCCTGGAGGTATACTGGAGTATGTTCGTCAATTGTCAACAGAACTTAACATTGCTCCTATTGGTGGGTGGATGAGTTTAAGGGTCCAGCACAAGCCATTGGCAGGCAGTGTCATTATGCAGCATAAATACATTGCTAATGCATATATGTGGAACAAGGGGGGAAACGTGTACTAGAGCTATGCCCCATGCAATACCATTATTCCTTGTAGACATAATATTCGTATTCAGAATGGTTTGCTGAACAGTTGGCGGTCTTATAAAAAAAACGGTGAAATCTAAAATTAGAAAAATGTTATCTTAATACCATGTTCTGTGCACTAACCCCAACCACTTGTGTTAATTTGTTCTGTGCTAAATGAGTACAACATCTTTATTTCCAGTTGAGAGAATGTCAACTGGGTTAACCGCTCAACAGAACCACAATCAGAAGACTGTAGCTCGAATGCGTGCAATTACAGGTTGCATCACACTTGCACTCTGCTGTTACTATACAGTAAAGTGAACAACTATTAATCAATTACAAACACAATGTTTCAAAATGATTCATTATCTGCTGCATCCAAACTTGAGCAACAATTCCAAGAGCACTCATTCAAACACAGCCTCATTTTATTTTTTTACATTTGGGCACCTTTTCGAGACAGCAACAAAAGTGAAACCAGAAGAACAAATCAATCATCTTTAATGAGTTACTCCAAATGTGCAGGTGATTTTGTTTAAAAATAAGCCACTGAGTTTAATCGCCATGGTGTACATTTCCAAATTAGCAGCGCTTTGGAGAGTGCCTACATTAATGCTGCATTCCTGTTGTGGTGTTAGTGCCATATTTGAAATAATGTACTCGAGTTACATTAAGCCATGGAAGGCATACAGGCGAGGTGTGTATGCCTTGTGTTTATGGTCCGTAAATGCTGCCTCTATGCTAGCTCATTGGGAAAGGATTCTCAGCCCGCAAGTCTGTAGGATTATTTGGCACCCTGGCCCTCTGATATTCCTTGGTTTTGCAATTGGTCTGCTCACCGACCGCACTGCAGAGGCTGCGAAATTCTCTCCCCTATAACAAGCCCGGAGTTGGCAGAGTGTGTCTTCACAAATAGGAGACACGCTAGATAGACTGGAATTTGTTTTGATGACCATTTCAGTCTGGTTGCTGAAATCGACGCCTGGAGGTGTGGTCCCTGGCAGAAGCAGCAAAGTGTGCCCTGGTGTCTAGATGCGCCAGTTGGTGGTGGCTCACGGTGGAATCCCAGGAAGACAGACTGAGTTTCTGATCGTCACCCCTCACGGGGTGGCTGTTGTTTTTGGGCTTTTTGAACTTGGCTACCTAGAGGGAGTGTACTTGCCTCAACGTTACACATAGAGGTTGGATTTCTGCTTGTCTGGCTGAAAACTGTCACCCTTTTAGCCAGACTTGATTACACTATGAAACCTAATCTGACCGGAGATCGGGGATACGTAGTAATACTCTGTTGAGAGGGAAGTGCACACGGACCCCGACCCAAGCTAAGAAAGTCCTCAGAGAAGCACCACGAAGGTAATAAGGGGAAGAAAGACCGGGATGTAAAGAGGGGAACCCCCTACCATACCAACGGAAGATCTCAGGATTCTTCTCTCGAGCCGGAACTACTATGGCGCGGCCTGATGGACCCCCCTGGGTGGTGCCTACTACTCAGCCACAGATCTCGGGACGTTTGCCCTCTGAAGACTACGCCCCTACTAAGACCCCTTTGGTACCTGCACTGAGGGGTGAGAGCGACATTTGAGCTTTGCTCTCTTGATCCTTGCAGTCACTGGATAATGTGTGCAGAACCCTATAGGATAACGCACATAGCAAACCCAATGTAGATAGGTCTGGACATTCTACAAATCTGTCTGGTAGCCCTACGAGCCTGTGTGGTCAGGTTCAAGAACAGAAAAGGCCCTGATGATGAAAGCTTACATGTTTCTACCCATTCTAAATTACCTATCTGCTAAACTGGATACCATACTGGCAGTGTGCTCCATAATTGCTACAGACCAAAGTGAGGTGAAAGTAAAAATGATGACCGTTTTGGACTTAAACCCTGTCCCTAAACCCCCTAGCCTATCGGCCGTTCAGACTGACCTCTGCAGGGGGTATACCCAGAGGGCACCAAGGTCAGAACAACCAGACCTACGAACGATCCCACTACAAGGGGCCGGGGGTACTTTAGGGTCTCTGATGATAATTACAGACACCCCAGAGGTAACAGTCAGGTTCTGGAATCCCCAAGATTCTGTCAATATTGCAGCAGTAAACAAAGAGGATGCGCTGGAAGATCCATGTGTGGAAATATCTATGATGAAGAAATCTATATCCTCTTCAGATAATTTGCCCACACTGGCCGAGACAAGGGTGGTCATGCGGGGTAACTCCATCAGGCTCTCTATCCACCCACCTGGCTCAGACCAGGTTGAGCCTGTGGAGGAGATTAACAACAGCAGGTCTGTGGCTCCAGAACGGATAGTGTCCAGAAACCAGACGGATAAGATCAAGCGCACTGTGACTTTCAAGGGCCCCCTTAACCGATGGACTACTCCTAACAGTGCTGTTCCCCTACACCTACCACGGGTGTACACTAAGTCCACTCTAGGAAAAGAAAATGTGAAGAATGCAGTGATCGAAGTGTACAAAAAGGAGTAGTCGAACTATGTTCCCTACCTGTCTGCTCCCACTCCCCACAAACCCCATCACCACGTCCCCTTCCACACACAATACACACCCCAAACACATGCATCTGCTGTTTAAGGCAACGTTCAGTGCAGTGCACTGAAAGTGCAAGTTTCAACTTCTTCCTACACTTCTATTTTAAAACGAAACCATTCCGGAACGGTTACTTTTTAAAATAAAAGTATAGGAGCTGTAAAAGGTAATTTAAAAAAGTAGAGGAGCACCGCTCCCGACCGCTCCCGCTCACTTCGACCACTGGAAGAATGTAGCTAAAGAAGTAGTGGGTGATAAATTGGCACCCAACGCCCCTACTGGGCAAGCCCTACACACCCAAGCCCACCCTAGGGATGCTGTTAAAAAAATATATAATTTCTGCGTTAATTCCATTCTACCTTAGAGACTCCCAGCTCTTTTGCTGGACTTTAGGACTTTTAATTTTTATCCTGGAGAGAGTGAGACACTTTTCCCACTCTCTCATGTATTTTTCTTTGATTTGAACCCTGTGTTTCTTTTGGTTTTAGAGTCTGACAAACTCCACAGGCATCATGTTTTTACATTCTGACACACAGCACCTTCAGTGCAGTGTCACAGAGAAATCCTTTGGATTTCTGCTAAGGTTTAAATACTTTCTCTTGGATAAAGTAGTGTTTCAAAGAGTAGTAAAGTAAAATTGACATTACTTACCTTTTTCTCTTTGTAGACCCAGCACACACTATCTTACATAGAATGCTGGAGGGGTTAGTTAGTATCCCCTTTGTCTACCTTCTCATGTAACATTTTTATGTTACCCTTTCTACAATTAATGGCTGGTGTCAGTGGTTTACTTTTTCCTACCATTGTGCGTTTTTACAGCAGGCTGAATCCTCAGCTGCAGCATTGCGCCCATGTGTGCTCATTTTGTCAAAATGGCCCCGGTCTTCTTTTTTTGCCATTTCTTGTTGGAAAGGTCCTTCCTGAGATTTACTCTGCGCGCCAAACCAGGCTTGGTCCCTTTGTTCACTTTGTCTCTGGCAGTGTTCACTGCTGATGCCGCCTCTGGCTACAGCATGTCTGGCAGGGCAGCAAGCGATGCAAGTTCCCGAAACTCCCTGTGCTTAGTCTCCTTGGTTACAGGAATGCACTCAAAGGTGATTGGCTGGCGGGCTGTCCTTGGAGGACAACCACCCTGCTGTGTGAGTGAAAGCAAGGCTGCAAATGAATGGGAACGACTTGCATAAAAGGCAAGGTCTTTTGCAAAGAAGGCAGAGTTGACCACTGGACGAAGGAACTGAAGAAGAAAACTGGAAGAGAAGCTTGCTGCACCCTCCTGGAACGTTGGTTTGCCTGGTGAAGCCCTGCTGCAGTGCTGAAGCTCTGAATTTCTGATCGACTAGAGAAGCCCGGAAAGGATGACTTCTCCCCTTGGGTTGATGGGCCCAATCAGCCCCAAGACGAACTCGAGTGGAACCCCTCTCTCTGCTGGCTGTACTTGATTGCTGCTGCAGGAACTGAATGCCAGGGGACAGGAACACCAGAATCGAGTGCATCGCCTTTTAATCGAACCCGAGCTCCAGGAAGATCCTCCGGACTCCCTCGAAGCAGGACTAACAAAGCCTGAGCAACCTCAACAGAGAGCTGGACCCCAGAAGCAAGGAAATTTCACAAGGTGTCCAAAAACAGCAGTGGTGCTATTTGCGACTAGCTGAAACCGCAAAGTGCTGCTGATCTTTTTTTTATAACTTTTTTTAAAAGTTATTTAAAGTGCGTTTTTGGATGACTTGCATCCTTTTCACACTAACATATACAAAATACACGTTTATATTTATGCTTTTAAAATACATAGTAAAACAGTTCATAGAAATAACATCATATCAAAACTAGTGTTAAATAGAAAACATAATCTTAAAAACTGTCACCACTAGGAGTCATTATTTTTTTACATGCCACCTCCCAACTCCAAAAAACATCAGAAGTAGGATTGTTATGTTTCTCATACCCCCGCTTATATATAGTTTCTAATGCTTCAAATTATGTTAGAACATGTCTTGCTGACTCTGTGGTTTTTCTACATAACCTTTGATTCCAAGGAATCCCTCTCCATGCTCCGGTGTTTTCTAACACCTTGATAGTTTGGAGCTTCACTGACAGCATGAACCTCATCAGTGCAGGTTAACGGTTCTTTATCAGATAAAGCGTGTGGCTGCTTCTGTCAAACAATTGTCTAAAATATTCCCTTAACTTTTTCAGCGCACCAAGGTGTACCAGAGCTGTATTTATGTCATGGGCCAGGCATGGCTTTAACAGGAATGTTCTCCAGGTTGAATTCCAACCAAGTCTTTGGGGTTTCTGTGATACCAATTTTGGCCATGTACTTTGTCACTCTGGTTTCCAGGTCACTAAACCATTTATTTGTTGCATATCTGCTTGCGTGTTGGGAAGTGAGCGAGAGTTAACTATCTTGGCCCACTAATTCATATTTTATTTTAGCCCATAGATTACACGACGCTGCTGACCACAGCATAATCAAAGAAGCGAGCCCCAGTTCAAGTCCAATCACCTGGACAGGAGTGCCAGGCGGTAAGCTCAGCATGGATCGAAGAATTTTTCCTTCTAATTTGCCAACAGCTTCTACCCATTTCCAGGGGAAGACCTCCAAAGCATACATAATTGTAGGGACAATTGATAATTTGAAAGCTAGTGCTTTTTCTTCGAGGCATCTCCCCCCTTGGCCATCAATCGTTTTCCTCAGGGCTCTGCTGCTGATCTGAAGTTTGCCCATTGCTGCCGCCGACCTTCAAACAATAGTGCAGGAGTCCCCAGACATCCTCTGTTTTGTTCCCACGACTAAGGCCCAGGAACAACAGGATCTGCAGAACTACAAAAGGAACAGAGCCAGCAGGAACCTTTTTTTTCAGACTCAAGGTACTGTGAACTAAGGAGCACTTACCTCTTGTTGTGTGTAGCTTGCTTGCTCTCACTGGAGACTTGCATTGGCTGCCCTTTGCAGAGTTGCTTGCAGCTTTGCTCTTCACAAGCCTCCCAGTTTGTGGCCCAACAGTGATTTTGTTTTACAACACAACTCTCTTAACATTGTGCAAGACTTTTGTGTTATCTTCAAGAAGCGCCTCAGCTTCCCTAGACTTTGCTCAATTGACATTGGCTGTCCTATCTCCCTGAAGTCTCCTTACCCTCTGACTTTGTGTTGATCTGTCTCTCCAAAAAGTCATACATACCTCACTTGTATAGCTGGGAAATGGTTAACCTATATTTCATTGGGGGTTTGCAAAGTGCTTACCTTTTTGAGAAAGGTTTTAACCTTTGTTTCCTTCCCTAACCTTTTCCTTTTTGCCACAACTTCAGTATTACCATTTAAGTTTGAAAAGTGATGTATTAATGTCCACAGTGTCCTAACTATTGAAGTCACCTCAGGGTGCAGGAATGTTGTGTGCCATCCCAAAAAGTACCTACTTACTTTATTGAAGTGAGGGGGTGTATTTTGAAGTGTATTTTAAGTGTTGCATATTGCTCCCTATTAAAGAAGGCTCATTTTGAAACTGACAGTTAAAATAATTAATGATTATTTAATCAAGAAACCTTGAGTATAAGTGTTATTTGAATACTTTTCACTGTGAATCTCTATGTTACAACCCTATAGCTCACATTCAGCCCTCTTGAGATAAGCATGGCTCCTCAGTCACTCTACCAACCTGTGTAGTACAGGCCTATACCAAAGGTTGGGTTACCTATTGCCAAGAGGAAAAGGCCACAGGGTTACTTCATACAATCTTGCCTAACAGATGCCTATACGGCTCAGGTACCAAACCCCATTGGAGGACATGTCCCACTACACAATGAAAGCTCGGGGGGTGCTGAGCCCACCAACAACTTTGTCCCTTGTGGGCCCTACAGTTTGTCGACGGGAAATAGGGTATCCCGTCCCATCAGACCTGGACATTCTGTAAAACTGGAGGAGGTGCAGCCCACAGACAGAAGCCCCTTCTGAAGAGATCAACATTACTCTTTCTTTGGGCCACTACTTCCTGGTTATCATCAATTACCTTCTCGGATGTGGCCCAACTGGAACTGCCTAAATTGGGGAGCCCAACAAATTGGGCTCTGATCGGATTCACCATCTACTGTGACATTGTTGTGTGCAAATGCTGGGGTTTTATTGTCTATGGAGTTGAAATTGACCATCTGCAATGAATTAAGTACTCCCCCTAGGCAGGCTGAACGACCCAGGGCGCCTACCCTTGTAGTAGGGAAAGCTGTTGATTTAAACGGCAGGCAAGAAGGTCGACTTAGTAGAGGTTTGCCGTTGGGTTGTCTGCCAACAGGTTTTGAAGCTGTTCAATGGGTTTTGCTCCCACACGAAAAGGTTAGTCAAGAGGATAACCATTTTGAGTCCCATTGACCCCTGAAGACCCATGACGATTAACAGTTGGAACACTAGGGCGTTCAGCCACCTATTGGTCAAGGATGAGTTGGTTAAGATCTTGGTGGAATACAATATCTTTATGCTGAAGGAAACGTGGTTAGATTGTGCTCCACTGGTGGATGGCTATACTATCCACCAAGCTCCTGCAAATAAAGGGCCCTGGGGAAGACCATTTGAGGGTCTCATAATTGGAGTGAGACATCATATTTGCTCACATAGGGTGACCTCGGAGACCACAGTGGCAAACGTGTTGGCTGTGGAACTGTGGTTGGACTCCTGCAATGGTAAATGGAAGATGCTCCTTATAAATGTTTATGCCCCCCTCCCCGGTACAGGTCCAATGAGTATGCTGTTTGAGCACCTGGAGGAAGCTCTGACCATGAACAAAAGAATGGATGGGGACTACTATGTACTCGTAGGAGGTGACCTAAACACGAAATGCAAGGATGATTTACCTTGCGCCGTTATTGAATATATAGTTAAGCACAGTACAATGCGACAAGAAGGGGAAAACGCAAATGGCAATAGGTGGATCAAGTTTCAGAGATTATGGGGCCTGACAATGCTGAATGGCCGTACAAAAGGTGACATCCCGGGTGAGTATACGTGGCACGGACACCACCGTCAGTCAACATTAGATTATTTCTTCGGGAACAATCAGTGCCTAATGTCTACAACCGAGTTTATGGTGACCCACAACAAACAAAGTGACCACGATATTTGATCTATTACCCTTTACATTGAAAGTCCCCATGAGGAGATCTGTGAGGTAGGTGGTATAACAACTAACCACAGTGCCAATCATATCCTCTGGCTACCAGACAAATCCGGAGGGTGGGTGAATATATCAATAATCTCACAGAGGAAACAATTGAAAGTCTGGGCACATGCAGCCATAAGGAAATTGAGATATAGTTAAGGGAGATTGCAGAAAAAACTGGCTCCTGGGACAGAACCCTGAATTCTAGCTGCATCAAACATGCCCATAAGTTTGATAGTGCCATAAAACAAGAAAAATGTGAGATGCAGTGCAAGCTTAGGGTGACCTGTCTCTCTGAGATGACCCCCTAAGCAAGGATGCTTAACACAACACAAATAAAAACTAATTAAAAAGGCCTACTCCCGCTGGTTGCTCAACCTTGAATTCAAACTGGCAGCATATGTTCTGAGTGCTATGCAGGGGTGAACCCAGCATATGGGGGGAATTATCTAACGCTAAGTGCCCCTAGAGTTAAAACCCTGAATCCTATTCAAGAAGACAGTTGGTTGGATTATATGAGGGAGAGAGTGGGGGCTATAGCTGACGATGGCTGTCCCAGTTATCTATTGAAAGGGTAGTGCCTGGATATTGGGGAACAAGATATTGAAAAGGTAATACAGAATCTTAAAGACTCTAGAGCACCTGGGCCAAATGGGCTTGCCAACGTGGTCCTGAAAGAGAACTCGGGTAGATGGGCACGTATACTTCAATTTTTATTCGACAAAGTCTTAAGTACACAAACCATTCCCCAGTCATGGCAGCAGTCGATACTCGTGCCAGTACACAGGAAGGGGGATCGAATTAATTAATTGTTCAAAAATAAAGTGAGGAAGTGAGACTGGTTGGTACCAGGTACAAAATAATGGAAGCGGATAGTATATGTCGTAAATGTAATGTATCGGGGCATTTGAAACCCCTCGACATGTACTTACCCAGTGTAAAAAACTGGGAGTTACATATATGTCTGCTTTTGGGGACTTTGTACACAGTTACGAGGCGATAAAAGATGAGGAATTTTGGAATTACTGCTTACATGCATGATCCAAAGGTATTAAGCTTGCCTTGTTCTGTGTATGGTGTTTGGTGACCAAACGCCTTGTTGATGTTAGTGGTGAAAAGACTGTTAGCAAAACGTAGCCTGAGGACGTTGACGGTAGGGTTACCAGACATTTGGTCGAAAAAAATTGGTCGACCAGACAAATGGTCGAACCAATTTGGTCGAAAACCAAATGGTCGAAATTTTTATTTTTTTTATTTTCACCCTTTTTTTGGGGGGGGGTCCCCCCAACCGTCTTTTTTTCTAAAAAACCCTTTTTTTTTAAAAACGAAAACCCGAAAAATAAATATATAATAAAAAAAAAATACGACCATTAGGTTTTCGACGAAATTGCGTCGACCAAATGTCTTTCGACTAGATTTCGGTCGACCAAATGTCTGGACACCTGACGGTAGTGACTCGAATAGTACATAATGAGTGCCTTTGTCTCTGTCTTTCAATTGAATGGGTGTTACTGTTTTCGCCCCAACAGTGGTTTTATATTTATGTATTTATTGAGGGTACACGTGGTGTAGCCCTCACCGTTCTTAATAAAATCTCTATTTAATAGAGACTTTCAGGTTTTAAGACTGTTGGGGAGGTTACCCGGTTTTCTTGGAATGCTTGCCCTCATTTACTCCTTGCTTGGTGCGTTGGCCCTCTGGTTAACACCTGTAGGGCAGTGTCACTGGTATCCATTTGGAAGGCACATTCTGCTTTGTTTAATCTGTTAGTACCTTAATTGATTGATTTGGCTTTCTGTCTGCTTTGGGCTCTGAATCTTGATTTGCGAACGTTGAATTTATTGAATTGTGAATTTTGAACATTTAATTTTGAAATGTAAACTATGTACACAAATTGTATTATGATATATGATGACATGTGTATGAAGTATTATTTTAATATGTAATGTTGTAAAAGTTCTATGAACTATACGCAAATATATAAATAATAATAATAATAATATTTTCAGTTTCAACAAAGTGGAGCCCTGGTGAAAATATGTTCATAGTGAGTCCTGGATGAAATATGCCACATTGCCCTCAGACCTAAAACCTTCCCAAAACACACTGAACCACCCGAGAAGCCACAGGGCAACCACCCACCAAATACTTCACACTTTTGTTTTGTCTAAAACCCCCACTCCTGATAGTATCTCCCAACCAGACGTTGCTGGCGGGGTTTGGAGAGGCTGTAGCGCAGGGTCTTTTGGTTCTAGCCCCGGATAGCAGCTCAAAGCTAAAACCAAAAGGCTAGCTAGCCCCGAGTCCCAAAAGTCCCGACATTAGCATACAATCCTAGCAACACCCCTGCTCCCAACACAAAAAGCACATGCTATTACATTTTTTTATGTTTTAGATTTAAGATTTGATCTGGTTTAGGCACGGCCAAAATTGCTTAACCTTTGCTGTATATTCTGTGTTAAATTTTTTACTGCTATGTTTTTAATATTTTGTATATTATAAATGTTTGCTATCGCTTTTTTATTTTTGTATAGTTTAAAAGGCTACTATGTAACCAAATGCACTTAATACAAATGTTGTTTTTAATGTTTATGACCCCCAGGAGGTCTCGAAACAAGGAGTATCCAGTTAAATATATACGATATTCTAATGAATATATTTGAAAGTGAACAGTCATGAGGTGGTGCTCATTGGTGGTGATCCTAACTCTCACTGCATCAATGATCAAGATTAGTGTCATTTGTACAATCGATGCGCAGCTTGTGTAATCAAACAAAGTACGCCCAACACACAGGGACAAAAATGAACTGATTTTATGCAAGATTGGCACCTTGTTATGTGAAATGGGTATCTAAATGGCGATCGACCTTGTACTTATATGCATAGATCTGGAAAGAAATTGGCTACCATAGAATATTTTTTTATAAAAGTTGATGATGCAGATACAGCTTCCACGTTAACGGTGGTATTTAATACATTTAGTGACCAACTTTAATTGCATTACGTTAACAGTGGATATTGATTGTTAGCGAATATTGAAACAGAAAATAGGTGATGCAGATATAAATAATGGGACAAATCAGCACAGCTGGATTGAGCGTAATTTAAACGCAATGAACAGGTATGTCTTAAAAACGAGATATAGAACATCTGCAGGATTTGACCCCAAATGCCATTGTTGAATAGATTACAAATTTAACTGCCACTTTCTTGCCTATTGAGCATATTTACATTTACAAAGATAGTACGATAGTAAAGGAGGGAGCATTTGATAATGTAATACGAGATACAAAAGCGGATTCAAAACATCAGATAAGGTGTGTGATACAGAGAAGAGACAGATTATTAGGAAAGACAAAAACAGGTATTGCAACTGGGGGAAACAGTACAGATTCTCCACCAAAAATGCCCAATGCAAAAAATCTATGAGGTCCTGAAGCAAGGTGATAAAAAAAAGTTCTGGCGAATCTTGAATCAACTAAAAGGAGTGAAATCTGGTTTATTACAAATTCAATAGAGGAAGCTGAGTGGATTAAGTTCATTGAGGCTAAATATTGTATTAAACCTAAAACAATCAAGGGCACATGGCCCTGATGGGCTGGCCAACGTGGTATTGAAGTTAGTTATTGCAATAGTTAGGCTTTGGACAGAAAATGAAAAGATTTTAAATGCAATTAGTTTGCATGCAAATTGTGGTGATGTATGATAAAGATTATCTAGCAGTTCGGGCTGGACAGCCCCTTTTGGGGTGGGACCAAGCCTGATTTGCATATGCTATTTTCCCTTCTGTAATGGCTTTGCAGGAGAAGAACAATGTTCTGGAGGGTTCCCCATAGCAATGCCAGTGGTTAAGATGCATTCTAAACCTTCCAACTATCACCTCTTTGTTTTTGCTTTGTCACCCCGACTGCAACGGGTATGCCCAGCTGTGACTCCTGTGCCTGCTGGGCCTAGAGACCCAAGCTACTCCTCACTGATGAGGCCCAACAAGGCAGAAACATGTTTGGGCATGCTGGTTGTCTTGTGTAGAAGGGATGTGACCTCACAGTTCGGGCTGGAGAGCCCCTTTTGGGGTGGGACCAAGCCTGATTTGCATATGGTCTTTTCACTTCTGTAATGGCTTGGCAGGCGAAGAACGATGGTCTGGCGGGTTGCCCAGAGCAATGCCAGTGTTTAATTCATTATAAACGTTCCAACCATCACCGCTTTGTTTTTGCTTTAAGATTATTTAGTTTCATGAATTTGAGCAAAGCAGATTGTATAATATGATCATCATATGAGGTGACCTATTTATAATGAGTAAATGTATATGTATGTACAGACTATTATAAATTGTCTTATTTGAAATTGTATTTTTTGTGCTAAAGATGAAGTGTGAAAAGTGTATTGATAAAATGAAACACACTAAAACATTTATTTTATAAAGGTAGTGTCCACCCGTTGCTGCTGCGGCATCCACCCTGTTGCCAAATTTGACTGCTATTTTCCTGTTACTGCATCTAACCCAGTGTGACCAATTCCATGCAGGACTAGCTTGCATTCTTCTCAGTCCCACCCCACCAGTACTCACCAGAACCATGGCCCAGTCACAACACGAAAGGTTTATAGACACCAAAAGCTGTCAATACTCCAGCACAACTAGATACGGGAACTCATCCTTTCCAAGGTGAATTCAGTCATACCCATCTGACAGACGCTGTCCAGGATCGAGAAGTACTACTTTATGACACAAAACAAACACAGTACAAAACGCATTGGTGGAATTTGCGTAGTGAGTGAATGAGGAACACAGGATTGCCAGTGACCGAACAGAGCACAACTGCTAAAGTAAACACAATCACCCAGGTACCAACTGCCATGAACATATAACATTACCTGTGTGTGCTCCTGTTGTCCCAACCGTGATTTGCAACCCCTACTGCCACAAGACCATTTTGAATGGTCAGATGATTATATTTAGCATCCTGTGGTATTTTGTGGTATTTGGTATGGTGGTATTTGGTGGTATTTCATGACAATATATTGTGGTAAACCTATTGCAGTATTTTTTATAATGGCGAGACTGCCTAATAATTATTTCACCAGGGTCACTAACGGAAAACAAATACTGGACTTAGTACACTCTGAATAATTGGTTTAAGCTCCTGTGTGATATTTTACCTACAAAATCACTCTTATGCCCTTTTGGCTGTGTTAAACATTAAACATGCAAATTAAATACAAAACATTCATTCACTCTGAACAATTTACTATGACTAACTTTGTGTTGAGATTTTCTACCGCACATTTTATCTCTCTATGCATGCCAAATCAATGAGACTGAATGCAGAAGAAATACACTGAGATTAACTTACCCCTTTGAATTATCGTTCTTTATCATAAACTAGAATTATGCAAGTTACACAGAATGACATGTGTGCCCACGTTGTAAATACAACATAAACAAGTGCACAGCCCTGCCTGTTGTCGCACTTGGCTTCGCAAAAAAAGTTGGCAGAATGAATACAGTCTGACCTGCAGCAAAACTTAGAGAAATATAAACACAGTTTTACATGCACATTTAAATTCTTATTAGGAATGCAGTGCCTAAAAATGATGGAGTTATTTACCTATGCTACATAGTTTCTAACAGCCACTTCACACGCCCCTCAATTAACACCATAATTACCCAGGTCTGTTGGGGACATTCCCCGACTCAGTTTAGCAGCGACCCAGGGTCAATCACAGATAAAGTTGATTGAGACGGCAGCTCTTCCAAGGACTGCCAACCCAGGGGAAAGGCAGCTTCAGCCCTGAAGACTCAGTGTGCCCAGGAACCAGCCCACTCTTCCTTCCAGCACTTCTGCCTCCTTCAACAGTGAGTGGATGTAATGCCCAGCCCTCTCTCCCTCAAACCTTTTTCACAAAACCCTCAGTCACTCAAAAAGCACCTCCCCTCTCGTGCTCTTTGCTCCTCTAACTCTAACTCCCTCAGGGTCAGTCGTTTTTCAAAGAAACCAGCTGGGGGTACATCTCTATCTTCGGCTGGGGCCTCCCTCTGAAACAGCCTCTCTGCCACTCTAAAACTTGAGGAGAACCATCTCCGGTTCCGGAAGCACCTCAAAACCTTCCTCTTTGCTTCTGCCTTCGCTCCCCTTCTCCCCTGCTGATCTGCTCACTTGGCACTGTGCACCTGGCCACCCTCTGTCCCATGTGCCCAGGTACCTGCTCACCCTGCCACCTTCCTGCACTGCCTCCTGGCCACCCCTTGCACTGGGGAATGTATCTGTAACAATACAGCCCCCCCCATTTTTCTTGTTTTTCTGCAATTATTCAGCCTTATCCAGTCTGCTGCCTTAAACACAGCACTTGCCACTTGCTGGCTGCACTGCCACAGTTTGCCTCAATTTTCTATTTATTTTATTTATCTGTGCTCCTCGGCTTCTGCACTTTCCACTCTCACCATTCCATGCACTTTTTCCCTTTTCCCTTTCCCATGCACTTGTGCGTTCTCAACGTCACTGGGCCTAGTAAGATCGTTTTTATGTTGTGCTGTGTTCTCCCTTGCTCCCCTCCCTTGCCTAGTCGCTCTCTGAAACACTTGTGTACGAGCGCGATACAAATAAAATATCATATCATATATCACCTCCCGGTGACAAGATCATTGCACTAAATTAGCATGTGATTTCCTCTATGCCTTTACTCGAAACACAAACTGCATTGCTGAAGAGAACTTGTTACATCTCTCGGACGCTTCCTGTCCTGAGACAAATCCATGTCTTTAGCAGAACGGATCTTACATTCCACATCTTACAACGCAGCACAGCTTTTCGCCTGCACATTTAAAGTTTATTTTTTCCATTTTCAGAGCATCATGCATTTCCATCAGCCTGCATCCAGTTTATATAATGGTCTAATTTACAATAAATGTTGTTATGATAATCTGTTGCATGTTACATTGGTAGGGTGAATTAGTATATTAGTTTCATGTTTGTTTTATTTTTTTAATGCAACTCAGCCCATTACAATAGCATCGTGGAGCAAATTGATAATTTCGTAGTATGCGGTCTGTGCATTGCATCTATTTCGATTGAGCCTGAGTTTCATACCCTTGAGTCACATGTATGAGTCTCACACGCTTGACCCTAATTAAAATTCAACAATTTTCTAAAGTGTGATGGTGAAATGCAAACCCAACCTGGACCAGACCTTTTGATTAAGAAAGTATAATACCATACACATTCTGTGCATGATGTCATTAACCAAATAAAATTAGTTTTGTGCCACGCTCACGATCCACACATTGTGATGTATACTTTTAAAGCCAATAGTAATCTTTAACATGCATCTTCCTACAATTCTTTGTCCGAACTCGGGGTCATCTGGGCCAAAGATGTTTTGATTATTTATTTTAAACTTTGGGATCTCATCTCTGTCAAGTATTTGCCAGAGTACCTTTTCACTGATATAACTCCTTTCATGCTCAAGCGCCAAAGTGGCTTCAATCATTTCAGGATGCCCATTCACATGGATATGGTTCCATGGCTGCCCTTCTCCCATGTGTATTTCTGAGATTGTTGAAATGTGTTTTTCTTGATTTAACTATGGAGTAATATTTGGTTTGCAGTTTTCTTCATTTAGATAAAAATGCAACGTGTTTTCATCTTTTTCTGTTTTGCAGTTTTTCTTAGGGTCCAAATAAATCTCCAAAGACTACTTCTCTTTTTCTCCTTGCATTTCATCCAGTACTGGTCCAGTACATGAGAATGACAGTGATGCTAGGCACACAGCCGTTCTGAATATATTCTTCCACTACACTTTCTGATTTAGCAATGGTGTGGTATTCTTTTACACTGTTGCTTTGGGTCATTATTTTCATAGGACTCAATGGCTTTTTGATAAGGACCACAATACTCCATTTACCATATCAATGAGGGGCGATAACCTCTTCAGGCAATTCGTCCCTATTAGAAAGGATATTTCATTCATGGATGTCACCAATACTTCCTGTCTCATCCATTGCTTACCTATCTTTATGTCAACCTCAGTGACACCTTCGATAGGTATTTCTTCCCCATTGAAATTGTGAACTGGGATTACATTGTGCCTCTCCTTTAGATGATTTTGTGGGGATCTCCCTTCATTGATACTTTCCACCAGTTCTTTTGACATTATTGTTGCTTGGGCCCCTGTGTCAATCATTTCAAATGCTTTACATTTTTCTTCAATGGTGATAGGAGCATAGTACCTATCTTCAACCGCTTTTAGTATACATAAAAATAAGAATGTTTACTAATTTCAGGACTTTCCTTTCTTAGCTCATTTTTTTACTTTTTGCTAGGCATATGAAATGACATTTTCCACTCCTTTTTGCCAATTTCATTTTGAATTTATGTGTCTATTCACCAGGGCTCAGAACCTATTTGGAGTGTATCCACTGACTTCCCTCTGACCTGGGACCATTAGTGTTCACACTCCAATTTCTCATTGTACCTTTCCCATTGTCTGGGTCTCCCTACTTACTTCCACACTGCAACCTATTGGTTGGATATTTTCACAAGTGCCATGTGACAGCATGTCATTTTCTATTGTGTGACATTTATCTGCATTTTGTACAGAGCCTGTCATTTCTGTCCCTTGGAATAACTGTGGTTCAAAATATTCCTCTGGTGACTGACCTGCACCCGCCTTTTGGGAAACTGTTTCCTCTGTGGGGGTATCAACAGTATTTTGATTTTCAATTAAGGATTATCTATCTGTTGATCCTAATTCTTAGTTTGGTGTTTTATTTCCACATTGGATATTCTTTTTAAACCAGCACCTGTGTTCTTTGGGTTTTTCTTGCTCATTTTCCCCTTTCTGTTCTTCATCTTCAAATACCTGAATGGTCTGGTTCAACACTAAATTGAACCACACTGCCTTTTGGTTTGTGTTGAAATTTCCTATTTCACTTTCATTGGTTTTTTTGCTCATTTTTAAATCAGCAAACAATTCAGTACTTTTATTCAAGGTGCTATTTATGTGCATCTGCTTTTTCATCAGTGTGGAGGTGATTAGCTAGTCACTTGTTGTTGCTACGCACAAGATCACTCCTATGGCCTTCTGCGCCTTCACTTGGCTGTTTCTTTTGGACTGCACATAATTTTCCTATCTGTTCAGACAACATTTTGACTTGGGCCTCTAAGCATTGAAACCTGTCTATCGGCCTCATCACGAGTTAGGCGGTAACGCCGGCACTAATAACGCTGGCGTTATCTGCCCTACCGCCAAACCCACCGGCGCGATTAGCACCGGATCACAGGTTTGGCAGAACGTGAAATCCCCATAACCCATTGAGCCCATTCCCCGTTGGGCTCGATGGGGAAATGCCGCACTTTTACCGCCGGCGGATTTCCCGCCGGCGGTATAAGCGCAAAATTTCAGGGGATTTCCCCCAAGTTAAGAGTTGGGGGAAAATCAGCCGAAGCTGTGATTTGGCGGACCCTTAAATGAAGTGCTAATAGTGCTACCGCCGCATTTAAGGGTTACCACCAAACTCGTGATGAGGCCCTATGTCTCTGAATTCCTCTGTTTGTGGTCTGGGCCGGTAAAGATTAAACTCACCCTGATTAGGCCTGTTTTGATATTACTCAGGAGATTGATTTCTATTTGCTTTACCTCTGAATTTGCGTGACACAGGAGGTGGAGAACGTGGAGTGGCCATCCTTTGACCATGGTCGACCAGTGCTCGGGACAGATTATATTGCTGAGGGATACAATTCATGTTTTGTCTTTCATTTGGTGGGAACTGTTCCCTATGCTGGTTTCCATTTTCAATTAATTTATCCACATATCTTGGTATTTCTTGGTGGCTATATACCATTGTATTAGGGTCAAATCTACTCTATGCCCCTAGTGTCTGTTATGGGTCATTGTACATCTGATTTTGATTGTTATTTAAGCCTGCCATATCTTGGCGAAATCCCACTCTGGGAGAACTACCAAGATATCTAGCACTAATTTAAGAACTTCTATCGCTGGGATCAATTGATTGGAACATAGGAGTTTGGGGTGATGTCCTCTGTGAAGGCACGCCCCTTTGATTAGGTGTCATGTCGTTCTTTGCCTGAGTTTGGGCCAATTCCAGTGGCATCTTTACAGATTTTACCTCCAAAGTCGCTTGTGTGCATTCCTTAGACTTTGGTTTTGTCTCTTTATTCTTGGGCCACTCCTCTTTCTGACCAAATATCACTTCATACAGTTAGGTCCCCTGTTCTCTGATCCATTCTAGTGATTCTTCCCTGTCAAATTAACAAATTAACTGGGAGACAATTTCTTTTTGGAGCCATTGAAAGTATGCAGTTTTAAATTCTACAGAGTAAGGGTTAAAGGTCATGTCAACGCGTGAAAATGCTCTTTTTAAATTTTAAAAGACTTGGCGCGGTGACTCATTCTGGTTTGCAGTCATAGTATAAGCAGCTTTCTTGGCGTCCTGTATAGACTGGTACAGTGAGAATTGATGTCTAATCTCCTTCTCAAAGTATGGCCATGACAAATTTTCCTGTTCATTGAGACCATGAATGATGCTAGCAGATGCTGCATCTAGAGTGAGGTGAAGGTAATGTCTTTATTGTTCTCAAGGTATCTGAAGGGCTTTGAATATATCATGAACGTTTTCTAAATGGTGTTCCATGCAACAATCACCTCCCTTTTTGAATGGTTTAATCAAAGTTTTGATAGATTTCATAATTTGTATAGGACTACATGGTATATGACATTTTGTCGCTCATTCCTATTCTCTTGTGGGCAAGAGTGTGTGTGAATATTTGAGGTGATTCAGACCCTAACATTGGGTTAATACCAGGTGTGTGATTGAGTTCAGCTGCAGGGAATCTAGTACCCTGTTGCTTTTCCTTAGATTTGAGATTAAACATTTGCTGTTCTAGGTTCTTGCACTATCCAGGAAGCTGTTCTGCTTCATGACAGAGAGAAGAATCCTCATCCCTGATCTTGTTGATCATTGCTAGAAATTCATTGATTTGTGTCTGACAATGATTAAGTGATTTGGATTTTTTTTCATTTTCTTCCAGTAATCTAAATATCTCCTGTTCCATAGCATGGAGTACTTTATCTTTCTCCCTGTCATCTTCTCTAAGGGTTTGTATTTAGTAAAACTGCAACATCTTTATCTTGCCTTATATCATCCAATATAGCTTTTAAATGGGTTAATTCTTGCTAGATCTCCTCAAGTTGTTTCTCTCTCTAAGCCAATTGAGTAGCAAGATCGCTACATTTGGCTTCCAATTTCGTGTCTACCTCCTTCTGCTTTAATTATGCTTTTACTGCTGCATCTGATGCCAATTATTATCCAAACTGCATTGTAATTTGCTTATGACTTCACTGCCTTTCCCTTACATCTTTAGGGATCTGTGTAGCAGAAACCAAAGTTTTGCACACAGTCTGATGATGCAGTTTTCCTCCTCCATGCTTTCTGTCTCTCGGAAAACCTAACGAGACACACCTACACAATGCTTCCTTCATCAAACATATTTTCAAATATCTCTCTATTCCACCTCTGTGGTCATCCTGTTTTTCCATATTTTCACATTTTCCATGACCAATTTGTATGGTCATAAAGCTTTGACTCGTGGTAATCTGACAATTCAGAAAACTCAGCCTGAATCTCGGACATGGTGGCACTATTGTCAATGACACTATAATAAGAGTCAAGTAAGCACACAGTACTGCAATACCTCAGAGCACTGATTCAATTAATGAGTGCACAAAATGGTTATGCTTTAGGATGCAAGACCATGCCAAGTAATTATTTTAAAGATCTCTGGCCAATGCACCAAATTTGTAGGAGATTTTTTGGGTTATATTTAGTATTGTGTGATATTTTGTGTTATTTGGTATGGTGGTATTTTGTGGTATTTCTTGGCAATATATTGTGGTAAGATTATTGGGTTATTTGTTATAGTGGTGTGACTAATTTCAGAATACCTCCTAATAATTATTTTACCAGGGTCACTAACGGTAAACAAATACTTGACTTAGTACACTCTGAATAATTAGCTCATGCTCCCCTGTGATATTTAACTACAATATCACTTTTATTCCCTTTTGGCTGTGTTAAACATTAAACATGCAAATGAAATACAAAACATTCATTCAGCCACTGTGAGATATATTTATCCACTCAGCAGGACTTCCCCACATCACCAAGCTGCACTTCAGCAGAACCAGCAAAATGGCTGTGCTGGCTCCTGTGGGCACCATTGCACCCAAACTGCGTTTGCAGCAACAAAAGGATGGCTGCACTGTTTTGCCAAAGCGCCATTGGGCAAGATGGAACAGGGAGAACCCCAAGAAAGGTTACTAGGGTGTGTTCTTGTTTGTCTTAAAGAAATGGAGGGGAAAAGCAGCACTTTTTTGCTGTAAACCCAAAATTCCCATTGAAAAAGGGAATATTTCACCTTTAAAATGATGCCGCTCTGATGCTATTTTCCCTGTTTTCATCAAACTGCTTTTATCAAAAATACCCTGTCATGCCCAGCCATATTCACATTGTGCTCCATCAGAAAAGAGCCTTATTCCTGATTGACAGGCTGTGCCACCAAACCTGAGAAAATCAACAAAAGCTTTCCTTCAGCTACAGTGGAAATGCTTAAAATGTGCTACAAAAGTTTAAAAAAATCACTGCTTGAAAAGAAAATCATAGCTTTCTGTGCACATGTCAATGTCATGAAGACTTTTGCCGTTTACAGACGGTTGTGTAAAACAAGTTGACTACAGCTACAGAACAATATTGGGAAGTAGGTGGATGATAAATCCCAGCAGCATTGACCATGTGTCAAAATGGTCTTTTACAAACCAGAGAAAAAAAATGACTGTTTTAAAAAGTACAATGTTGAATGGAAGCTTGCCCATGCCTAGCAATGTAAAGGGGTTTGTTGCTAGGGAAACACATATGGGCTGTTTTATTCAACAGGCTTGTTTTGATTCAGGACAAAATAATAGAAAAATAAAACTGTTAAACTGCATTGGCTGGATTTTTCAAGCTCCCAAACAGATTATTCCAGGTGGTCAGAGCTAAGGCTACTCCCAAAATGGAACCACCATAAACTTCCAGGACACCTGTCTGATAATTACTAGGTTAGAAAATGTTGACTGACCAAGACAAAGACACTTCACATACTCATCAGACTTTGGTCTGGGCTCAAACATCTTACAATGGAACTTCTAGGACACGGATATGTGAAGTGAAAAATCACACCTACTCGTGACTTCTACAGGAAGCTTCAAAGAAAATGTCTGTGACAACCCTGGATTGAGGGGGTAACCTTGGAAAGGCATGCCCATATATGGGGAACAATACTGACATTTGCCTCCAAGGACCATTTATTAATAAAACATGTTAAAACCCTTTATCTCTGCAGCAGGACTTTCCAAAAATGTGAAAAGTTAACCGTTTAAATGTGATTTTATGGGCTTTAATGTAAGATGTCATAGACTTCACTGACACAAGGGGAATAGAAATGGCAGAGAATTGGGTATTCCACAGAAAGTGTATAGGATGCCACTGTCAAATATAACACTGATATGCCTAATAATAATCTATACACATGTGTAAAGTTATAGAATTTTAAGTAATATAATTCTCACTGAAAAGCAGGAAGAACTGGTAGAAGGGCGGAACAACGTCCCACAACCGTGAGGATTGGACTGCTATGCTCTACATACAATATGTAATCTGCCCATGTGGTTTGTTAAAGTGCCACAAATGTATACATGTGTAAATTAGTTGATGACAATTTTTTGGCAAAAAGGACTGTGGGATGGCTTTTTAACCTCATAAAATGCAACCTCATAAGCTGCGACTCCTCCGCTAGGAGGCAACCAACATTGATTGTCCCATCCGCTTCTTGGAGATAGGCCTAGCTCAGTTCTGCCCACCAATAATTCTGTGATGTCACCATGATCTATAAATAAGAGTGGTTGTCAGAGCTCTAGACACACTCTCCTGAATTTCCTGCGGCAGCTTTCCTGATCTGCTCCCTTCATCTTGCTGATTCCAGATTTTACTACAAGGCCAAAGCATTGCTGATCCTGTCCCAGCAAGGCCATTGATCCAGAAAAAAACACTAAAATCCCATTAAAAAAGAGAAAAGCTGTGGTACCTTTTGCATCCTAAAATCAGACCAGCTTGCTGCCCACTACCTGCATGCCTGCTGCAACCATGCCATCCAGCTGTCCTTGCAATCCGGTGACCAGAATTGCCCAGCTGTTTGCTGTAAGGCGCGCCCGTCATGTGGTGACCAGACCCAGTTTGCTGTTCCATAATTCCAAACCTAAGCGTGTAATGTGAGTATCTCCCCATCACAGAGAAACACATAGTCTCCCCATCTTTGGTGGACCCTTAAATGTGGTGGTAATAGTGCAACCGCTGCATTTAAGGGTTACCACCAAACTCGTGATGAGGCCCTATGTCTCTGAATTCCTCTGTTTGTGGTCTGGGCCGGTAAAGATTAAACTCACCCTGATTAGGCCTGTTTTGATATTACTCAGGAGATTGATTTCTATTTGCTTTACCTCTGAAATTGCATGACACAGGAGGTGGAGAACGTGCAGTGGCCATCCTTTGACCATGGTCGACCAGTGCTCGGGACAGATTATATTGCTGAGGGACACAATTCATATTTTGTCTTTCATTTGGTGGGAACTGTTCCCTATGCTGGTTTCCATTTTCAATTAATTTATCCACATATCTTGGTCTTTCTTGGTGGCCATATACCATTGTATTAGGGTCAAATCTACTCTGTTCCCCTAGTGTCTGTTAAGGGTCATTGTACATCTGATTTTGATTGTTATTTAAGCCTGCCATACCTTGGCGAAATCCCACTCTGGGAAAACTACCAAGATATCTAGCACTAATTTAAGAACTTCTATCGCTGGGATCAATTGATTGGAACATAGGAGTTTGGGGTGATGTCCTCTGTGAAGGCACGCCCCTATGATTAGGTGTCATGTCGTTCTTTGCCTGAGTTTGGACCAATTCTAGTGGCATCTTTACAGATTTTACCTCCAAAGTCGCTTGTGTGGATTCCTTAGACTTTGGTTTTGTCTATTTATTCTTGGGCCACTCCTCTTTCTGACCAAATATCACTTCATACAGTTAGGTCCCCTGTTCTCTTATCCATTCTAGTGATTTTTCCCTGTCAAATTAACAAATTAACTGGGAGACAATTTCTGTTTGGAGCCATTAAAATATTGCCGTTTTAAATTCTACAGAGTAAGGGTTAAAGGTCATGTCAATGCGTGAAAATGCTTTTTTTAAGTTTTAAAAGACTTGGCGCGGTGACTCATTCTGGTTTGCAGTCATAGTATAAGCAGCTTTCTTGGCGTCCTGCATAGACTGGTACAGTGAGAATTGATGTCTAATCTCCTTCTCAAAGTATGGCCATGACAAATGTTCGTGTTCATTGAGACCATGAATGATGCTAGCAGATGCTGCATCTAGAGTGAGGTGAAAGTAATGTCTTTATTGTTCTCTAGGTATCTGAAGGGCTTTGAATATATCAGGAACGGTCTCTAAATGGTGTTCCATGCAACAATCACCTCCCTTTTTGAATGCTTTAATCAAAGTTTTGATAGATTTCATAATTTGTATAGGACTACATGGTGCATTATGGTATATGTCATTTTGTCGCTCATTCCTATTCTCTTGTGGGCAAGAGTGTGTGTGAATATTTGAGGTGATTCAGACCCTAACATTGGGTTAATACCAGGTGTGTGATTGAGTTCAGCTGCAGGGAATCTAGTACCCTGTTGCTCGTCCTTAGATTTGAGATTAAACATTTGCTGTTCCAGGTTCTTGCACTATCCAGGAAGCTGTTCTGCTTCATGACAGAGAGAAGAATCCTCATCCTTGATCTTGTTGATCATTTCTAGAAATTCATTGATTTGTGTCTGACAATGATTAAGTGATTTGGCTTTTTTTCATTTTCTTCCAGTAATCTAAATATCTCCTGTTCCATAGCATGGAGTACTTTATCTTTCTCCCTGTCATCTTCTCTAAGGGTTTGTATTTTGTAAAACTGCAACATCTTTATCTTGCCTTATATCATCCAATATAGCTTTTAAATGGGTTAATTCTTGCTAGCTATCCTCAAGTTGTTTCTCTCTCTGAGCCAATTGAGTAGCTAATTTGGCTTCCAATTTTGGCTTCCATTTGGCTTCCAATTTCGTGTCTACCTCCTTCTGCTTTAATTATGCTTTTAATTGCTGCATCTGATGCCAATTATTATCCAAACTGTATTGTAATTTGCGTATGACTTCACTGTCTTTCCCTTGAATCTTTAGGGATCTGTGTAGCAGAAACCAAAGTGTTGCACACAGTCTGATGATGCAGTTTTCCTCCTCCATGCTTTCTGTCTCTCAGAATAACCTAAGGAGACACACCTATACAATGCTTCCTTCATCAAACATATTTTCAAATATCTCTCTATTCCACCTCTGTGGTCATCCTGTTTTTCCATATTTTCACATTTTCCATGACCAATTTGCATGGGCATAAAGCTTTGACCTGTGGTAATCTGACAATTCAGAAAACTCAGCCTGAATCTGGGACATGGTGGCACTATTGTCAATGACACTTTAATAAGAGTCAAGTAAGCACACGGTACTGCACTACCTCACAGCACTGATTCAATTAATGAGTGCACAATATGGTTATGCTTTAGGATGCAAGACCATGCCCAGTAATTATTTTAAAGATTCCTGGCCAATGCACCAAATTTGTAGGAGATTTTTTGGGTTATATTTAGTATCGTGTGATATTTTGTGTTAATTGGTATGGTGGTATTTTGTGGTATTTCTTGGCAATATATTGTGGTAAGATTATTGGGTTATTTGTTATAGTGGTGTGACTAATTTCAGAATACCTCCTAATAAATATTTCACCAGGGTCACTAACGGAAAACAAATACTTGACTTAGTACACTCTGAATAATTGGCTCATGCTCCCCTGTGATATTTAACTACAATATCACGCTTATTCGCTTTTGGCTGTATTAAACATTAAACATGCAAATGAAATACAAAACATTCATTCAGCCACTGTGGGATATATTTATCCACTCAGCAGTACTTCCCCACATCACCAAGCTGCACTTCAGCAGAACCAGCAAAATTGCTGCGCTGGCTCCTGTGGGCACCATTGCACCCAAACTGCGTTTGCAGCGACAAAAGGATGGCTGCACTGTTTTGCCAAATCGCCATTGGGCAAGATGGAACAGGGAGAACCACAAGAAAGGTTACTAGGGTGTGTTCTTGTTTGTCTTAAAGAAATGGAGGGGAAAAGCAGCGCTGTTTTGCTGTAAACCCAAAATTCCCATTGAAAAAGGGAATATTTCACCTTTAAAATGATGCCGCTCTGATGCTATTTTTCGCTGTTTTCGTCAAACTGCTTTTATCAAAAATACCCCGTCATGCCCAGCCATATTCACATTGTGCTCATCCAGAAAAGAGCCTTATTCCTGAATGACAGGCTGTGCCAGCCAAACCTGAGAAAATCAACAAAAGCTTTCCTTCAGTTACAGGGGAAATGCATAAAATGTGCTACAACAGTAAAAAAAAAATCACTGCTTGAAAAGAAAATCATAGATTTCTGTGCACATGTCAATGTTATGAAGACTTTTGCCTTTTACAGACGGTTGTGTAAAACAAGTTGACTACAGCTACAGAACAATAATGGGAAGTAGATGGATGATAAATCCCAGCAGCATTGACCATGTGTCAAAATGGGCTTTTACAAACCAGAGAATAAAAATGCCTGTTTTAAAAAGTACAATGTTGAATGGAAGCTTTCCCATGCCTAGCAATGTAAAGGGGTTTGTTGCTGCTGGGGAAACACATATGGGCTGTTTTATTCAACAGGCTTGTTTTGATTCAGGACAAAATAATAGAAAAATGAAACTTAAACTGCATTGGCTGGATTTTTAAAGCTCCCAAAACAGATTATTCCAGGTGGTCATAGCTAAGGCTACTCCCAAAATGGAACCACCATAAACTTCCAGGACACCTGGCTGATAATTACTAGGTTAGAAAATGTTTACTGACCAAGACAAAGACACTTCACATACTCATCAGACTTTGGCCTGGGCTGAAACATCTTACAATGGAACTTCTAGGACACGGATATGTGAAGTGAAAAATCACACCTACTTGTGACTTCTACAGGAAGCTTCAAAGAAAATCTCTGTGAAAACCCTGGATTGAGGGGGTAACCTTGTAAAGGCATGCCCATATATGGGTAACAATACTGACATTTGTCTCCAAGGACTATTTATTAATAAAACATGTTAAAACCCTTTATCTCTGCAGCAGGACTTTCCAAAAATGTGAAAGGTTAACCATTTAAATGTGATTTTATGGGCTTTAATGTAAGATGTCATAGACTTCACTGACACATGGAGAATAGAAATGGCAGAGAATTGGGTATTCCACGGAAAGTGTATAGGATGCCACTGTCAAATATAACACTGATATGCCTAATAATAATCTAAACACCTGTGTAAAGTTATAGAATTTTAAGTAATATAATTCTCACTGAAAAGCTAGAAGAACTGGTAGAAGGGTGAAACAAGGTCCCACAACTGTGAGGATTGGACTGCTATGCTCTAGATACAATATGTAATCTGCCCATGTGGTTTGTTAAAGTGCCACAAATATATAAATGTTTAAATTAGTTGATGACTAATGTTTGGCAAAAAGGACTGTGGGATGGCTTTTTAACCTCATAAAATGCAATCTCATAAACTGGGACTCCTCCGATAGGAGGCAACCAACATTGATTGTCCTATCTGCTTCTTGGAGATAGGCCTAGCTCAGTTCTGCCCACCAATAATTCTGTGATGTCACTATGCTCTATAAATAAGAGTGGTTGTCAGAGCTCTAGACACACTCTCCTGAATTTCCTGCGGCAGCATTCCTGATCTTCTCCCTTCATCTTTTGATTCCTGATTTTACTGCAGGGCCAAAGCATTGCTGACCCTACTCCAGCAAGGCCAAAGCATTGCTGATCCTGTCCAGGCAAGGCCATTGATCCAGAAAAAAACACTAAAATCCCATTAAAAAAGGGAAAAGCTTTGGTACCTTTTGCATCCTAAAATCAGACTAGCTTGCTGGCCACTACCTGCATGCCTGCTGCAACCATGCCATCCAGCTGTCCTTGCAATCCGGTGACCAGAATTGCCCAGCTGTTTGCTGTAAGGCGCGCCCGCCTTGTGGTGACCAGACCCAGTTGGCTGTTCCATAATTCCAAACCTAAGCGTGTAATGTGAGTATCTCCCCATCACAGAGAAACACATAGTCTCCCCATCTTTGGTGGACCCTTAAATGTGGTGGTAATAGTGCTACTGCCGCATTTAAGGGTTACCACCAAACTCGTGATGTGGCCCTATGTCTCTGAATTCCTGTGTTTGTGGTCTGGGCCGGTAAAGATTAAACTCACCCTCATTAGGCCTGTTTTGATATTACTCAGGAGATTGATTTCTATTTGCTTTACCTCTGAATTTGCGTGACACAGGAGGTGGAGAACGTGGAGTGGCCATCCTTTGACCATGTCGACCAGAGCTCGGGACAGATTATATTGCTGAGGGACACAATTCATATTTTGTCTTTCATTTGGTGGGAACTGTTCCCTATGCTGGTTTCCATTTTCAATTAATATATCCACATATCTTGGTCTTTCTTGGTGGCCATATACCATTGCATTAGGGTCAAGTCTACTCTGTGCCCCTAGTGTCTGTTATGGGTCATTGTACATCTGATTTTGATTGTTATTTAAGCCTGCCATATCTTGGCGAAATCCCACTCTGGGAGAACTACCAAGATATCTAGCACTAAGTTAAGAACTTCTATCACTGGGATCATTTGATTGGAACATAGGAGTTTGGGGTGATGTCCTCTGTGAAGGCACGCCCCTTTGATTAGGTGCCATGTCGTTCTTTGCCTGAGTTTGGGCCAATTCTGGTGGCATCTTTACAGATTTTACTTCCAAAGTCACTTGTGTGGATTCCTTAGACTTTGGTTTTGTCTCTTTATTCTTGGACCACTCCTCTTTCTGACCAAATATCACTTCATACAGTTAGGTCCCCTGTTCTCTTATCCATTCTAGTGATTTTTCCCTGTCAAATTAACAAATTAACTGGGAGACAATTTCTTTTTGGAGCCATTAAAAGTGTGCAGTTTAAATTCTACAGAGTAAGGGTTAAAGGTCATGTCAACGCATGATAATGCTCTTTTTAAGTTTTAAAAGACATGGCGCGGTGACTCATTCTGGTTTGCAGTCATAGTATAAGCAGCTTTCTTGGCGTCCTGTATAGACTGGTACAGTGTGAAGTGATGTCTAATCTTCTCAAAGTATGGCCATGACAAATTTTCCTGTTCATTGAGACCATGAATGATGCTAGCAGATGCTGCATCTAGAGTGAGGTGAACGTAATGTCTTTATTGTTCTCTAGGTATCTGAAGGGCTTTGAATATATCATGAACAGTCTCTAAATGGTGTTCCATGCAACAATCACCTCCCTTTTTGAATGGTTTAATCAATGTTTTGATAGATTTCATAATTTGTATAGGACTACATGGTGCATTATGGTATATGTCATTTTGTCGCTCATTCCTATTCTCTAGTGGGGAAGAGTGTGTGTGAATATTTGAGGTGATTCAGACCCTAACATTGGGTTAATACCAGGTGTGTGATTGAGTTTAGCTGCAGGGAATCTAGTACCCTGTTGCTTTTCCTTAGATTTGAGATTAAACATTTGCTGTTCCAGGTTCTTGCACTATCCAGGAAACTGTTCTGCTTCATGACAGAGAGAAGAATCCTCATCCGTGATCTTGTTGATCATTGCTAGAAATTCATTGATTTGTGTCTGACAATGATTAAGTTATTTGGCTTTTTTCATTTTCTTCCAATAATCTAAATACCTCCTGTTCCATAGCATGGAGTACTTTATCTTTCTCCCTGTCATCTTCTCTAAGGGTTTGTATTTTGTAAAACTGCAACATCTTTATCTTGCCTTATATCATCCAATATAGCTTTTAAATGAGTTAATTCTTGCTAGCTCTCCTCAAGTTGTTTCTCTCTCTGAGCTAATTGAGTAGCAAGATCGCTACATTTGGCTTCCAATTTCGTGTCTACCTCCTTCTGCTTTAATTATGCTTTTAATTGCTGCATCTGATGCCAATTATTATCCAAACTGTATTGTAATTTGCTTATGACTTCACTGTCTTTCCCTTGCATCTTTAGGGATCTGTGTAGCAGAAACCAAAGTTTTGCACACAGTCTGATGATGCAGTTTTCCTCCTCCATGCTTTCTGTCTCTCGGAATAACCTAAGGAGACACACCTACACAATGCTTCCTTCATCAAACATATTTTCAAATATCTCTCTATTCCACCTCTGTGGTCATCCTGTTTTTCCATATTTTCACATTTTCCATGACCAATTTGCATGGGCATAAAGCTTTGACTCGTGGTAATCTGACAATTCAGAAAACTCAGCCTGAATCTGGGACATGGTGGCACTATTGTCAATGACACTATAATAAGAGTCAAGTAAGCACACAGTACTGCACTACCTCACAGCACTGATTCAATTAATGAGTGCACAATATGGTTATGCTTTAGGATGCAAGACCATGCCCAGTAATTACTTTAAAGATTTCTGGCCAATGCACCAAATTTGTAGGAGATTTTTTGGGTTATATTTAGTATCGTGTGAAATTTTGTGTTATTTGGTATGGTGGTATTTTGTGGTATTTCCTGGCAATATATTGTGGTAAGATTATTGGGTTATTTGTTATAGTGGTGTGACTAATTTCAGAATACCTCCTAATAATTACTTCACCAGGGTCACTAACGGTAAACAAATACTTGACTTAGTACAATCTGAATAATTGGCTCATGCTCCCCTGTGATATTTAACTACAATAACATTCTTATTCCCTTTTGGTTGCGTTATACATTAAACATGCAAATGAAATACAAAACATTCATTCAGCCACTGTGGGATATATTTATCCACTCAGCAGTACTTCCCCACATCACCAAGCTGCACTTCAGCAGAACCAGCAAAATGGCTGCGCTGGCTCCTGTGGGCACCATTGCACCCAAACTGTGTTTGCAGCGACAAAAGGATGGTTGCACTGTTTTGCCAAAGCGCCATTGGGCAAGATGGAACAGGGAGAACCCCAAGAAAGGTTACTAGGGTGTGTTCTTGTTTGTCTTAAAGAAATGGAGGGGAAAAGCAGCGCTGTTTTGCTGTAAACCCAAAATTTCCATTGAAAAAGGGAAAATTTCACCTTTAAAATGATGCCGCTCTCATGCTATTTTTCGCTGTTTTCATCAAACTGCTTTTATCAAAAATACCCTGTCATGCCCAGCCATATTCACATTGTGCTCCATCAGAAAAAAGCCTTATTCCTGAATGACAGGCTGTGCCAGCCAAACCTGAGAAAATCAACAAAAGCTTTCCTTCAGCTACAGGGGAAATGCTTAAATTGTGCTACAAAAGTAAAAAAAAAATCACTGCTTGAAAAGAAAATCATAGCTTTCTGTGCACATGTCAATGTCATGAAGACTTTTGCCTTTTACAGACGGTTGTGTAAAACAAGTTGACTACAGCTACAGAACAATTTTGGGAAGTAGATGGATGATAAATCAACAAAAGCTTTCCTTCAGCTACAGGGGAAATGCTTAAAATGTGCTACAAAAGTAAAAAAAAATCACTGCTTGAAAAGAAAATCATAGCTTTCTGTGCACATGTCAATGTCATGAAGACCTTTGCCTTTTACAGACAGTTGTGTAAAACAAGTTGACTACAGCTACAGAACAATATTGGGAAGTAGATGGATGATAAATCCCAGCAGCATTGACCATGTGTCAAAATGGGCTTTTACAAACCAGAGAAAAAAAATGCCTGTTTTAAAAAGTACAATGTTGAATGGAAGCTTTCCCATGCCTAGCAATGTAAAGGGGTTTGTTGCTGGGGAAACACATATGGGCTGTTTTATTCAACAGGCTTGTTTTGATTCAGGACAAAATAATAGAAAAATAAAACTGTTAAACTGCATTGGTTGGATTTTTCAAGCTCCCAAAACAGATTATTCCAGGTGGTCAGAGCTAAGGCTACTCCCAAATTGGAACCACCATAAACTTCCAGTACACCTGGCTGATAATTACTAGGTTAGAAAATGTTGACTGACCAAGACAAAGACACTTCACATACTCATCAGACTTTGGTCTGGGCTGAAACATCTTACAATGGAACTTCTAGGACACAGATATGTGAAGTGAAAAATGACACCTACTCGTGACTTCTACAGGAAGCTTCAAAGAAAATCTCTGTGACAACCCTGGATTGAGGGGGTAACCTTGGAAAGGCATGCCCATATATGGGGAACAATACTGACATTTGCCTCCAAGGACTATTTATTAATAAAACATGTTTAAAACCTTTATCTCTGCAGCAGGACTTTGCAAAAATGTGTAAAGTTAACTGTGTAAATGTGATTTTATGGGCTTTAATGTAAGATGTCATAGACTTCACTGACACATGGGGAATAGAAATGGCAGAGAATTGGGTATTCCACGGAAAGTGTATAGGATGCCACTGTCAAATATAACACTGATATGCCTAATAATAATCTATACACATGTGTAAAGTATAGAATTTTAAGTAATATAATTCTCACTGAAAAGCAGGAAGAACTGGTAGAAGGGCGAAACAAAGTCCCACAACTGTGAGGATTGTACTGCTATGCTCTACATACATTATGTAATCTGCCCATGTGGTTTGTTAAAGTGCCACAAATGTATAAATGTGTAAATTAGTTGATAACTAATTTTTGGCAAAAAGGACTTTGGGGTGGCTTTTTAACCTCATAAAATGCAACCTCATAAACTGGGACTCCTCCGCTAGGAGACAACCAACATTGATTGTCGTATCCGCTTCTTGGAGATAGGCCTAGCTCAGTTCTGCCCACCAATAATTCTGTGATGTCACCATGCTCTATAAATAAGAGTGGTTGTCAGAGCTCTAGACACACTCTCCTGAATTTCCTGCGGCAGCATTCCTGATCTGCTCCCTTCATCTTGCTGATTCCAGATTTTACTACAAGGTCAAAGCATTGCTGACCCTACTCCAGAAAGGCCAAAGCATTGCTGATCCTTTCCCAGCAAGGCCAATGATCCAGAAAAAAACACTAAAATCACATTAAAAAAGGGAAAAGCTCTGGTACCTTTTGCATCCTAAAATCAGACCAGCTTGCTGCCCACTACCTGCATGCCTGCTGCAACCATGCCATCCAGCTGTCCTTGCAATCCGGTGACCAGAATTGCCCAGCTGTTTGCTGTAAGGCGCGCCCGCCGTGTGGTGACCAGACCCAGTTGGCTGTTCCATAATTCCAAACCCAAGCGTGTAATGTGAGTATCTCCCCATCACAGAGAAACACATAGGGGTCGATTCATGGAGCAAACGTTCACCGAAAATCCCAGCGCCAGCAGGCGCAAGGTAGCGCAAGCACGAGAAACGCAGCGCACGCGCACGTGTGCGATTCAAGGAAGACTCTGCGCGTGTTTCCCGCTGTCCGTGCGCCCAATCCAGCCATGGCGCACGCAGGCATACACGGCGTGCGCTACGCGCACAGCAAAAGCGCACATAGCGCAGCGCACACAACCAAAGTGGGCAGAACAGTGGGCGTAACACGCGGAATGGGGAATAACGCATGAAAAAGAAGGCGTAACTGGGGAAGTACTGCAGGGTACTACACGGAACGCCCACACGCATGCGAACAACCCGTTTTCATGGATTCGAATACAGGAAACCCGCGCATGGCAAAAGACGCACACAGGCATCAACGCTTCCCCCACACAAAGGCAGGTGGAAGCATCCTCGCGCACAGTATAAAAGTGCGCGCAAACAACAAACACGTATATACAGCTACGATGAATGCCCCATTTGTCGCAGCACTGATCGTGGGACACCGCAGGAGGAGGAGAATAGCCAGGGCACGCATTTTTGCACCACGGACAAGCCTTTTTGGGATGCCTGATGACCAGGTCTATGGCAGGTATAGGTTTCCACCCCACATCCTCCTAGACCTGGTCAGGGAGTGGGAAGATGACCTTACATCCCCCACCCTTTGCTCCCAAGCATTGAGCCCCTTGGAGAAGCTGCTCAATGTCCTGCATTTTTTGGCCACTGGGTCATTTCAGCGGACTACTGCCATAGTGGGAGGAGGTCTCACAGGCCACGCAGTCACGCTGCCTACACCAGGTACTGGCAATCATGAGAGCGCGCCCCTCAGTCCGCAGGCACATATACGTGCCCAAAACACCCGCAGAAAGGCAGGCCATTGTCCTGGATTTTTTCCGGGTGGCACACTTCCCCAAAGTGCTTGGTGCCATAGATTGCACCCATGTGGCCCTACGTCCACCTAGGGCCACTGAGCACATCTACCGAAACCACAAGCACTGGCATTCCATCAATGTACAGATGGTATGCGATGCAAAGGGAATCATCACCTCTGTCTATGCAAACTACCCTGGCTCCACCCATGACAGTTTCATAGACAGAATGTCCGCCCTGAGCCGGGCCCTGGAAGCTGGGCAGCATGGCGACACCTGGCTCCTAGGTGAGTACAAATGCCCTTGCACATGCATGCATGTCACACAAACACACACAAATAAACAAACTCCAATAATCACAACCATTTACACCTCCCCAGGGGACAGTGCCTACCCTCTGAGCAAGCACTTGATGACGCCAATCCGGAACTCCACCACACCACCCCAGGTAAGATACAACGCCGCCCATATTGCAACCAGGGCCATAGTGGAGCACACATTCGGAGTGCTCAAGTCACGTTTCCGCTCCCTTGACCGATCTGGCGGGCAGCTACTCTATGCACCACCAGTAGTGTGCAGGATCATTGTGGCAGCATGTGTCCTGCACAATGTTGCAACACGGCAGGGCGTCCTGGTGGACATGGTGGTGCCCCCACATCCCCAACCACAGGCACAGGCGCTGCCCATGGGAGGGGACAGGGCAGGTGGCGAGAAAGCCCGGACCCAGCTTGTGGCCACATTTTTCACCTAAACTCCCACCCCTGCGGAGTGCACACAGGCCTGGCACATACCAGGTGACAATCGATGATGACAAAGAGACAGTCAACTGTCACAACCCTACCACCCTGAGATAGTTGCCATGGAAGTGCCACATTGTCTGCATCCCTAGCTACTTAAACACAAGCTATCCTGTGTGACCAAAAGGCACACATATGACATGACATGATATGGCCTATACACAAGTATTTCAAGGTGCAATGAGGCAGGGAGGGGGGAACAAGGGAAAACAGACAACGGTACTACTAGGCCAGGTGTCATTTAGATTGTGCAAGTGCAGGGGTAGGGGGAAGGGAAAAGTTCAAGGGGAAGGGGGGGGGGAGTGCAGTACAGGGTAAGTAGACCAAAAAACAAATACATAGGCCAGTTGGTGGCAACTGCAAAGGTAAGTGCAGACAAGTGCTGGAAAGGGGGGGCTGTAGGGATAGAGAGACAGTACCGCAGTGCAGGGGTTGCCAGGGAGGCAGTGCAAGTGGAGAGTGGCTGGGCCAGGGACCGAGGACAGTGAGAGTGGCCCAGTTGCAGATCCAGTGCAGTTCCAGTGAATAATTTAGCAAGGGGGAGGCAGAGAGAAAGCAGAAGCAAAGAGGAAGGTCTTGAGGTGCTTCCCGAACCGGAGATGGTTCTCCTCAAGTTCCAGTGAGGCAGGAAGGCTGTTCCAGAGGGAGGGCCCTGCCTCGGAGAGAGATCTACCACCAGCTAGTTGCTTTGAGAAGCGGATGACCCTGACATGCAAGGTGTGAATCACACACACCTGCAAAACAGGCCATGGCCATCACTGTTATGTCACTCAAACCCTCCCAAACCACAACATGACATGGCAAGCAATACCCATACACCAACAGAGTAACAATAAGGTACACATTGCCATGTCCAAAATGTACAGTGGCATCAGACAATGATGCCTGACCTGGAATCAGATGAAATGACTGGCCAACAACCTCCCACCCAAAATAAGTCATTTCCAAATGCATTACAAGAGTTGTAGACGTAACATAACAATGAATGCCTGTCTACATGCACATTGTGCATTGCAAAATCAACACTGCAGCTTCTGTGTGCTGTGTTCTACTCCTGCAACACACTGGTCAGCGCACAGCACAGTGAACAGCCATTGTGTGTGATGCACACCCTGAGCATCACATCTAAGCAACAGACCACATCAAAAAGCAAATTAGGCATGTACAGGATCCATAATTGGTCACAGAACATGTACTGCAGGGACACAGTGGGCACCAGAAGGCAAACAGTGTACACGTGGATATGCAAGGGTGGTAGTACATGTAGTGCATCAGAGTGCAAGTGTGTGGGTCAGCAAGGACATGCACTTAACATATGCATGTGCAATCAAGTGACCATCAGTGTTCTCTACATATCACATGTGAACATTCACCATGTGTACACCCCAGCATGTCAAACCACAACTATCCCCTCACACCTGAAAGGTAAACACAACACATGAACAGGCATTGATCAGCAGAACACAACATGTACATAGGATACCACCATTACAATGGCAGGGTTCCCATCACACTGCAAGGCAAGGCAACTATCAACAACAGCCCCCCCTCCCTCACAAATGACCATGACCCACTGAACAACTGCACCTGGGTCATGGAGCCTTCAACCCTCAATTCCACCTGGCCACAGGATCACCTTTCCCCTTCGTCACCATCTCCCAGTTTGTGTGTAAAAAGGTGCCTGCACCCTCACAATCCAGACTAATTTCCAAAATCACAAAATCCAAGGCAAAAAAATGAACCAGAACACCCTCCAGTAGATGACTTGACGTAGCAGTACCTCACAAAGGCCAAGTACTACCACAATGATGCAACAACCAAGGTAGCACAGTAAAACAATGTCACAACAGGATGTGAACCATGTGTGGTACATAACAAAGAATGATGCACCATGAACGGATGTGTACTGTCACAGGTCCCGTGTACAGGCGCGGGAGTGTCACGAAACAACCACCCCCACCGTGTCCCGGGTGCCTGCAAGGTCAAACTCACACAGGCCCCTGAAACCCTGGTGAGGAAGGAGGGTCAGGGATATGCAGTCGGGACAGGTGTTGGCACACTGGATAACTGGAATGAGTGGCAGGAGAGGGGAGGAGGAATGACACATGAAAGTAGGGAATGCACGAAAATGTACTACCTGCATGAACACATACACAATCCAAACAAACTTGGACATCATTGTCATGGCCTTCTGTAGTCCAGGCTTAGGAGTGGCACGAACCAACCACCCCCTCTAGGGTTTTGGCGCCTGCAAGTTTGGGGCTTACACAGGCATCCGCAACCCCAGCGGGGAAAGAGGGTTAGAGAACGTTGCTTGGATAGGTACGGGAAGCAGGAACACTGGGTAGAGGGTACAGGGTTCAAAATTGCATAGGATTCCGGGTGATTTGGGGGAAAAAAACATACCAAATTGAATTACACATTCATCCATGCATTAGTGCACCCCCCAGCAAGCCTATGCAGAGCAGTTTGAAAGAAAAACAACAAGACACTTAGCTCTGGTTTTGAGTGCTGGCCTCCTGTCTGCGCACTCTCAGGTCCGGTTACAGGAGCACTGCAATGCTGCAAAGAGAGCCACAGTCAACAACCTGTACGTGCCAATTACACAAAAACACACCACCAAACATGCCCCATAGCAACAATCTACTCTACAAACAGACAATCAGGTGATATATAACATTACCCCTGTGATGGGTCATATACAGTCAATGCAGTAGGTCAGCCGCAGGTGGGTGCATGGCAAATGGAACACCAATGTGTCACAATTCACACAACATGCAATGTTCCCTGGGTAAGCAGACATACCCATATAGCAAGCCATGACTTCAGAGCAAGTTGTGTACGACCATGACCGAAACAAAGTTGGCAGTGCATTTATCATAATGTACATGGAAATGAAATGCACTGCACCCGAGTATGTCCCTTGCTGTATGTCCCTGTGAGCTGCCCCTTTCCATGTCTCGGAAGGCTACATGGTTGATACAAGTGCCTCGATGGACCTTGGTGTACCGGAGGGTATGTGCCACTGCCCCTGCAGGTGTCCCAGACAACCTTACAATCAACAGCCATCAGTCCACCAACACATCTGAGCTGCATTGTGTGCTTCAACACCAATATTCGTCCAAGCTCACCCTCAGTGCTGTGACTAAGCCTGCATGTGCAACTCGCCTGGTGCAAGCTTTGCTGTGTTTTGGCCCCCCGCCTGGAGTTCCTTGGAACATGTCAGCAGTTCTATGATGTAGGTCTGCAATCCCTGTGCCTCTGCTCATGCACACATGTGCATGTGGGCACCAACAAACGTGTCCAGAATTCCGTCATCCAATGGGCCATGTCTGCTGGCAAAGGTGCTCTGGAGGCTCATCCCCCTGCAGAAAGGGCATGAAACACATGATTAATGCTTCAAAGTCATCTGTGTGTGTCTCTTCAGGCATCTCATTACTTGACCATGTCAGAGAGTCACATCATAAATCACACCATCAGTCCGTCTTTCACATCCAAAGTGTGGAACACTATCTACTGCATGAATTGCAACAAGCACGTGCACAGTAAAGATAAGAAACATACTACACAATGCATAGCAATGAATGTACACATTAATCATGAAACACCCCATCTAGCAAAAGCTGAACAGTGGACAATAACACCAAAATCATCCCCACTAGGGGTGTAAACACAAGTCACACAGCACCAGACATGCCACAGATATGACAGTCCAAAGCCCTTGTGTAAAAGGTTGTGACACCGAACCATCCTTGCGAGCCCATGGATAAGGGAGGCAGGAGTGGCATATGTGAGTCAAGGACCCCAAGCTGCAAACTCATACACAAGACAAACCTGAAGGGCCCAGCTGGAACAGACAGTGGATGCCTTCAAAAGCCACAAAGCACCGCACCATCACATGAAAGCACAATAGACACGCAATTTTAAACTATATTAACTAATTACACTAACTATGGAAAACCTACATTACCTAATTAAACTAACTATCAAACAGAAACCTAACTAACTAAACTAAAAGAAAAATCAAAAATGGCCACATACGACCCGGGGGAGGGGAGGCACCCAGGAGGGGGGAGGTACAGGGTGCTGCTCAACATCCACATGCGATGATGCTGAGCCAAAAAAAAAACCTCCATGGGCTCAACGCCTGCACAGCCCGACCTATGTGGGAGATGAATGGTCGTCCGAGTCTGGCTCTCCGGTAAAGGAGGACGTGGCACAGTAGCCTGGCAACGCCTAGCCACAGCTTGCCCCTCGTCGGCAGCAAGTCTGCCGGACGGGTGAGCCTGGTTCTGTGTGGCAATGTGACGTAGGTCTGCATGCAGAACCTCACGTGATACACGTGCTTCCTCTTGCAAGGTAGCACGTGTAACACGGAGTTCCTCCTGCAAGGCCTGGCTGGACAACCGCTGCACCTCTCGGCAAGCCTGTAACTCAGCCGAGATGGTACGCTCAAGCTGTGCAAACCTCTCCTCTGCCCGCTGCCTCTGGGACATCATAAGGACACCCAGAGTGGATTTGAGGGAAGCATACTCCTCCCTCAGGGCATCCATGTGCGCCTCTGCGTGAGCAGCAATTGCTTGACGCAGAGACGACATTTCAGCCTGGCTTGCCCTGTCTGAGGCCGCCATGCCCAGCCTGAGCGAGTGGGCCTTGGACCGTGCCGCCTGCTGCTGGAGAAGCACCTGCCTAGCAGGGGGGAGCACAGATCGGGCCACACGCTCCATGCTCTCAGCGATGTTCTCCATTGCTGCCCCCTGCCTTTCTGAATTGGCAGTCATGTCTTGCTCCCACTCAGTATACTGCGATTGCGTGCGGCGACCGCGTTGCCAGGCTTGACCCCTGCTGGACCCAAGGACCGGGGGTCCTCGCTGTGTTGGCACTGCCTGCGGCTGCAAGACTACATGCCCCCATAGACGTGATGTCCCAGGCATATCAGTGACTGGTGTGGAGGGTGACCCTGCGTCCCGATCCACCACGGGCAGAGGAACCAAGACTGTCTGATCCCTCAGTGCAGGTGTCGCAGACAGAGGAGTGTCCACATCAGAATCACTCACCCCTGACACATGGACTTGATGCTCATCCAACTCAACATGGATGTCAGAGTCGTCATCAAGGCTGGACTCATAGGCAGCCAGAGACAAGATGGACTGTAGCACTTGGGGGTTTTCGTGGTCTACCACCCCATGACCCCCACCAGTGCCGGGTTGATGTAGTGGTAACAACCCTGTGTCTGGCATGACAACACCATCCTCCGCCTCCATTGCATCATCACCTGAAAAATAGAGAGAAAAAAGGTCACTACACATGTCAGAAGCACACAACACACACACACCGACAGCAAATGCATCAGGCAGACATGTGACACACAACATATAACCTGGCATGCATGCTGGGTCAACTTTGAATTGCTTCCGTGATCAGACCTATTGAAAGGTGGCAGTTTCCATGGAAGTGGGTCTATGCAGTGCATAAAATGTGTACGCCACTCACTACCTACATGTGCAAGGACTCCATGGTGTGTGGCAGGAAATGTGAAGGCAGTGCAATGTCAAATTCAGACATCACGTGCATTGTGCATTCAATGTTTACCATATCTAGAAGCCAAGCACTCCTCCACCCCAGTACCAAAGCAGGGATGCCTAGCATGGTATCAAAAGGCTGACCATACACCTGTGTATTGACAGGCAATGTTGACTGGCATCAACAGCTTAATGTGATTCAAGTGACAACACTGCAAATGATGCTGGGACAGTAAGCAGGACACATGATGAAAACTCTGGATGCCGCCCATGTGTGAAGAAGACACAACAACAGTTGGACAGAGTCATTGGCCATTGAACAGGCTGAAGCCTGTGTGCCGCACAGATTGTCAGACCCTAAACATGTGTGCAACGCAGGACTGAGCCACAGTTGACATGGGAAGGCTGATGAGATGGCAGGCAATGTATGTAACCAAGGACTTGTATTACAGTGATCATCCAGTCAAGGACACATAGAGGCATGCGTGCAATGCACATGGAGCATGAATGGGCACTCATGTCCCTGCGGGACATCTGACCTATGCACAGTACAAGTGAGATACCCTGCATCAAGTACTAAGGCTGTAGCACACGGCATATGTCTGGCAGATTCTACGCTGGAAGTTAGCATCTACACAGGACGCATGAACAAGAAAGTACACATTGGCAAGATTGAAGAACACCAGTGCAAAGGTGGAACTGGGGTGCAGAGTGGCAGAGGAGGGGCAAGGGAGCATGCCTACATGGAGTCCCCGCATGCAGGCAGAGGAGACATGCATGACGGAAGCATTGCATTACTTACACATCAGAACCATGTACACGTCACATGTAGTGGCAATCATGCACAACACATCCCACAAGTGAAACACACACGTCCTCAACAAACACGCATCAACTCTCACTGGACTGGGCATCAAAGTCCAGCATCTCTCCCACTCCTTCGATCAATTCAGGTGGTATGAACTCCGCAACAAGTGCCTCATGCGGAGTGAGCACTTCCTCCTCTGGTGCAGGCCCACTCCCAGTCACCAGAGTCAAGTTGTAATTAGAGGCACGCTTAGCCTTAGTGCTGCGTTTGATGTCATTCCAACGCTTTTTGCACTCTTGCGCCGTGCGCACCTCAAGGCCGAATGAACTGACATGTTCCGCAACATGCTTCCAGTGGGTGTCACGTTGGGCAGCCGTAGTCTGACTATTGGCACCCACTAGCATATCACGGCTGTGGCCCGCACGTAGTCCACGAGGAAGTCCAGTTCCTGCTTGCAGAAAGGCTTCTTCCTCGACGTGCAGGAGGTCGTGGCTGTGTGTGGGGTCCCAGCCTGTGCTGCAGGTGCAACCTTCCTCCTATTGGACTGTGGCGCAGACCCTGGCTGGCTAATGCCGCCCTGACCAGCATGGCCAGTGGGTTCGGTGGATTGAGCCGAGGGAGTGGCAGGTGGAGAGACGACCAAAGGCCTGACTTGTGTCAGTGGCAGCTGGGTGCCCTCTAATGGACCCTGCACAGCAACATCAGCTGTGGCAGGGTCATTGACCGCAACGGTCCTGGTTGGCAGACTCACAACCGGGGTGTTGTTGGGTGCATCTGCCCCTGCACTTGCCAACACCCGGCTGTTCGGGGCAGCAGATGACATGACTGCCCCAGGGACACGTGTCTTGGTCTGAGCAGCCCGGCCTGCCCCTATGGTTTCCCTCCTGGCCTGTTGGAGATCTACCAAGGGCTCCTCAAGTGCCAACGCAGCCTGCGCTGGCAGACCCTGAGCCTGGGTGGCGGTGTCCACAGCTGCACCTGCAGCTACCACTACCCTTGGGCCCGTGGCAGTCGATGGAAGAGACTGCCGGGTCACACGGGCGCCAGCGCCAGATGCAGAAGCTGCATCCCCCGGAACCACAGGGGGTGGTGGCATGACTGCACCGACACATGGCACAACATTGTGCTCAAGTGGCGCACCCCTGCCTCTTCCCCCTCTGTGGCCGCCCTGGACACCCAGGAGTCCCCCTACTCCCTGGTCACCACGGCCACGTCCCCGACCACGCCCGCAACGAGGAGGACACCCAGCTGAGGCGCCCCTCACCTTTGGTGGCCTCCCAACCATGGCACAGATGTAGTAGTGCCGGCAAAGATGGAGTGGTGCCAATGGGAGGTGTACACCACAATTGACCTGGGCAATTGGGGGCAAGGGGGTGGGAAGCAAGATGTTAACAGCCCCCCTGCACCTGCAAGGCTGTATGTGACCCCGGTGATGTAGTGATGGTCACGCAACGCTCAGGCACCCCAAAACTGCAGTAAAACCGTGCACGCAACCCTGCAGCCTACGTGCGTGGATTCAACCTCCCGCAGTACGCGGTGGCACCCAGTAACACGAATAACGTGTATGCGTGGGACACGCAGGCTACTATGACATTGAAAATGGGTGCGATACACAGGGGCACCCGCAGTGGGGAAAAGAGCGTGTGCGACTCACCGTCTGACTAGCGCGATGCAGAAAAACACGCATAGCCAATACCCCCGCCAAAAGAAGAGATACGTCCTTGATAGCTGTGAAGTTGTGATGGCGCGCGAAACAACAGGAAGCTGCAACACACGTCGGTCTCCACAAAAGGCACATACAGCGAACTGCTGGGCCCGCTCACCTTTAACCCGTGCTGAGGAAAACACCCGCACGCGTCACGTCACTTACGCGCATGGGCCCTTTCCTCAGATTACACGTGGACATGCAGTTTTTCACGCGCACTGAAATGCCCATGCACGCCTGCGCGCGTCACGTCAGAGGGGCGCTTGCGCTTGAGGGGCCTTCTGTCCAATGAAATTGCGTATGCGTTCAGACGCGCTTACACGCTAAGGGCCTTTCCTCGAATTACACGCTGAAGTGCAGAATTTTCACGTGCCAAATCACTCCGTATCAAGCTGGCCACGCTTAAGCACACGGAAGACCACGCTCCTGCCCAGAAGGCCGAATTACTGCCCCCTAGAGCCCCGAGCACGCTCCCACCTGCCATCTGCTGCTGCCTGACTGCCTGCTGCCCACGTGCCCTGTCATTTGCTGCCTGCACATCAGAGGGGTGCTGTTGCTGTGAACACCCCTGCTGGAACCGAAGACTCCCGACTGGGATTCCATCGCTCCACAGCCCAGCCCCAGGACCCAGTTGCCCACCCACTCCTGCCTCTGGGGTTGTCATGTCGGGCACTGCAACATCTGGCACCACTGACAACCCCCGGCCAGAGAGGCAGAGGGGCACCAGCTTCAGTGCCAGGGAAGTTGGTGTCCTGGTGGAGCAAGTCCTGGGGCAGAATGATGCCCTCTTCGGAAGTGTGCGCGCCGACAAGGAAGGACGGACTCGGATCTGGACTGACATCGTGACTGCCATCAACGCGGAGGGTGTGGCAGTCCGCGACTTCGAACATGTCAAGAAGCGCTGGGAGGACTTCAGGTCCAGGACCCTGAACAAGGCCCGGCGCCTCTTGAAGGCAGCGGATGCTAAGGGGCTCCGGGGCCACTTGTCAGAAGATCAGATGAGGGTCCTGGAACGCATATCCCCAGCGCTCCACGTCCAGGTCCTTGAGAGGCAGACCCGTCTGGAGTCGAGCGGTAAGTGTACATGCATCCTGATTGTGAGCTGTGCGTGTGGTGATGTTTCAGTAGTGTGCAGGTTGCACATCAGTTTGTATGGGGTCGAGTATGGGTGGGGGTGTACAGGGCCGTGAGGCTAACACATGCAAGGGCTGTAATGTGTGAGACACGGATGGTGCTTGTGTGTGTAGGCTTGCATGCCAAATGCAGTTGTGTGGGCACATATGTTTGGATGAATGTGTATGTAAGTAGACATGTTTGTGATGTCACGCATGTATGTTGTTTTCAGCTGCATGTATCAGCACTGTGTACATGTGCATTTGTGTGTATTTGACAAGGGTGCAACAGTGATGCAACATGGATGCATGTGACAGCGGGATGTGGAAGCCTGATTGGCAGATGTTACATGGATGCCCATCTGAACACTGCAACACTTGGCAGAGGTGTACACATGCATGCAAGTTTGGTGGTGTGTGTACATGTGTAGTGCACTTCCTGTGTTGCATGTGATGTCTGTCTCAGCTTTGCCTGCTCATGCTGTTGTATGTGTATGGAATGTGCTGGCAGTTGCGATATGGCTGTGGTATGGCTCATGTGTGCGAGTTGAAATGACATGTGTGTTGGGGATTGTGATGGCATGTCTGAGTTTTGCCAATGCCACTCATGTACAACTGTCATGAGTGTATGTGTCCATTGTACAGTGCCCTGATGCCTGTGTTTTATTTCTCCATGTCTGCAGCGTCAACTGATGAAGAGGGCGGAGAAGGTGCTGTGGAGCACAGCGGCGGGGATCCCACTGCCAGCCGGAGACACAAGGCCCGGCTCCCCTCCCAGGTTGTGATCTCGTCGGGGAGTGAGGAGTCCGGTGCCGGGGTGAGGTCCAAGAGGCAGAGGTTGGAGTTGGACTCCTCGGCAGCAGAAGGGGCAGCTGGGACCCCACAGAGCCCAACGGGGGAAGATGGCACGGAGTCATCCAGGTTGGTGGGGGGTTTGGTGGAGGAGGAGGCCGTGCAAGCAACAGAGACGGGGTCTGGAGGTCGGGATTCCACTGGTGCTAGTGGTGCAGTGCAGGACCAGGGACAGGAGGCAGCACAGGCCACCGCTGAGGTGCCTGTGTGCAATCCTGTCCCTGATCCTGTCCCTGCATCATCTTGCACCAGTAGGGATGCCTACGTCCAGACCCGTTTTCAGGCAGGGGATGAGCTCACGACAACTGGCCTTCCTCTGCCTGCGGACATGGCTATCCGGGTCCGGGTTGAGCCTGCCCTGACTGGTGTGGCATTGCGTCAACGGGCCATGCGAGGTGACCTGGAGTCTTTTCATGAGGAGACTGCACGTCATCTCGAATGGCTCGTTGACCGCGTCGGCCTACTGGGACAGGTCACCCAGGCCGGATTCCTCGGTTCGATGGGGCTTGCTGCAACCCCTTCCTCAACTGAACCCCCTATGCGCCATTCGTCCCCCGTGCCATCTTCCCACCCATCAGTCACCTGGGTGCCCTGTGGAGCTGCCTCTGACGGTGCAGCCAGGCTGGTGGAGGAGGCATCCCTGCCACAGTCGGGAGTCGGACATCCAGCAGGGGTGGCCACATCAACGACTGCACCCCAGCCAGCGGAGGATGTGCAGGCAGCAGGAGGCAGTGCACAGGCAGAGGCACAGCAGCAGCAGCAACGTGGTGGGAGCCATGAAGGCTCGGGGCCTTCGACATCGGAGGGGCAGGCATCGGCTGGAGGGCAGGAGGACTCAGGACAGAAAGTGTCTTCCATGTGGCAGCGGTTGGGCCACGCCATAGATGCGGAGCGGCAGCGGGCGGAAGAGGCACGGCTCACGATGGTCAGGGCAGAGAAATCCATGCGGAGGGCCCTGAGGCGGCCCGAGTGCCTCGAGGCAATCCGCAGGGGGTTGGAGGTGGACACGTCGACGGCCCTGCGGACCCTCTGGGCCATGGAGGAGGACCGCCTCCGGGATATTGAGCAGGAGTTCGATGATGCCCTGGCCCGGGACATCCAAAAGTGAGCCGTCGGACTAGCCCGCTGCCCTTGTACATAGTTCTGTAGTTAGTTTTAGGTTTCCTTTGTTTTTGCATTTTTTTTGGACCTTTTGGACAATGGGCCACATTTTTGTATATAGTTTTTTTTTATTAGGTAGTGTTGTTAAATAGGTTTCATTTCTTTTGTTGGGATCATGGACCCTGGCTTGTTCATCTGTACATAGTTCAATGTTGGATTTTCTTTTTATTTTACAATTTACCCATGGAGCAATGGCTTTCAATTATAATTTTCCATTGGATTTTCTTTTGTGGACTGTGACTTTGGACACCATTCCTTTGGATTATGATTTTTGGTTTTGCATTTTTTCACGGACATGCTTCTTTTTATTTTTTTACATTCCCATTTCTGTTTGTTTATTTTTGATTCAATTTATGTTTCCTTTAATACATATTTTTTGATCAAACTTCAATGTGTAGTATCATCTCATTGGTTTCATGCATATCATGATATGGGTTTTGAGATTCACTGACACCCATTGGGTGTATGTGAGGGACATGTGTTCGTTTCCAAACTTGCAATTGGTGTTCTATCATGTTATTGCCATTTCTGAGTGGGTGGATGCAATACTCGGGTGGGTGTTTTGCATTTGGAGGCTGACCATAGGGACCAGGGATCTAGATTGTGATGACATGTTGGCTGGGGAACATGAGTTGGGGCCTGGTGGAGGGTGCACCACAGTGCTGGGGGGTGGGGGGGCAGGGGAACATGAGTTGGGGCCTGGTGGAGGGTGCACCACAGTGCTGGGGGGTGGGGGTGCAGGGGAACATGAGTTGGGGCCTGGTGGAGGGTGCACCACAGTGCTGGGGGTTGGGGGTGCAGGGGAACATGAGTGGGAGCCTGGTGGACAGTGCACCACAGTGCTGGGGGGTGGGGGTGCTGGGAGACATGAGTTGGACATGAGTGGGGGCCTGCTGGCAGGTGCCCCACAGTGCTGGGGGTCGGGGGTGCAGGGGAACATTAGTTGGACATGAGTGGGGGCCTGCTGGGAGGTGCCCCACAGTGCTGGGGGGTGGGGGTGCAGGGGAACATGAGTTGGGGCCTGCTGGCAGGTGCCCCACAGTGCTGGGGGGTGGGGGTGCAGGGGAACATGAGTTGGACATGAGTGGGGGCCTGCTGGCAGGTGCCCCACAGTGCTGGGGGGTGGGGGTGCAGGGGAACATGAGTTGGGGCGTGGTGGAGGGTGCCCCACAGTGCTGGGGGGTGGGGGTGCAGGGGGACGAGTGGGGGTGCAGGCTAGTCCCCCGTGGTGTGGGCTGCCTGCAGGGGCCGTGGAGGTTGTTGAGCGAACTCCTGGGAGGACCCACACGGCCAATTCACGTGTAGTACTCCACGGAACCCTTGAAATACAAGTACCCTGCTGATGTAGCGTGTGAAACTTCCCGCGCACCCCAAGATACACGTACCCAGGACATTCGCGTGTGGAACTTCCAACGCACCCCTGAAATACACGTACCCTGCTGATATCGCGTGTGAAACTTCCTGGCACCCCGAAATACACGCAGCCAGGACATTCGCAAGTGTAACTTCCCGCGCACCCCTGATATACACGTACCCTGCTGATATCGCGTGTGAAACTTCCCGCGCACCCTAAGATACACGTAGCCAGGACATTCGCGAGTGGAACTTCCAGCGCACCCCTGGAATACACGTACCCTGCTGATATCGCGTGTGAAACTTCCCGCGCACCCCGAAATACACGTAGCCAGGACATTCGCGTGTGGAACTTCCAGCGCACCCCTGGAATACACGTACCCTGCTGATATCGCGTGTGAAAATTCCCACGCACCCCGAAATACACGTAGCCAGGACATTCACGTGTGGAACTTCCCGCGCACCCCTGATATACACGTACCCTGCTGATATCGCGTGTGAAACTTCCCGCGCACCCCAAGATACACGTACCCAGGACATTCGCGTGTGGAACTTCCAGCGCACCCCTGGAATACACGTACACTGCTGATATCACGTGTGAAACTTCCCGCGCACCCCTGATGTTCACGTACCCTAATGGAATCGCGTGTGGAACTTCCAGCGCACCCCTGAAATACACGTACCAAGCAGAAATGACGTGAGGTACTTCCCTCACACCCCAGTGATACACGTAGCCCGCTTGCCGTGCTGGTACAGGGTTAGCGCAGCCCTTTGCGCTGGATTGGGGATTTTGATGGCTTTTCCCTGCGCGAGAGGCGTTCTTGGGGGCGTAACTGGCGCTGCTGCAGGGTCGCTGCGCCACTGTGCGCCACGGCTGGTTTTGGTAGCTGGAATCCATGAATACGCTATGCGCGGAAATGGATTTTAGCGTATGGGGCTGGCGCAGGGATTCGCACGCGCACACTGTGCGCCAGCCGTGTGCGCCACTTATGCGCTAAATTCTATGAATTACCCCCATAGTCTCCCCATCTTTGGCGGACCCTTAAATGCGGTGGTAATAGTGCTACGGCCGCATTTTAGGGTTACCACCAAACTCGTGATGAGGCCCTATGTCTCTGAATTCCTCTGTTTGTGGTCTAGGCCGGTAAAGATTAAGCTCACCGTGATTAGGCCTGTTTTGATATTACTCAGGAGATTGATTTCTATTTGCTTTACCTCTGAATTTGCGTGACACAGGAGGTGGAGAACGTGGAGTGGCCATCCTTTGACCATGGTCGACCAGTGCTCGGGACAGATTATATTGCTGAGGGACACAATTCATATTTTGTCTTTCATTTGGTGGGAACTGTTCCCTATGCTGGTTTCCATTTTCAATTAATTTATCCACATATCTTGGTCTTTCTTGGTGGCCATATACCATTGTATTAGGGTCAGATCTACTCTGTGTCCCTAGTGTCTGTTATGGGTCATTGTACATCTGATTTTGATTGTTATTTAAGCCTGCCATATCTTGGCGACATCCCACTCTGGGAGAACTACCAAGATATCTAGCACTAATTTAAGAACTTCTATCGCTGGGATCAATTGATTGGAACATAGGAGTTTGGGGTGATGTCCTCTGTGAAGGCACGCCCCTTTGATTAGGTGTCATGTCATTCTTTGCCTGAGTTTCGGCCAATTCTAGTGGGATCTTTACAGATTTTACCTCCAAAGTCGCTTGTGTGGATTCCTTAGACTTTGGTTTTGTCTCTTTATTCTTGGGCCACTCCTCTTTCTGACCAAATATCACTTCATACAGTTAGGTCCCCTGTTCTCTTATCCATTCTAGTGATTTTTCCGTGTCAAATTAACAAATTAACTGGGAGACAATTTCTTTTTGGAGCCATTAAAAATATGCAGTTTTAAATTCTACAGAGTAAGGGTTAAAGGTCATGTCAACGTGTGAAAATGCGCTTTTTAAGTTTCCAAAGACTTGGCGTGGTGACTCGTTCTGGTTTGAAGTCATAGTATAAGCAGCTTTCTTGGCGTCCTGTATAGAGTGGTACAGTGAGAATTGATGTCTAATCTCCTTCTCAAAGTATGGCCATGACAAATTTTCCTGTTCATTGAGACCATGAATGATGCTAACAGATGCTGCATCTAGAGTGAGGTGAAAGTAATGTCTTTATTGTTCTCTAGGTATCTGAAGGGCTCTGAATATATCATGAACGTTCTCTAAATGGAGTTCCATGCAACAATCACCTCCCTTTTTGAACGGTTTAATCAAAGTTTTGATAGATTTCATAATTTCTATAGGACTACATGGTGCATTATGGTATATGTCATTTTGTCGCTCATTCCTATTCTCTTGTGGGCAAGAGTGTGTGTGAATATTTGAGGTGATTCAGACCCTAACATTGGGTTAATACCAGGTGTGTGATTGAGTTCAGCTGCAGGGAATCTAGTACCCTGTTGCTTTTCCTTAGATTTGAGATTAAACGTTTGCTGTTCCAGGTTCTTGCATTATCCAGGAAGCTGTTCTGCTTCATGACAGAGAGAAGAATCCTCATCCCTGATCTTGTTGATCATTGCTAGAAATTCATTGATTTGTGTCTGACAATGATTAAGTTATTTGGCTTTTTTTCATTTTCTCTCAGTAATCTAATTATCTCCTGTTCCATAGCATGGAGTACTTTATCTTTCTCCCTGTCATCTTCTCTAAGGGTTTGTATTTTGTAAAGCTGCAACATCTTTATCTAGCCTTATATCATCCAATATAGCTTTTAAATGGGTTAATTCTTGCTAGCTCTCCTCAAGTTGTTTGTCTCTCTGAGCCAATTGAGTAGCTAATTTGGCTTCCGATTTTGGCTTCCATTTGGCTTCCAATTTCGTGTCTACCTCCTTCTGCTTTAATTATGCTTTCAATTGCTGCATCTGATGCCAATTATTATCCAAACTGTATTGTAATTTGCTTATGACTTCACTGTCTTTCCCTTGCATCTTTAGGGATCTGTGTAGCAGAAACCAAAGTTTTGCACACAGTCTGATGATGCAGTTTTCCTCCTCCATGTTTTCTGTCTCTCAGAATAACCTAAGGAGACACACCTACACAATGCTTACTCCATCAAACATATTTTCAAATATCTCTCTATTCCACCTCTGTGGTCCTCCTGTTTTTCCATATTTTCACATTTTCCATGACCAATTTGCATGGGCATAAAGCTTTGACTCGTGGTAATCTGACAATTCAGAAAACTCAGCCTGAATCTGGGACATGGTGGCACTATTGTCAATGACACTATAATAAGAGTCAAGTAAGCACACAGTACTGCACTACCTCACAGCACTGATTCAATTAATGAGTGCACAATATGGTTATGCTTTAGGATGCAAGACCATGCCCAGTAATTATTTTAAAGATTTCTGGCCAATGCACTAAATTTGTAGGAGATTTTTTGGGTTATATTTAGTATCGTGTGATATTTTGTGTTATTTGGTATGGTGGTATTTTGTGGTATTTCTAGGCAATATATTGTGGTAATATTTTTGGGTTATTTGTTATAGTGGTGTGACTAATTTCAGAATACGTCCTAATAATTATTTCACCATGGTCACTAACGGTAAACAAATACTTGACTTAGTACACTCTGAATAATTGGCTCATGCTCCCCTGTGATATTTAACTACAATAACACTCTTATTCCCTTTTGGCTGTGTTAAACATTAAACATGCAAATGAAATACAAAACATTCATTCAACCACTGTGGGAGATATTTATCCACTCAGCAGTACTTCCCCACATCACCAAGCTGCACTTCAGCAGAACCAGCAAAATGGCTGCGCTGGCTGCTGTGAGCACCATTGCACCCAAACTGCGTTTGCAGCGACAAAAGGATGGCTGCACTGTTTTGCCAAAGTGCCATTGGGCAAGATGGAACAGGGAGAACCCCACGAAAGGTTACTAGGGTGTGTTCTTGTTTGTCTTAAAGAAATGGAGGGGAAAAGCAGCGCTGTTTTGCTGTAAACCCAAAATTCCCATTGAAAAAGGGAATATTTCACCTTTAAAATGATGCCGCTCTGATGCTATTTTTCGCTGTTTTCATCAAACTGCTTTTATCAAAAATACCCTGTCATGCCCAGCCATATTCACATTGTGCTCCATCAGAAAAGAGCCTTATTCCTGAATGACAGGCTCTGCCAGCCAAACCTGAGAAAATCAACAAAAGCTTTCCTTCAGCTACAGGGGAAAAGCTTAAAATGTGCTACAAAAGTAAAAAAAAATCACTGCTTGAAAAGAAAATCATAGCTTTCTGTGCACATGTCAATGTCATGAAGACTTTTGCCTTTTACAGACGGTTGTGTAAAACAAGTTGACTACAGCTACAGAACAATATTGGGAAGTTGATGGATGATAAATCCCAGCAGCATTGACCATGTGTCAAAATGGGCTTTTACAAACCAGAGAAAAAAAATACCTGTTTTAAAAAGTACAATGTTGAATAGAAGCTTGCCCATGCCTAGCAATGTAAAGGGGTTTGTTGCTGGAGAAACACATATGGGCCGTTTTATTCAACAGGCTTGTTTTGATTCAGGACAAAATAATAGAAAAATAAAACTGTTAAACTGCATAGGCTGGATTTGTCAAGCTCCCAAAACAGATTATTCCAGGTGGTCAGAGGTAAGGCTACTCCCAAAATGGAACCACCATAAACTTCCAGGACAACTGGCTGATAATTACTAGGTTAGAAAATGTTGACTGACCAAGACAAAGACACTCCACATACTCATCAGACTTTGGTATGGGCTGAAACATCTTACAATGGAACTTCTAGGACACGGATATGTGAAGTGAAAAATAACACCTACTCGTAACATCTACAGGAAACTTCAAAGAAAATCTCTGTGACAACCCTGGATTGAGGGGATAACCTTGGAAAGGCATGCCCATATATGGGGAACAATACTGACATTTGCCTCCAAGGACTATTTATTAATAAAACATGTTTAAACCCTTTATCTCTGCAGCCGGACTTTCCAAAAATGTGTAAAGTTAACCGTTTAAATGTGATTTTATGGGCTTTAATGTAAGATGTCATAGACTTCACTGAAACATGGGGAATAGAAATGGCAGAGACTTGGGTATTCCACGGAAAGTGTATACGATGCCACTGTCAAATATAAAACCGATATGCCTAATAATGGTCTATACACATGTGTAAAGTTATAGAATTTTAAGTAATATAATTCTCACTGAAAAGCAGGAAGAACTGGTAGAAGGGCGAAACAAGGTCCCACAACCGTGAGGATTGGACTGCTATGCTCTACATACAATATGTAATCTGCCCATGTAGTTTGTTAAAGTGCCACAAATGTATAAATGTGTAAATTAGTTGATGAATCATTTTTGGCAAAAATGACTGTGGGATGGCTTTTTAACCTCATAAAATGCAACCTCATAAACTGGGACTCCTCCGCTAGGAGGCAACCAACATTGATTGTCCTATCCGCTTCTTGGAGATAGGCCTAGCTCAGTTCTGCCCACCAATAATTGTGTGATGTCACCATGCTCTATAAATAAGAGTGGTTGTCAGAGCTCTAGACACACTCTCCTGAATTTCCTGCGGCAGCATTCCTGATCTGCTCCCTTCATCTTGCTGATTCCAGATTTTACTACAAGGCCAAAGCATGGCTGACCCTACTCCAGCAAGGCCAAAGCATTGCTGATCCTGTCCCAGCAAGGCCATTGATCCAGAAAAAACACTAAAATCCCATTAAAAAAGGGAAAAGCTGTGGTACCTTTTGCATCCTAAAATCAGACCAGCTTGCTGCCCACTACCTGCATGCCTGCTGCAACCATCCCATCCAGCTGTCCTTGCGATCCGGTGGCCAGAATTGCCCAGCTGTTGGCTGTAAGGCGCGCCCGCCGTGTGGTGACCAGACCCAGTTGGCTGTTCCATAATTCCAAACCTAAGCGTGTAATTTGGGTATCTCCCCATCACAGAGAAACATATAGTCTCCCCATCTTTGGCGGACCCTTAAATGCGGTGGTAATAGTGTTAACGCCGCATTTAAGGGTTACCACCAAACTCGTGATGAGGCTTATGTCTCTGAATTACTCTGTTTGTGGTCTGGGCGGGTAAAGATTAAACACACCCTGATTAGGCCTGTTTTGATATGACTCAGGAGATTGATTTCTATTTGCTTTACCTCTGAATTTGCGTGACACAGGAGGTGGAGAACGTGGAGTGGCCATCCTTTGACCATGGTCGACCAGTGCTCTGGACAGATTATATTGCTGAGGGACACAATTCATATTTTGTCTTTCATATGGTGGGTACTGTTCCCTATGCTGGTTTCCATTTTCAATTAATTTATCCACATATCTTGGTCTTTCTTGGTGGCCATATACCATTGTATTAGGGTCAAATCTACTCTGTGCCCCTAGTGTCTGTTAAGGGTCATTGTACATCTGATTTTGATTGTTATTTAAGCCTGCCATATCTTGGCGAAATCCCATTTTGGAAGAACTACCAAGATATCTAGCACTAATTTAAGAACTTCTATCGCTGGGATCAATTGATTGCAACATAGGAGTTTGGGGTGATGTCCTCTGTGAAGGCACGCCCCTTTGATTAGGTGTCATGTCATTCTTTGCCTGAGTTTGGGCCAAATCTAGTGGCATCTTTACAGATTTTACCTCCAAAGTCGCTTATGTGGATTCCTTAGACTTTGGTTGTGTCTCTTTATTCTTGGGCCACTCCTCTTTCTGACCAAATATCACTTCATACAGTTAGGTCCCCTGTTCTCTTATCCATTCTAGTGATTTTCCATGTCAAATTAACAAATTAACTGGGAGACAATTTCTTTTTGGAGCCATTAAAAGTATGCAGTTTTAAATTCTACAGAGTAAGGGTTAAAGGTCATGTCAACGCGTGAAAATGCGCTTTTCAAGTTTTAAAAGACTTGGCGCGGTGACTCGTTCTGGTTTGCAGTCATAGTATAAGCAGCTTTCTTGGCGTCCTGTATAGAGTGGTACAGTGAGAATTGATGTCTAATCTCCTTCTCAAAGTATGGCCATGACAAATTTTCCTTTTCATTGAGACCATGAATGATGCTAGCAGATGCTGCATCTAGAGTGAGGTGAAAGTAATGTCTTTATTGTTCTCTAGGTATCTGAAGGGCTTTGAATATATCATGAACGGTCTCTGAATGGTGTTCCATCCAACAATCACCTCCCTTTTTGATTGGTTTAATCAAAGTTTTGATAGATTTCATAATTTGAATAGGACTACATGGTGCATTATGGTATTTGTCATTTTGTCGCTCATTCCTATTCTCTTGTGGGCAAGAGTGTGTGTGAATATTTGAGGTGATTCAGACCCTAACATTGGGTTAATACCAGGTGTGTGATTGAGTTCAGCTGCAGGGAATCTAGTACCCTGTTGCTTTTCCTTAGATTTGACATTAAACATTTGCTGTTCCAGGTTCTTGCACTATCCAGGAAGCTGTTCTGCTTCATGACAGAGAGAAGAATCTCATCCCTGATCTTGTTGATCATTGCTAGAAATTCATTGATTTGTGTCTGACAATGATTAAGTGATTTGGCTTTTTTTCATTTACTTCAGTAATCTAATTATCTCCTGTTCCATAGCATGGAGTACTTTATCTTTCTCCCTGTCCTCTTCTCTAAGGGTTTGTATTTTGTAAAGCTGCAACATCTTTATCTTGCCTTATATGTTCCAATATAGCTTTTAAATGGGTTAATTCTTGCTAGTTCTCCTCAAGTTGTTTCTCTCTCTGAGCCAATTGAGTAGCTAATTTGGCTTCCAATTTTGGCTTCCATTTGGCTTCCAATTTTGTGTCTACCTCCTTCTGCTTTAATTATGCTTTTAATTGCTGCATCTGATGCCAATTATTATCCAAACTGTATTGTAATTTGCTTATGACTTCACTGTATTTCCCTTGCATCTTTAGGGATCTGTGTAGAAAAAACCAAAGTTTTGCACACAGTCTGATGATGTAGTTTTCCTCCTCCATGCTTTCTGTCTCTCAGAATAACCTAAGGAGACACACCTACACGATGCTTCCTTCATCAAACATATTTTCAAATATCTCTCTATTCCACCTCTGTGGTCATCCTGTTTTTCCATATTTTCACATTTTCCATGACCAATTTGCATGGGCATAAAGCTTTGACTCGTGGTTATCTGACAATTCAGAAAACGCAGCCTGAATCTGGGACATGGTGGCACTATTGTCAATGACACTATAATAAGAGTCAAGTAAGCACATAGTACTGCACTACCTCACAGCACTGATTCAATTAATGAGTTTACAATATGCTTATGCTTTAGGATGCAAGACCATGCCCAGTAATTATTTTAAAGATTTCTGGCCAATGCACCAAATTTGTAGGAGATTTTTTGGGTTATATTTAGTATTGTGTGATATTTTGTGTTATTTGTTATGGTGGCATTTTGTGGTATTTCTTGGCAATATATTATGGTAGGATTATTGGGTTATTTGTTATAGTGGTGTGACTAATTTCAGAATACCTCCTAATAATTATTTCACCAGAGTCACTAATGGTAAACAAATACTTGATTTAGTACACTCTGAATAATTGGCTCATGCTCCCCTGTGATATTTTACTACAATATCACTCTTATTCCCTTTTGGCTGTGTTTAACATTAAACATGCAAATGAAATACAAAACATTCATTCAGCCACTGTGGGATATATTTATCCACTAAGCAGTACTTCCCCACATCACCAAGCTGCACTTCAGCAGAACCAGCAAAATGGCTGTGCTGGCTCCTGCAAGCACCATTGCACACAAACTGCATTTGCAGCGACAAAAGGATGGCTGCACTGTTTTGCCAAAGCGCCATTGGGCAAGATGGAACAGGGAGAACCCCAAGAAAGGTTACTAGGGTGTGTTCTTGTTTGTCTAAAAGAAATGGAGGGCAAAAGCAGCGCTGTTTTGCTGTAAACCCAAAATTCCCATTCAAAAAGGATATATTTCACCTTAAAATGATGCCGCTGTGATGCTTTTTTTGCCGCTGTTTTCATCAAACTGCTTTTATCAAAAATACCCTGTCATGCCCAGCCATATTCACATTGTGCTCCATCAGAAAAGAGCCTTATTCCTGAATGACAGGCTGTGCCAGCCAAACATGAGAAAATCAACAAAAGCTTTCCTTCAGCTACAGGGGAAATGCTTAAAATGTGCTACAAAAGTAAAGAAAAATCACTGCTTGAAAAGAAAATCATAGCTTTCTGTGCACATGTCAATGTCATGAAGACATTTGCCTTTTACAGACGGTTGTGTAAAACAATTGACTACAGCTACAGAAAAATATTGGAAAATAGATGGATGATAAATCCCAGCAGCATTGACCATGTGTCAAAATAGGCTTTTACAAACCAGTGAAAAAAAATGCCTGTTTTAAAAAGTACGATGTTGAATGGAAGCTTGCCCATGCCTAGCAATGTAAAGGGGTTTGTTGCTGGGGAAACACATATGAGATGTTTTATTCAACAGGCTTGTTTTGATTCAGGACAAAATAATAGAAAAATAAAACTGTTAAACTGCATTGGCTGGATTTTTCAAGCTCCCAAAACAGATTATTCCAGGTGGTCAGAGCTAAGGCTACTCCCAAAATGGAACCACCATAAACTCCCAGGACACCTGGCTGATAATTACTAGGTTAGAAAATGTTGACTGACCAAGACAAAGACACTTCACATACTCATCAGACATTGGTCTGGGCTGAAACATCTTACAATGGAACTTCTAGGACACGGATATGTGAAGTGAAAAATCACACCCACTCGTGACTTCTACAGGAAGCTTCAAAGAAAATCTCTGTGACAACCCTGGATTGAGGGGGTAACCTTGGAAAGGCATGCCCATATACAGGGAACAATACTGACATTTGCCTCCTAGGACTATTTATTAATAAAACATGTTAAACCCTTTATCTCTGCAGCTGGACATTCCAAAAATGTGAAAAGTTAACTGTTTAAATGTGATTTTATGGGCTTTAATGTAAGATGTCATAGACTTCACTGACACATGGGGAATAGAAATGGCAGAGAATTGGGTATTCCACGAAAAGTGTATAGGATGCCACTGTCAAATATAACACTGATATGCCTAATAATAATCTATACACATGTGTAAAGTTATAGAATTTTAAGTAATATAATTCTCACTGAAAAGCAGGAAGAACTGGTAGAAGGCCGAAACAAGGTCCCACAACCGTGAGGATTGGACTGCTATGCTCTACATACAATATGTAATCTGCCCATGTGGTTTGTTAAAGTGCCACAAATGTATAAATGTGTAAATTAGTTGATGACTAATTTTTGGCAAAAAGGACTGTGGGATGGCTTTTTAACCTCATAAAATGCAACCTCATAAACTGGGACTTCTCCGCTAGGAGGCAACCAACAATGATTGTCCTATCCGCTTCTTGAAGATAGGCCTAGATCAGTTCTGCCCACCAATAATTCTGTGATGTCACCATGCTCTATAAATAAGAGTGGTTGTCAGAGCTCTAGACACACTCTCCTGAATTTCCTGCGGCAGCATTCCTGATCTGCTCCCTTCATCTTGCTGATTCCAGATTTTACTACAAGGCCAAAGCATTGCTGACCCTACTCCAGCAAGGCCAAAGCATTGCTGATCCTGTCCCAGCAAGGCCATTTATCCAGAAAAAACACTAAAATCCCATTAAAAAAGGGAAAAGCTGTGGTACCTTTTGCATCCTAAAATCCGACCAGCTTGCTGCCCACTACCTGCATGCCTGCTGCAACCATGCCATCCAGCTGTCCTTGCAATCCGGTGACCAGAATTGCCCAGCTGTTTGCTGTAAGGCGCGCCTGCCGTGTGGTGACCAGACCCAGTTGGCTGTTCCATAATTCCAAACCTAAGCGTGTAATGTGAGTATCTCCCCATCACAGAGAAACACATAGTCTCCCCATCTTTGGCGGCCCTTAAATGCGGTGGTAATAGTGCTACCGCCGCATTTAAGGGTTACCACCAAACTCGTGATGAGGCACTATGTCTCTGAATTCCTCTGCTTGTGGTCTGGGCCGGTAAAGATTAAAATCACCCTGATTAGGCCTGTTTTGATATTACTCAGGAGATTGATTTCTATTTGCTTTACCTCTGAATTTGCGTGACCCAGGAGGTGGAGAACGTGGAGTGGCCATCCTTTGACCATGGTCGACCAGTGCTCGGGACAGTTTATATTGCTGAGGGACACAATTCATATTTTGTCTTTCATTTGGTGGGAGCTGTTCCCTATGCTGGTTTCCATTTTCAATTAATTTATCCACATATCTTGGTCTTTCTTGGTGGCCATATACCATTGTATTAGGGTCAAATCTACTCTGTGCCCCTATTGTCTGTTATGGGTCATTGTACATCTGATTTTGATTGTTATTTAAGCCTGCCATATCTTGGCAAAATCCCACTCTGGGAGAACTACCAAGATATCTAGCACTAATTTAAGAACTTCTATCGCTGGGATCAATTGATTGGAACATAGGAGTTTGCGGTGATGTCCTCTGTGAAGGCACGCCCCTTTTATTAGGTGTCATGTCGTTCTTTGCCTGAGTTTGGGCCAATTCTACTGGCATCTTTACAGATTTTACCTCCAAAGTCGCTTGTGTGGATTCCTTAGTCTTTGGTTTTGTCTCTTTATTCTTGGGCCACTCCTCTTTCTGACCAAATATCACTTCATACAGTTAGGTCCCCTGTTCTCTTATTGATTCTAGTGATTTTTCCCTCTCAAATTAACAAATTAACTGGGAGACAATTTCTTTTTGGAGCCATTAAAAGTATGCAGTTTTACATTCTACAGAGTAAGGGTTAAAGGTCATGTGAACGCGTGAAAATGCTCTTTTTAAGTTGTAAAAGACTTGGCGCGGTGAATCATTCTGGTTTGCAGTCATAGTATAAGCAGCTTTCTTGGCGTCCTGTATAGACCGGTACAGTGAGAATTGATGTCTAATCTCCTTCTCAAAGTATGGCCATGAAAAATGTTCCTGTTCATTGAGACCATGAATGATGCTAGCAGATGCTGCATCTAGAATGAGGTAAAACTAATGTCTTTATTGTTCTCTAGGTATCTGAAGGGCTTTTAATATATCATGAACGGTCTCTAAATGGTGTTCCATGCAACAATCACCTCCCTTTTTGAATGGTTTTATCAAAGTTTTGATAGATTTCATAATTTGCATAGGACTACATGGTGCGTTATGGTATATGTCATTTTGTCGCTCATTCCTATTCTCTTGTGGGCAAGAGTGTGTGTGCATATTTGAGGTGGTTCAGACCCTAACATTGGGTTAAAACCAGGTGTGTGATTGAGTTCAGCTGCAGGGAATCTAGTACCCTGTTGCTTTTCCTTAGATTTGAGATTAAACATTTGCTGTTCCAGGTTCTTGCACTATCCAGGAAGCTGTTCTGCTTCATGACAGAGAGAAGAATCCTCATCCCTGATCTTGTTGATCATTGCTAGAAATTAATTGATTTGTGTCTGACAATGATTAAGTGATTTGGCTTTTTTAAATTTTCTTCCAGTAATCTAAATATCTCCTGTTCCATAGCATGGAGTACTTTATCTTTCTCCCTGTCATCTTCTCTAAGGGTTTGTATTTTGTAAAACTGCAACATCTTTATCTTGCCTTATATCATCCAATATAGCTTTTAAATTGGTTAATTCTTGCTAGCTCTCCTCAAGTTGTTTCTCTCTCTGAGCCAATTGAGTAGCTAATTTGGCTTCCAATTTTGGCTTCCATTTGGCTTCCAATTTCGTGTCTACCTCCTTCTGCTTTAATTATGCTTTTAATTGCTGCATCTGATGCCAATTATTATCCAAATGTATTGTAATTTGCTTAAAACGTCACTGTCTTTCCCTTGCATCTTTAGGGATCTGTGTAGCAGAAACCAAGGTTTTGCACACAGTCTGATGATGCAGTTTTCCTCTCCATGCTTTCTGTCTCTCGGAATAACCTAAGGAGACACACCTACACAATGATTCCTTCATCAAACATATTTTCAAATATCTCTCTATTCCACCTCTGTGGTCATCCTGTTTTTCCATATTTTCACATTTTCCATGACCAATTTGCATGGGCATAAAGCTTTGACTTGTGGTAATCTGACAATTCAGAAAACTCAGCCTGAATCTGGGACATGGTGGCACTATTGTCAATGACACTATAATAAGGGTCAAGTAAGCACACAGTACTGCACTACCTCACAGCACTGATTCAATTAATGAGTGCACAATATGGTTATGCTTTAGGATGCAAGACCATGCCCAGTAATTATTTTAAAGATTTCTGGCCAATGCACCAAATTTGTAGGAGATTTTTTGGGTTATATTTAGTATCGTGTGATATTTTGTGTTATTTGGTATGGTGGTATTTTGTGGTATTTCTTGGCAATATATTGTGGTAAGATTATTGGGTTATTTGTTATAGTGGTGTGACTAATTTCATAATACGTCCTAATAATTATTTCACTAGGGTCACTAACGGTAAACAAATACTTGACTTAGTACACTCTGAATAATTGGCTCATGCTCCCCTGTGATATTTAACTACAATATCACTCTTATTCCCTTTTGGCTGTGTTAAACATTAAACAGGCAAATAAAATACAAAACATTCATTCAGCCACTGTGGGATATATTTATCTACTCAGCAGTACTTCCCCACATCACCAAGCTGCACTTCAGCAGAACAGGCAAAATGGCTGTGCTGGCTCCTGTAAGCACCATTGCACCCAAACTGTGTTTGCAGCGACAAAAGGATGGCTGTACTGTTTTGCCAAAGCGCCATTGGGCAAGATGGAACAAGGAGAACCCCAAGAAAGGTTACTAGGGTGTGTTCTTGTTTCTCTTAAAGAAATGGAGGGGAAAAGCAGCGCTGTTTTGCTGTAAACCCAAAATTCCCATTGAAAAAGGGAATATTTCACCTTTAAAATGATGCTGCTCTGATGCTATTTTTCCCTGTTTTCATCAAACTGCTTTAATCAAAAAGACCCTGTCATGCCCAGCCATATTCACATTGTGCTCCATCAGAAAAGAGCCTTATTCCTGAATGACAGGCTGTGCCAGCCAAAACTGAGAAAATCAACAAAAGCTTTCCTTCAGCTACAGGGGAAATGCTTAAAATGTGGTACAAAAGTAAAAAAAAAATCACTGCTTGAAAAGAAAATCATAGCTTTCTGTGCACATGTCAATGTCATGAAGGCTTTTGCCTTTTACAGACAGTTGTGTAAAACAAGTTGACTACAGCTACAGAACAATATTGGGAAGGAGATGGATGATGAATCCCAGCAGCATTGACCATGTTTCAAAATGGGTTTTTACAAACCAGAGAAAAAAATGCCTGTTTTAAAAAGTACAATGTTGAATGGAAGCTTGTCTATGCCTAGCAATGTAAAGGGGTCTGTTGCTGGGGAAACACATATGGGCTGTTATATTCAACAGGCTTGTTTTGATTCAGGACAAAATAATAGAAAAATAAAACTGTCAAACTGCATTGGCTGGATTTTTCAAGCTCCCAAAACAGATTATTCCAGGTGTTCAGAGCTAAGGCTTCTCCCAAAATGGAACCACCATAAACTTCCAGGACACCTGGCTGATAATTACTAGGTTAGAAAACGTTGACTGACCAAGACAAAGACACTTCACGTACTCATCAGACATTGGTCTGGTCCTAAACATCTTACAAGGGATCTTCTAGGACACGGATATGTGAAGTGAAAAATCACACCTACTTGTGACTTCTACAGGAAGCTTCAAAGAAAGTCTCTGTGACAACCCTGGACTGATGGGGTAGCTTTGGAAAGGCATGCCCATATATGGGGAACAATACTGACATTTGCCTCCAAGGACTATTTATTAATAAAAAATGTTAAAACCTTTTATCTCTGCAGCAGGACTTTCCAGAAATGTGAAAAGTTAACAATTTAAATGTGATTTTATGGGCTTTAATGTAAGATATCATAGACTTCACTGACACATGGGGAATAGAAATGGCAGAGAATTGGGTATTCCACGAAAAGTGTATAGGATGCCACTGTCAAATATAACACTGATATGCCTAATAATAATCTATACACATGTGTAAAGTTATAGAATTTTAGGTAATATAATTCTCACTGAAAATCAGGAAGAACTGGTAAGAGGCCGAAACAAGGTCCCACAACAGTGAAGGTATTGGACTGCTATGCTCTATATACAATATGTAATCTGCCCATGTGGTTTGTTAAAGTGCCACAAATGTATAAATGTGTAAATTAGTAGATGACTAGTTTTTGGCAAAAAGGACTGTGGGATGGCTTTTTAACCTCATAAAATGCAACCTCATAAACTGGGACTCCTCCGCTAGGAGGCAACCAACAATGATTGTCCTATCCGCTTCTTGAAGATAGGCCTAGATCAGTTCTGCCCACCAATAATTCTGTGATGTCACCATGCTCTATAAATAAGAGTGGTTGTCAGAGCTCTAGACACACTCTCCTGAATTTCCTGCGGCAGCATTCCTGATCTGCTCCCTTCATCTTGCTGATTCCAGATTTTACTACAAGGCCAAAGCATTGCTGACCCTACTCCAGCAAGGCCAAAGCATTGCTGATCCTGTCCCAGCAAGGCCATTGATCCAGAAAAAACACTAAAATCCCATTAAAAAAGGGAAAAGCTGTGGTACCTTTTGCATCCTAAAATCAGACCAGCTTGCTGCCCACTACCTGCATGCCTGCTGCAACCATGCCATCCAGCTGTCCTTGCAATCCGGTGACCAGAATTGCCCAGCTGTTTGCTGTAAGGCGCGCCCGCCGTGTGGTGACCAGACCCAGTTGGCTGTTCCATAATTCCAAACCTAAGCGTGTAATGTGAGTATCTCCCCATCACAGAGAAACACATAGTCTCCCCATCTTTGGCGGCCCTTAAATGCGGTGGTAATAGTGCTACCGCCGCATTTAAGGGTTACCACCAAACTCGTGATGAGGCACTATGTCTCTGAATTCCTCTGCTTGTGGTCTGGGCCGGTAAAGATTAAAATCACCCTGATTAGGCCTGTTTTGATATTACTCAGGAGATTGATTTCTATTTGCTTTACCTCTGAATTTGCGTGACCCAGGAGGTGGAGAACGTGGAGTGGCCATCCTTTGACCATGGTCGACCAGTGCTCGGGACAGATTATATTGCTGAGGGACACAATTCATATTTTGTCTTTCATTTGGTGGGAGCTGTTCCCTATGCTGGTTTCCATTTTCAATTAATTTATCCACATATCTTGGTCTTTCTTGGTGGCCATATACCATTGTATTAGGGTCAAATCTACTCTTGCCCCTATTGTCTGTTATGGGTCATTGTACATCTGATTTTGATTGTTATTTAAGCCTGCCATATCTTGGCAAAATCCCACTCTGGGAGAACTACCAAGATATCTAGCACTAATTTAAGAACTTCTATCGCTGGGATCAATTGATTGGAACATAGGAGTTTGCGGTGATGTCCTTTGTGAAGGCACGCCCCTTTTATTAGGTGTCATGTCGTTCTTTGCCTGAGTTTGGGCCAATTCTAGTGGCATCTTTACAGATTTTACCTCCAAAGTCGCTTGTGTGGATTCCTTAGTCTTTGGTTTTGTCTCTTTATTCTTGGGCCACTCCTCTTTCTGACCAAATATCACTTCATACAGTTAGGTCCCCTGTTCTCTAATTGATTCTAGTGATTTTTCCCTCTCAAATTAACAAATTAACTGGGAGACAATTTCTTTTTGGAGCCATTAAAAGTATGCAGTTTTACATTCTACAGAGTAAGGGTTAAAGATCATGTCAACGCGTGAAAATGCTCTTTTTAAGTTGTAAAAGACTTGGCGCGGTGAATCATTCTGGTTTGCAGTCATAGTATAAGCAGCTTTCTTGGCGTCCTGTATAGACTGGTACAGTGAGAATTGATGTCTAATCTCCTTCTCAAAGTATGGCCATGAAAAATGTTCCTGTTCATTGAGACCATGAATGATGCTATCAGATGCTGCATCTAGAGTGAGGTGAAACTAATGTCTTTATTGTTCTCTAGGTATCTGAAGGGCTTTTAATATATCATGAACGGTCTCTAAATGGTGTTCCATGCAACAATCACCTCCCTTTTTGAATGGTTTTATCAAAGTTTTGATAGATTTCATAATTTGCATAGGACTACATGGTGCATTATGGTATATGTCATTTTGTCGCTCATTCCTATTCTCTTGTGGGCAAGAGTGTGTGTGCATATTTGAGGTGGTTCAGACCCTAACATTGGGTTAATACCTGGTGTGTGATTGAGTTCAGCTGCAGGGAATCTAGTACCCTATTGCTTTTCCTTAGATTTGAGATTAAACATTTGCTGTTCCAGGTTCTTGCACTATCCAGGAAGCTGTTCTGCTTCATGACAGAGAGAAGAATCCTCATCCCTGATCTTGTTGATCATTGCTAGAAATTAATTGACAATGATTAAGTGATTTGGCTTTTTTTAATTTTCTTCCAGTAATCTAAATATCTCCTGTTCCATAGCATGGACTACTTTATCTTTCTCCCTGTCATCTTCTCTAAGGGTTTGTATTTTGTAAAACTGCAACATCTTTATCTTGCCTTATATCATCCAATATAGCTTTTAAATTGGTTAATTCTTGCTAGCTCTCCTCAAGTTGTTTCTCTCTCTGAGCCAATTGAGTAGCTAATTTGGCTTCCAATTTTGGCTTCCATTTGGCTTCCAATTTCGTGTCTACCTCCTTCTGCTTTAATTATGCTTTTAATTGCTGCATCTGATGCCAATTATTATCCAAATGTATTGTAATTTGCTTAAAACTTCACTGTCTTTCCCTTGCATCTTTAGGGATCTGTGTAGCAGAAACCAAGGTTTTGCACACAGTCTGATGATGCAGTTTTCCTCTCCATGCTTTCTGTCTCTCGGAATAACCTAAGGAGACACACCTACACAATGATTCCTTCATCAAACATATTTTCAAATATCTCTCTATTCCACCTCTGTGGTCATCCTGTTTTTCCATATTTTCACATTTTCCATGACCAATTTGCATGGGCATAAAGCTTTGACTTGTGGTAATCTGACAATTCAGAAAACTCAGCCTGAATCTGGGACATGGTGGCACTATTGTCAATGACACTATAATAAGGGTCAAGTAAGCACACAGTACTGCACTACCTCACAGCACTGATTCAATTAATGAGTGCACAATATGGTTATGCTTTAGGATGCAAGACCATGCCCAGTAATTATTTTAAAGATTTCTGGCCAATGCACCAAATTTGTAGGAGATTTTTTGGGTTATATTTAGTATCGTGTGATATTTTGTGTTATTTGGTATGGTGGTATTTTGTGGTATTTCTTGGCAATATATTGTGGTAAGATTATTGGGTTATTTGTTATAGTGGTGTGACTAATTTCATAATACGTCATAATAATTATTTCACTAGGGTCACTAACGGTAAACAAATACTTGACTTAGTACACTCTGAATAATTGGCTCATGCTCCCCTGTGATATTTAACTACAATATCACTCTTATTCCCTTATGGCTGTGTTAAACATTAAACAGGCAAATAAAATACAAAACATTCATTCAGCCACTGTGGGATATATTTATCTACTCAGCAGTACTTCCCCACATCACCAAGCTGCACTTCAGCAGAACAGGCAAAATGGCTGTGCTGGCTCCTGTAAGCACCATTGCACCCAAACTGCGTTTGCAGCGACAAAAGGATGGCTGTACTTTTTTGCCAAAGCGCCATTGGGCAAGATGGAACAAGGAGAACCCCAAGAAAGGTTACTAGGGTGTGTTCTTGTTTCTCTTAAAGAAATGGAGGGGAAAAGCAGCGCTGTTTTGCTGTAAACCCAAAATTCCCATTGAAAAAGGGAATATTTCACCTTTAAAATGATGCTGCTCTGATGCTATTTTTCCCTGTTTTCATCAAACTGCTTTAATCAAAAAGACCCTGTCATGCCCAGCCATATTCACATTGTGCTCCATCAGAAAAGAACCTTATTCCTGAATGACAGGCTGTGCCAGCCAAAACTGAGAAAATCAACAAAAGCTTTCCTTCAGCTACAGGGGAAATGCTTAAAATGTGGTACAAAAGTAAAAAAAAATCACTGCTTGAAAAGAAAATCATAGCTTTCTGTGCACATGTCAATGTCATGAAGTCTTTTGCCTTTTACAGACAGTTGTGTAAAACAAGTTGACTACAGCTACAGAACAATATTGGGAAGGAGATGGATGATAAATCCCAGCAGCATTGGCCATGTTTCAAAATGGGTTTTTACAAACCAGAGAAAAAAATGCCTGTTTTAAAAAGTACAATGTTGAATGGAAGCTTGTCTATGCCTAGCAATGTAAAGGGGTCTGTTGCTGGGGAAACACATATGGGCTGTTATATTCAACAGGCTTGTTTTGATTCAGGACAAAATAATATAAAAATAAAACTGTCAAACTGCATTGGCTGGATTTTTCAAGCTCCCAAAACAGATTATTCCAGGTGTTCAGAGCTAAGGCTTCTCCCAAAATGGAACCACCATAAACTTCCAGGACACCTGGCTGATAATTACTAGGTTAGAAAATGTTGACTGACCAAGACAAAGACACTTCACATACTCATCAGACATTGGTCTGGTCCGAAACATCTTACAAGGGATCTTCTAGGACACGGATATGTGAAGTGAAAAATCACACCTACTCGTGACTTCTACAGGAAGCTTCAAAGAAAATCTCTGTGACAACCCTGGACTGAGGGGGTAGCTTTGGAAAGGCATGCCCATATATGGGGAACAATACTGACATTTGCCTCCAAGGACTATTTATTAATAAAAAATGTTAAAACCTTTTATCTCTGCAGCAGGACTTTCCAAAAATGTGAAAAGTTAACCATTTAAATGTGATTTTATGGGCTTTAATGTAAGATGTCATAGACTTCACTGAAACATGGGGCATAGAAATGGCAGAGAATTGGGTATTCCACTGAAAGTGTATAGGATGCCACTGTCAAATATAACACTGATATGCCTAATAATAATCTATACACATGTCTAAAGTTATAGAATTTTAAGTAATATAATTCTCACTGAAAAGCAGGAAGAACTGGTAGAAGGGCGAAACAAGGTCACACAACCGTGAGGATTGGACTGCTATGCTCTGCATACAATATGTAATCTGCCCATGTGGTTTGTTAAAGTGCCACAAATGTTTAAATGTGTAAATTGGGTGACGACTAATTTTTGGCAAAAAGGACTGTGGGATGGCTTTTTAACCTCATAAAATGCAACCTCATAAACTGGGACTCCTCCGCTAGGAGGCAACCAACATTGATTGTCCTATCCACTTCTTGGAGATAGGCCTAGCTCAGTTCTGCCCACCAATAATTCTGTGATGTCACCATGCTCTATAAATAAGAGTGGTTGTCATAGCTCTAGACACACTCTGCTGAATTTCCTGCGGCAGCATTCCTGATCTGCTCCCTTCATATTGCTGATTCCAGATTTTACTACAAGGCCAAAGCATTGCTGACCCTACTCCAGCAAGGCCAAAGCATTGCTCATCCTGTCCCAGCAAGGCCATTGATCCAGAAAAAAAACACTAAAATCCCATTAAAAAAGGGAAAAGCTGTGGTACCTTTTGCATCCTGAAATGAGACCAGCTTGCTGCCCACTACAGGCATGCCTGCTGCAACCATGCCATCCAGCTGTCCTTGCAATCCAGTGACCAGAATTGCCCAGCTGTTTGCTGTAAGGCGCGCCCGCCGTTTAGTGAACAGACCCAGTTGGCTGTTCCATAATTCCAAATCTAAGCGTGTAATGTGAGTATCTCCCCATCACAGAGAAACCCATAGTCTCCCCATCTTGCGATTTTGTCTGTATTACACTCTCTAATCTAAGCAGATATTTATATCCTGGTAATGTGTTAAAACTGTTAGAACTCTCTGTGCACCCTGTCCTTTATTTCTAAGTGTTAGCGCCATCTCTCTTTTCATTTCTGTCTGGTGTAAATCCTAAACCCTTAGTTATATTTTGAGTAATCAAACTCATTTTCAGTTAAAGTTGAGCACTTGGGTGTTAAGGTTGACCTCGTGAATCAACTTTGGAGCTTACTGTGTTCCTCTTTAACAATATAGTCTCTATAATTTAGGTTAAGTAGCATTTGCCTTTCTTTCAAAACCGAAGTTTTCATTTTAACTGCTCTATTTTTCCTAAAACTGAACCCCATTCCACCGTGAAAATCTCATCCAAATCTTCAGCTACCACCATTCTTTCACTTTGATATTGTCCCTGTGATATACATCTGTCCCCCAGACCAAAAACCGCATTGCGATTTTCAGTATTTAACCAATTTTTTCATAAAAAAACGTTTGAGTCATTTTAAATGGGAATTGAGAAAATTGCAACTTTCCCACGTGTCATTCAGCTGCAGCCTGTTGTAACTTTCCACTCATTTTCAAATTGTATGCTTCTTGTTGATCCATTGCATTGTGATTGCTAGTATCTCTGCATTCCTGTTGTTGGGCGAAATCATAATTGCCTCACACATTTAACTGCACATTAATTATTTATTTGTCCATTTCTGAGTGTCATTTCATGCCTTTCCAAATGGTTTTTGCCTCTCATTCTGTGTCGGAAGGTCGGATTTTGATTCTGTTTTCAGCCCCTTATTCCTGACTACCTGCTACTTCTTTCTATTCACTCTGAATCTGATTAATTGTGGGTTGAGGGAACATTGCAGGGGGAAACCTTACCTTGGGTGCCACCTATCCTAATTCAAAAAGTGTTCCTATACACTTGTGTTTTGTATCTGTTATCAGACAAGGTTAACCAGGTGCATTGCTTCCATTTTCATTGTAATTGTCACCCCATTGGTGATTGCTGACCCTTATTAAAATTGTATGATTTCCTTTGAATGTTAAAGTAAATAAAATATTGCATTTTCACCAACCAGCCTGGTTCATGGTCCATTTTGACCCAGGTTATTTTAAAAAGGGGCTGTGAGACGAGTTGTGTACCATCTCAAATTGGATCCGCATAAAATAAAGATAAAGCCATCTCAGTTGTTTGTTTGTTTGTTTGTTTGTTTGTTTATTTATTTGTATAGCGCTCCTGACCCAGGGGTATATGTGCGCTTTGAACATCAAGTTACAGGCAACGTTAGGGAACAATAGTACAGTAGTGAGGCATATGTATAATTGACAAAAGCAGTTAGTACATAGATAATAATAGGCAAACATAATAAAGGATACATTCGTACATTAGGTATGCATACATACATGGTTGGTTATTTGTTGAGTAACCAGGTGATGACCTTAGTTCTGAAAGGTTGGAAGGTGGGTGTGGATTTGATATCCAGTGGAATGGTTTTCCATAATTGTGAGGCTAGAGCTGGGAAGCTGGATCCACCAGCTCTTTTGAGGGAGTATTTGGGCACCATCAGTTGTAATGTATTAGAGGATCTAGTGATTCTGGTATTCTGTCTTAATGTAAATTTGTTAGTGAGATAGGGCGGGGCTAGGTGGTTAAGAGCTTTGTAGGTGAGGCATATGGTTTTTAGGTCTATTTTTTGTTGGATGGAAAGCCATTTGCATGAAATTCTTGTAGCGGAGATATGTTCTCTTCTGGGAATATTTAGGGCTGCACGGAGTGCGTTATTTTATAGAACTTGTAATTTATTGATTAGCGTTTTGTTGGTGCCTGCATAAAGACTATTACAGTAATCCAGTTTGGATTGAATGAGTGTTCTGGCTAGAGTGAGGCAGTTGTTGGGGGAGATCAGCGGTCTGCAGGCCCTAATTAGTTTACCAGTGTGGGCAGTGGCTGAGGCAGTCATATTGATTTGTTTGGCTTTGTGTGCGCTACATACTAGGCTGAGACCAAGGTGTGTGTCGCCCGATTTAAATCCTTAACATCTCTCAATGGAAAACAATGTACTGTGACTAACTTTGCCTTGAGATTCCTTGCTGCACATTTTATCTCTCTATGCATGCCAAATCAATGAGACTGAATGCAGAAGAAATACACTGAGATTAAATTACCTTTTTCGAATTATCGTTCTTTATTATAAACTAAAATTATGCAAATTACACATCATGACATGTGCGCCCACATTGTAAATTCAACATAAACAATGTTTTTTCTCTGCGATAAAGTGCAGAGCCCTGCCTGTGGTCACCGTTGACTTCACAACAAAGTTGGAAGAATGAATACACTCTGACTTGCAGCAAAACATAGATAAATATAAACATTGTTTTACATGCACATTTTAATTCTTATTATGAATGCAACGCCTAAAATTGACTGAATTATTTAATCTATGCTACATAGTTTCAAACAGATACTTTATACACCCATCAATTAACAGCATAATAACCTAGGTCTCTTAGCGTTATTCCCTGACTCAGCTTGGCAGCGACCCAGGGTGAATCACAGATAAGGTCGCTCGAGGCTGTGGCTGTTCTAAGGACTGCCAACACAGGAGAGAGCCAGCCTCAGCCCTGAAGACTCAGCCTGCCCAGGAACCAGCCCTCTCTTCCTTCTAGCACTTCTGCCTCCTTTTTCAGTGAGTGGTTGGAATGCCCCAGCCCTTTGTGCCTCAAACCCTTTTCACAAAACCCTCTTGTCACTCAAAAAGCACCTCCCCTAGAAAAGATCATCCCACTAAAATAGCATGTGATTTCCTATGTGCCTTTACATGAAACACAAACTGCATTGCTCAAGAGAACTTGTTACATCTCTCCAGCGCTTCCTGCCCCGAGACAATGCCACGTCTTTAACAGAACGGATCTTACATTCCACATTTTACAACACAGTGCAGCTTTTCGCCTGCACGTTTAAAGTTTATTCTTCCATTTCCAGAGCATCATCTATTTACATCAACCTGCATCCAGTTTATGTAATGGACTAATTGGCACTAAAGGTTAATATGGGAATCTGTTGCATGTTACATGGGCAGGGTGAATTAGTATACTAGTTTCATTTTTTTAGTGCAACTCAGCCCATTACAATAGCATTGTGGAGCAAAGTGATCATTTTCTAGCATCTGTTCTGTGCATTGGCATCTATTGAGATTCAGTCTGAGGTTCATACCCTTGAGTCACATGTCTGAGTCTCACACCCTTGACCCTAGTTCAAATGCAAACCTTTGCTAAGATGTGAATGTTGAAATGCAGAGCCTACATTCCTACACCCTAAACAAATTGCCATTTCCATCTTGGTTCATTCTGTGTTAGTATATGACTTCCAGCAAGGTCAAAATGGCCTCCAAGAATCTCTGGCCTCTGGGGTACTGACACAATTGCCCAATGGTGGGAAGCAGGACAACTCTATCTGTAAGGTTTCCCAACAAACTTTAATTAGAACACATGACAGATAAAACCCCTGTGAAGCAGGAATCAGGGGTATATGTGAGGCAACCTTGGGTTCCCTGCTGAGTGGCCAGTGACTGTCTATGGTGAAGGACAGCAGAGTTAGAGTCTGTAAGTAAGTTCTGAGCCTTATTGGCCTGATTTGCCAAAAGTCATTCTTTTAAGCTTCCCCTCTTAAAAAAGGTCACCTGAGCCTTGTTATTCCTCTCTCACAGTTCACTCCTTGTGGAAGGTGCTTCTCCTTGAAGACAGGCTTAGGCCTTTATTTATAGGGGCTCTTTCGTATCTTTGTGCTCTCAGGCTGTTTATTGGTACTCACAGTCTGTATGTTACTCTCCTGTACCAGGCTCTCAATACTCAACTGTTGGGTAATTTCTATTATCTCGCTTTAATCTTTGCCTGCATTGCGCTGCGTCTCCTACCTTATATTTAGAGCTTCAGCCCATACGCCGTCATAAGCGGAGTCCGAAGGTTCTCCACGCTCTTTTCCGGCTTCCTTCTTTTGCACCGGCACTCATCTTTCTTTATTTCAATAAGCCCATTCGTAACTCTCTTTCTCCAACTCCTCCTCAACCTGCAATGGACAAACAAAAACATTAGTGCAAGGCACCTTCCGCACACAGCTCACAGCCTTTTTGCTTTCCAACTTGACCATCCAGCCTACAAAACCCGCCTCCTGGCCATAGCCATGCACTCAGACTTTGCTGTGATGCCTGGCGACATAGGTTATCTACTTTTGCTTCCCTCTCTGTGAGTTAACCCCTTCAAAGGTACATTTAAGGCCCTTGCAGAAATCTCCTTCAAACCAAAAACCGCATGGAAATAATGCAGGGAAAATGGTGGCTCTTTTCTTATCATGGCGCATATGTATGGCGAGCACTGAACACGAGAATGCCACCAAAAGAAGTGCTCTGCATTGTTTTACCTCCATTTAAATCATCTGAAAATGACCTACACGCAGAATGGCACCACAGTTGCAGTTCTGTTTTGTGAATACTAAATTTGCTCTTGATTTCATTTTAAAACATCACACAGTTTTGCCCTTCATGGAAACCCACCCTGGCATGCTTTAGTTCTACTGAGTACCAAGAAGTAAGGTAATACATTTGCAGAACAGCAGATGTACTGAGAAATCACTTGAAAGCCAAAGAATTCAGTTTTCCACTTAAAACGGCTTGTGTTTTCTTTTGCTATAAACCATTGTGCACAAACTGCAGTAAATGAAAGAAACAGTGCAGTGTTTCTTTTTCTCATGTCAATATCAAAGGAAATCATGTGCAGCATTCTTTTGTGTCCATAAACCAGCTGTATATCTGAAACCCCCAGAAGATTAAGTGAAGTGAAACTATGTTCTGCAGAAGCCGCAATTGTAAACTCAAATTTAACTGAAATAAACAGAAGTGTGAATGTGCTCTTCTGAAAATCAGGAAAATTCAGTTTAAAAGGAAAATGACAAATGACAGCATTGCTCGCACAGAAAGTGTATTGTATATTTGGGTGGGGGATTTGCAGTGACATGGCTACCTAAATGTACATTATATTTCTTTCCATCAGAAGGGGTACTTGGTTTCTGTTGAAAGAAAGAAAGAAAAAAAAACTTTGAAACCAGTAGAGCAGGTTTGGTCCAGGCACTTAATTCAGCACATGTTCCTAGCACCTGGGGAACTGGAATGGCAGGAAAAATACATTTCTGGGGGAAGTATGAATGACACTGATATACAATTTGTTAAAAATATGTGAAATAGTAGTGGGCATATGCATAGCCATTTTCAGAATTTAAAATATGTTTCTCCTAAAAATGGCGAAATTGTGCCCAAAAGCAATGCTACCTCGCACAGAGTTGGCGATAGGACTGTCCGATTCACTGTGAAATATGGAATCTGCATATCTGTTTCTTATGATGATGACTAGTATAAAGTTGAAGTTTTGCTCCATAACTTATTTTAGTAAAAAGTAACTTTGGGGAAACATAGGAAGTCATAAATGCACACACATAAAATGTAATTTCATCTGAATCAATCAGCCCGAAGGGAGGAAGTAATACCAGTTACCTGGCCTATCCCAGCAGAGACGTAAGTCCTATGATGTCACTCTGGCTATATAAGCAGGAGACACAGAAACACAAGGGAATTCAAAAACTCAAAAACCAGATCCAGAGGCAGCTGCTTCCATCCTGGCAGGACCATCCAGATCCGGGCAGAACCACCCATCCAGATCCAGGCATACCCAATAATCCAGGGAGAAAGGAGGAAAAGCAGCTGATCCCATCTAGGAGAGTGCAGTGGCCAGATATCTTGACCCCGCTGTCCCAGTGACCAGATCCTTGGCCCCACGGTCCAGAGACCTCGCTGGCTGTCTTAAATCACAAACTTAAGCTTATCTTGAAAGTATCATATCACCCAATACCCACAAACTGCATATCCGCTCTTTTACTCTCTTATCCTATTCAAATCCTATTCAAATCCCATACAAAATCCCAAACTGCTAGTATCATCTTTTCCCCTTTCCTTAGAAGAATCTTTGTTAGTCCATATCATATTCCTTTTATAATCATTTCCATTATCTGTGTAAATCCGTAGTACCATTTTTTAAATAAATTAAATAATTCCCCTATAAGGAGTTACGTAGTGCGAGCTGGTTAAAATTCAAAATTAACCCCCTTGCGCGCAGTGTCTTTCCTTAATAATATAGTCAGTAAAATATAGACTCAGTGGAGCCAATCATTGTGCAACCAAACAGAATTTGCCCATGTGTTGTGCCTTTCTCTAAATTCCAATTTGTACTTTTCCCATTAAAAAACCCAAATATAATCCCATTAAGAATATTCCCCTTGCCTCAGACTCCTGTCTGTTATGTGTCTTTGTTTCTCATCAAAAAAACAATTTCCAATTTGGACTGCTAAGCCCCTTTTCTTAGCTGCTTGTCACTTTAAAACCTGTGTGAAAAACAAATTGCAATTCTGCTGCGTGTGTTTTCTTTTGCATTATTTTCTTTCCAAAATCGATTTTCTTACCTATGTTTACATTGCATTGGTGACCTGTTCAGAAGTCTGTAAACTTCCTTATCATTTAAATGCAGCCACACGACTTTCAGTCATAAATATCCAATCCATATTGTAAACTGAGATACAAGTAACAAGTAAAATCCGAGTATGCCAGTCTGCTCCTTTTGGAGGTTTTCATTTTCTTCTTTGGCCTCCTATCTTGGGGTGGTATGCTTTATACACAATCTGATTTTTCCATCTTCATTGTGACTCCTTGCCACTACTTTCCATTCACAATGAATTTAGTTAGCAGGTGTTTGGGGGGAAGTGTTGCCGGGGGAGTGCTAAACCTGTGTGCTATCTATAATTTTGAAGAAAAGTAATTTTGTTTCTGCTTCTATTAAAGGTGCATGTGTCTTCTGTTAGGAGTGTGAAATAACTGTTTTGTGGGATGTTTGCAAGTATACTACCACACAGTGGTGGCTGCGGCCCTAATTTTGATTTGCTTGGTTTTCTGTGAATTCTAAAAATTAATTAATATTTCATTGTTACAAAACGACCTGGTTCATAGTCCATTGCGACACGGGGTATTTGTTGAGGTGGGTGTGAGACGGGTTGGGTGCCTACTCAAACCAAGAACCCAGGGTTCAGATAAAGATAAAAACTTCATTTTCATTGTCCGCCACACTCGTTGTCAGTGGAAGAAGTCCCTGCCTGGAGTGTGCAGTGTCATAAAATCCGTTACACAGTGGGGGCTTGTGTCGTGATTGAGCTTAGTGTTTCCACCCGTGACAGCTTAACGTAGCAGGTCAACTCAGTAAAGGTAGTGATACTTTTGGTGGTTAGAAAACTGTGTTACACTGTAAAAGCGCATCCCAAAACTCATACCCTAGGTATCGGGCCTGTGTGTAAAAATAAAGTAAAGTTAACCTTAAACTAGACAAAAGCAGGGTATAAATGTGTCATTGCATAGATAATTAAATAATGGAAGAACACTTTTCATAATGAGCACTTTGGAGATGAACATGGCTAGGAAGCACCTTCTGTCCAAACTATTCATTAGAGGGGAATGGGAAGAGCAGGAGCAGGAAGCCTGGCTATCCAGCATGATGCAACAGTTCACCTCTTCCATGAACATGGATGTGTGGCAGGACAGTGGCCTGTTACATCTAGCCTTGACTGAGTTGTATATGACTCTGAATATTAAAGAGGAGCAGCTTAAAATGGTCGAACTCACTACCGACTTATACCTCCACATGGTGGTTATGGAGGAAAAATACAGAGAAAGTATAACTTTTGTGCAAAACCAGTCTGAACTCTTAAAGCAAACCCAGAGTGAATTAAAGCAGGTAGAAGAAAAATTGCAAGAGAGCCAACATTCTGAGGTAGAATTTGAAAACAGCATCAAGCAGCTCAAAGAAGAGTTGGCTGCACAACAACAAAATAATTCAGAGCAAGAGACCCAATTAGCTACATTAAAAGGGGAGTGTCAGGAAAAGGTTGATTCCCTGAAAGAGATCAACTAAAATTAAGCCAAGTAAAATATAATAGCGCCTGCTCAGAGCAGATAACCACTTTATTAAATCAGATCAAGAAATTGGAAGAGGAGAGTAATACGTTATTCATTAAGGAACTCCATTCCCAAACAGAATTTGACCATGAACTCCAGAAGTTAGGGGCAATAAAACAACAAAGAGATGAACTGACTGAACAGATTGGCACCCTGTATCAGGAAAAAGATGCCCTATACCAGGAAGTGTGCAAATTAAAACCAGACCTACAGAAAAGAGAGTCAGACCTTCAAGAACTGACTGACCTAATAACAGAGTATGTAAAATTGATGGGGCATGTGGGACGAGTAGAAGGTGATCTAGAAGAGACCACCCAAGCCAAAAATGTTCAGAGTCAGGAGTTGTATTTCTTGCAAACGAAATGGTCTCAGTGTTCCCAGGCAATACAAGAAGCACACAAAGACAATGAGGCCCTCTGTGATGAGAACAGGGGACTCCACAGCCAGGTAGCATCACAAGGGGAGGTAATTGAGGTCAGTGAAGCCCTGATAGCAAAGCAAAAGTCTCAGGCCTTTGCCTACTATTAAGAGGTAGGGGCTGAGAAGGAAAAACTTGGGAATTTGGAAAAAGAGTGTGCTAGGTTGAACCAAAACTTGAGGGACCCCGAACAGGCAGAGAGTGGCAAGGCAACCCTAATAACAGTGTGATGACCTCTATACCAAGAGTCTTAAATCCATTTACCACCTTGTATGCACAAGGCACTGCTCACTTCATGTCCACAGGTTCACATGAACCAGAAACCATGAGGCAGCCAGATTTAAATAGGCCTAGCATGATTGAGCTGACAGGTCAGCGTCCATCAGCGACTGATGGACGTGCATCCCTGTTCTGGTACAACAATATTATGGTCTAGGGATTTGTCCAGGAATGCTCCTATGACAAAAATATCAGGGAGCTAGACTTGCAGAAACATCACCTACAAAGGAACCATTTGGTTCGCTTTGGAGAGAAAAAGGAGTCTGTGTTGAGGCCCCAAAAGAGTATTCCACTCAGGGAGGTGGGGGGAGTTCTCCACCAACTCTGGAAGCAGGAAGGAGCTAGAATACTACTCTCCTTTGCAAAAGAGGGAGTCAAAGAGGAATGAGAGAGCCCAAGGCACAACAGGGGAGATGAGACTAGGCCCCATCATTCTGGGAGAAACTCCCATGCTCAAAGAATGAGGGAGTGCCTAGAGGATTGGAATGGGACCTCAAATAGCTGCTACTCTGAGTCTGAGGGCGAGTGGACTTGGGTGCAGCGGCCAAAGGAGGCTAACAAACAAAAGAAAACTCTGGTGAAAGACCCTGTCAGATAGATAAAAGCTATTAGGAGTTTCATGATTTTGTACCACAAAAATGGCAAATATTCAGTTTGGGAGCATCTGAAGCTATATTAACAGATTATGATATCTTTTGACATTAAAAATGATCAGAATTGTAAAGAATTTGCTAAATGGACGTTCTCTCCAGAGTACTCCTGCTTCTTTGCTGGGCTGGAAAACCAGAACCATTCAAGGTGGTCCACCTGCAAGGTGGCCACCTTATAGCACTTCTCCACGCACAGAAACCCCCAGGGGGCAAGCAAGCCAGCCAACAACCTTCAGTGTGGAGAGGATCAGGTCCCAAGAGGATTTGTTCCGGAATTAAAGTGGGCATTTGCGCAAACTACTAGGCGGGTGCGCAAGAATAGTAGGGAATATAAATACCTATTTTCATGCACTCCCAAAGTACATCATAACCAGGTTGATAAGGGATTTCCATGATGACATGACCCTGAACTGGGTAATAGAGCAAGCTACCCAGATCTATGAGTTCCAAAAGCCTGTAGAAAACAAAAATCGAACCAAAAATCCCAAACCAACCAACACCCCCACTGCTGCCAAAGTGGTGGAGGTGAAGGTTGCCCCCATTTTGGGCCTAGAAATGGGGGGGGTCTAAAAATACACCTTCCCAAAATCCACCAAATTAGAGGCAAAGGAGACCCTTTGATCAATCACAAGCAGCTGGTAGTCAGATAGGGTACCCCACAAATGTGCCCCCTAACTCTACCAATTATTTCAGCCCTAGGTACAAGGGCGACAGGCCCATCTTGGGGTACGTATGGACTCCCCTGGCCCAGGTGGGATCCAATCAGGTTGGTACGGCCCCAGGAAACTTCCCTCCTAACTTCCCTGAGGAGGGCAGTAATTTCCCAAATCCTGGTTTAAGTTTCTTCCCCAGGTATCCTCAAAATCCCAACATCTAGGACAACCCTCCTTACTCTCCTTGATTTCAGGAGTCCAGACCACCAAATCCGGGAGAGGGGAGGCCAAGGGTGGAGGGCTACCAGGGAAACCCCCAGTACCCAGGTTACTCCAGGAGAAGGGATTGTTACCCTTCCAGAGAGCAACCCATAGTTGATTCAAGACCCCCATACCAAGCGGAGCGGGTGTCCCAACTGAAGCGCCAAGTCCAGAACCTAACTCAAGATCTGAGTCACATGTTGAGGGCTCAGCAGAACCCTCAGATGAACATGGTGGCTCAGAATAACTCAAACCAAGGGTCTGGCACCACAGAACAATGACGGGGAGAGTATCCCGACAACTAACCGGTTCAGAGGAGGGGGCACGGGAAGAAGGGGGATGCAAAGCCCCAGAGGAAGCTTCCTTCCTCACCCATGAAAAGCCCCTAGACACCCCGGAACCAGAACTTAAATCTCCTGCCCCCGAAAATCTGCAACCCAGGGAACAGAGGGTTGGTAGGAGAAACGAAAAGACCAAAAAGACCCATTTTTTGGAGGAAGTAAGTATCCTCCAGTTTGAAAGGAAGAATTCTTGGAGAATTCTGGGAAGAAAGTCTTCTCCTTCAAGGACGGAGGAATATGCTCCAAAAGAAAAATGGGTCCCAAAAGACCATAACCCAGACTGGGTAGGTGTGGGGACTGATTCAGAATCGGCCATCCCTGAACCCCAGAAATGTAATTCAGAGAACATAACGATAAATGATGGATCCTCACCGCAAGCCGGTTCTAGTGACTGCCTCCTGGTAAAGGGGAGAGCACAGAGCTAAGGGAAAAAGGGGATTACGAAATCCCGCCTATTTCAGGATGCAATTTTTTTGATTCCTGAACTCCGACACAGAAAACTGTCCCAAACCCCACAGTGTAGGAGTCCAAAATAAATAAATTAACCGCCTAGCTTGCCCACAATACCCATGTCCTTTGCCCCTTGGAGCAGAAAGAATGTAGGTTCTATGCCACCGTCCAGGTGCAAGGGAAATGTGCATTTTTAGCACTGGTGAACACTGGATCCCAAGCCCCTCTTCTGTCGAAAAGGGCCTTTGAGCAGCTAAATTCAGGATGGGGGATTCAGATTCCTCTCACCCCTCTTCCTGGACAACTCCAGAACTATGAGGGGACTGCAGATCTGGAGATTAAAATTGGGTGACAAAAGGTGAAACACCCGGTTATAGTCATGACTCTAGAGGGGACTCCTTGTCTATTAGGGAATTACCTCCTTTGGAGTTTGTCTCCACTGATAGACTAGGTACTCTGGACTACTCTGGACAAAGCATCAACTATGTCAGTTTAGATGGCACATGGTTGAACAACGATCTGACCAAATTGAGTTCCATTTTCAAAAACAATCAAATACCTGACATTACTGTAATTGGTGTAGGGCAACACACTAGTGATGTGAACTCCTCTTCATTCCTGAAAATCAACCTTCCTTCCAGTTTCAAGAGGCATTCCACACTGGAAGGAAATACCTTCACATGTTATACCGATTCCCAATTTGAAAATCCAAGTCCTGCAGTAGAAAGTGATATAAAAAACAGCTTAAGGCATGGCTGAGGTTCAGAAAAAGGGTGAACAGCTGTTGCTCCCCATTCAGGTAAATGAGGGGGGCCTGTTCTCGTCAGAGTAGGCCTGAATAGTGAAGAAAGCTTCATCAGCAAAGCGTTATTCGGGAAACTCCGAAAAAATCAGACCATTCCCACTGTTGAGTCAGTTTATCAGTGGGTGTGCGACCTGGAAATTCCCTATTCCAAAGTTGTATGCTAAAAATGTCTATCTCTGGTAAAAGGATAGAGCATAATTGTTGGGTCATGCAAGGTATTCCCTCTGCCTTCTACTTAGGCAGTAACATTCTCAACCGATGCACAATTAATTTGGAGCTCATTAAGAGCCAAGCACAGTCCCAACTGGAGGGTAACCCCAAGGGCCTTGCTACCATAGGCAGCTGAAGGTCAAAACTGGAGAGGAGGTCACCATCCCAGGCCTGGCCCTACAGGATCCGCATCCCCAAAGGAAAGCTATCAGAAGAGAAATGGGTCCACATTAATCAGTTAAAAAGTTATTACCACAGACACATTTTGCAGCTTATTGATAAGATAAAGGAAAATCAAACAGAGAAACCATCAGAAGAATGAGAAGAAAGGAAAAGAAAAAGCAGAACAAAGTATTTATGTGTATAGGTATAGTTATATAACAGGGATTAATTTTATTTAGGGTTATTGTAAAAATGAAAAGAAAAACGTTTGAAAGTCAAGTGGTGTCTTGGTCCTGTTGAGTAAGTTGATGGGTGTTATTGTAAAAGAGAAACCAAGTTATAAAAATCAAGTTGTTGATCTTGTTCTGTTGAGTAATCTGTGTGATGCTATTGTCAAAATGTGAGGAAGGGATCACAGGAAAATCGTAACTGTAATCATTGTTCCGCTGTCATAAATCTTCCGGGAATGTTGTCATTGAAAAATCCTAAAACCTGTTTTTTATCTATCTTCTATTAGATGATTAACTCAATTACCTCCTAGCCTGGTGAGGACCTCCCCGTGGACCTGGAAAGGAAAGGAAGGAAAGAGAGTACTGCTCCATACCGTCCAACCAAAAAACAGAAAGGGAATCTAGGAGTGCCACTCCCTGAGGAAGGAGGACTTCACCAAATAAACCTCACTCTGCCCTACTCTCCCTCAGCAAAAAAGTCACAGGAGAGCAGGAGGGGGGTTCTGTGGGGTACATTTAAGACCCTTACAGAAATCTCCTTCAAAGCAAAAACCGCATGGAATTAATGCGGAAAAACTGTTGCGCCTTTCTTTCCATGGCGCATATGTGTGGTGAGAACTGAACACAAGAGTGCCACCGAAAGAAGTGCTCTGCATTGTTTTACCTCCATTTAAATCATCTGAAAATGACCTACATGTTCTGTTTTCTGAATACTAAATCTGCACACATGACATCCAACACGGCTTTGCAATTTTCTCTTGATTTCATTTTAAACCATCACAAAGTTGTGCCCTTCATGGAAACCCACCCTGGTGTGCTTTATTTCTGCCGAGTACCAATAAGTGAGGCAATACATTTTCAGAACAGCTGATGTACTGGGAAATCACTTGAAAGGCAAAGAATTCGGTTTTCCACTTAACACGGCTTGTGTCTTCGCTTGCTATAAACCATCGCACACAAACTGCAGTAGATGAAAGAAATAACGCTGTGTTTCTTTTTCTCATGTCAATATCAAAGGAAATCCTGTGCAGCATTATTTTGTGTCCATAAACCAGCCGTATATTTGAAACCCCCAGAAGATTAACGGGGTAATTCATAGAAATTCGCGCACAAGTGGCGCACGCGGCTGGCGCACAGTGTGCGCGTGCGAATCTCTGCGCCAGCTGCATGCGCTAAAAACCATTTCCACGCACAGCGTATTCATGAATTTTAGCTACCAAAACCAGCCGTGGCGCACAGTGGTGCAGCGACCCTGCAGCAGAGCCAGTTACGCTCCCAAGAACGCCCCTCGCGCAGGGAAAAGCCATCAAAATCCCCAATCCAGCGCAAAGGGCTGCGCTAACCCTGTACCAGCACGGCAAGCGGGGAACGTGTATTACTGGGGTTCGCGGGAAGTTTCACACGCGATAGGCCCTGTGCGAGTGGGGTACGTGTATTACTGGGGTTCGCGGGAAGTTTCACATGCGATTGGAGCAGGGTACATGTATTTCGGGGGTGCGCGGGAAGTTTCACACACGATAGGCCTTGTGCGAGTGGGGTACGTGTATTACTGGGGTTCACGGAAAGTTTCACATGTGATTGGAGCAGGGTATGTGTATTTCCGGGGTGCGTGGGATGTTTCACACGCTATTGGCCCTGTGCGAGTGGGGTACGTGTACTGCTGGGGTTCGCGGGAAGTTTCACACGCGATTGGAGCAGGGTATGTGTATTTCGGGGGTGCGCAGGAAGTTTCACACGCGATTGGCCCTGTGCGAGTGGGGTACGTGTATTACTGGGGTTCGCAGGAAGTTTCACATGCGATTGGAGCAGGGTACGTGTATTTCGGGGGTGCGCAGGAAGTTTCACACGCGATTGGCCCGGTGCGAGTGGGGTACGTGTATTACTGGGGTTCGCGGGAAGTTTCACACGCGATTGGAGCAGGGTACGTGTATTACAGGGTTCGTGGGAAGTTTCACACGTGAAAGGGCCTGTGCGAGTGGAGTACGTGTATAACTGGGGTTCACGTGAAGTTTCACACGCGATTGGAGCAGGGTATGTGTATTACGGGGTTCGCGGGAAGTTTCATACACGAAAGGGCCTGTGCGATTGGGGTACCTGTATTACTGGGGTTCGCGGGAAGTTTCACACGCGATTGGAGCAGGGTACGTGTACTGCTGGGGTTCGTGGGAAGTTTCACACGCGATTGGAGCACGGTATGTGTATTTCAGGGGTGCGCAGGAAGTTTCACACGCGATTGGCCGTGTGCGAGTGGGGTACGTGTATTACTGGGGTTCGCAGGAAGTTTCACATGTGATTGGAGCAGGGTACGTGTATTTCGGGGGTGCGCAGGAAGTTTCACACGCGATTGGCCCTGTGCGAGTGGGGTACGTGTATTACTGGGGTTCGCGGGAAGTTTCACACGCGATTGGAGCAGGGTACGTGTATTACAGGGTTCGTGGGAAGTTTCACACGTGAAAGGGCCTGTGTGAGTGGAGTACGTGTATAACTGGGGTTCACGTGAAGTTTCACACACGATTGGAGCAGGGTACGTGTATTACGGGGTTCGCGGGAAGTTTCACACGCGAAAGGGCCTGTGCGAGTGGGGTGCGTGTATAACTGGGGTTCACGTGAAGTTTCACACGCGATTGGAGCAGGGTACGTGTATTACGGGGTTCGCAGGAAGTTTCACACGCGAAAGGGCCTGTGCAAGTGGGGTACGTGTATAAGTGGGGTTCGCGGGAAGTCTCACACGCGATTTCAGCAGGGTACGTGTATTACGGGGGTGTGCGGGAAGTTTCACACGTGAAAGGGCCTGTGCGAGTGAGGTATGTGTATTCCTGGGGTTCGCATGAAGTTTTACATGCGAAAGGGCCCTGTGCGAGTGGGGTACGTGTATTCCTGGGGTTCGCGTGAAGTTTTACACGTGAAAGGGCCATGTGCGAGTGGGGTACGTGTATTCCTGGGGTTCGTGTGAAGTTTTACACGCGAAAGGGCAACGCCCGTGCGCGATACGCCACAGACGCGCTTACGTGCTAAGGGCCTTTGGTCCAATGAAATCGCGTACGTGTGCTGAGTGCTGACCCGTGTACGCGCAAAGGGCCTTTCCTCGAATTACACGCTGACGTGCAATTTTTTCACGTGCCAAATCACTCCGTATCAAGTTGGCCACGCATACACACACGGAAGACCACGCTCCTACCCTGAAGGCCATTTTCCTGCCCCCCAGATCCTCGAGCATGCTCACACCTGCCATCTGCTGCTGCCTGACTGTCTGCTGCCCACGTGCCCTGCTATTTGGTGCCTGCATATCAGCCATCTGCAGGGGCGCAGTTGCTGTGTCCACCCCTGCTGGAACAGAAGGCTCCAGACTGGGATACCATCGCTCCACAGCCAGCCCCAGGACCCAGTTGCCTGCCCACTCCTGCCTCTGGGGTTGCCATGTCGGGCACATCTCCATCTGGCACCACTGGCAACCCCCAGCCAGAGAGGCAGAGGGCCACCAGCTTTACTGCCACCGAAGTTGATGTCCTGGTGGAGCATGTCCTGGGGCATTATGATGCCCTCTTCGGAACATCACGCGCCAACAAGGAAGGACGGGAGAGGATCTGGGACGATGTAGTGGTTGCCATTAATGCGGAGGGGGTGGCAACCCACGACATCAAGCACGTCAAGAAACGCTGGGAGGACTTCAGATCCAGGACCCTCCACAAGGCCCGGCGCCTCACGGAGGGGGGCCGGGCACACATGAGTAACATCCAGATGAGGGTCCTGGAAAGCGTAGGCCCAGCGCTCCATGCACAGATCCTTCGGAGGCAGACCCGTCTGGAGTTGAGCGGTAAGTGGCCAAGCATTGCTGTGTGAGACAGGGCATGTTGCAGTGTGCTGGTAGTCTGATGCTTGCCTGTATGTGTGACATAGGCCATGTATGGATGTGTGTGTGCAGGGACATCATGGTCATGCATGTGAGACCAGTTATGTGTGAACCACATGGTTGGTGCATGTGTTTTAATGCAACATGGGGAGCTCTATGCGGAATTCACACATGAAAGCATGGCTGTCTCTGTTCCTGGACATGAAGGGGGGGGTGAGGAATGGGTGCTGATGTCATGTACATGTATGGTGCACATGTGTGTGTGTGTGTGCCTGAGAAGTGTGTGTGTGACTTTGAAACGCCATGGATGCATGTGACTTTGAAGGCAACATCTTGGTTTACAGGGGCCCTTCTACATGGATGTTGATGTTGATTGCAGGCACCAGGACTGTTTCTGCATGTGTGTTGTGTGCATTCACCCATGTGTTGTGGAATGACAGGATGGAAGTGATATTTGACAGTGCCACTCATGTGTTATTGCTTCCTGTCTAGGGTATTTTGTAATGTACCCTGATGCTTGTATTCTATGTCTCCCTCTACGCAGCATCAAGCGAAGAAGAGGGCAGAGACGGCGCTGTGGAGCCAAGCGGCGGGGATGCCTCCACTGGGCAGCGACGCAAGGCCCAGCCACCCTCCCAGGAATTACCATCATCCGGAAGCGAGGGGGCTGGTGCTGCGTCTGCCACAACGGCTGTGGCGGAAGGGCCGGGTGAGCCCCCACAGGGGCTTCCAATGGCGGAAGACGGTGTGGAGACATCCAGGTTGGTGGTCTCCACAGAGGAGGAGGAGCCCGCTACTGAGCCGCACATGGGGCCTGGTAGGGGTAGTACCACTGGTGCAAGTGGTGCAGTCCAGGGCCAGGGTCAGGAGGCAGCACAGGTCACCGTGGAGGGGCCTGTGCATGTCTCTGTCCCTGACCCTGTGACTGCACCACCATGCACCAGCAGGGAGGCCCCGTCCCAGTCCCGTCCGCTGTTAGGGGAGAGTGCCAAGTCATCTGCCTCTCCACTACATGTGGACGAGGGGTCCCATGAATGTATGGGCTCTGCCCTGGTTGGTGGGTTCCTACATGTGTCGCGCACTCTGGCGGACCTCTCCTCCTCTGTGGGGACTATGCGCCAGTCGTTCTCCACACCGTTTTTCGGCCCAGATTCCACCAGGGCCCCCTGTGGACCTGGCCTGACCAACAGACAGTTTGGTGGAGCTCACATCCCTGCCACAGTCGGGAGTCGGCAGCCCAGCAGGGGTGGACACCACAACTGGAGACCAGCTGATGGAAGATGTGCATGCACCATCAGACACGGCACATGGACAGCAGCAGCAGGAGCAGGCTCTAGGTGGGAGCAATGATGGCTCGGTCCATCAACATCGGAGGGGCAGGCATCGGCCAGAGGGCAGGAGGACCCAGGAATAGGAGTGTCTTCCGTGTGGCACCGGTTGGGCCAGCAGATAGGTGCGGAGCGGCGGCGGGCGGAAGAGGCGCGGCTCACCATGGTCAGGGCGGAGTTCTCCATGCCTCAGGCTTTGAGGCGGGCAGAGTGCCTCGAGGCAACTCGCAGGGAGTTGGAACAGGCCATGAGTGCCTCCCTGCGAGACATCGGGGCCAGGACAGAGGCCCACCTCCGGCAAATAGACATGGAATTCGATGATGCCCTCGCCTGGGGCACCACAGAGTGAGCCGCTGGACTTGCCCGCCACCATTGTATATAGTTAGATAGTGTTAGGTTTCCTTTTGTTTTTTCTTTATTTTGGTTGTGCTTGGACAATGCACACCCACCCCCAGCACTGAGGGGCACCTGCCAGCAGGCCCCCACTCATGTCCCCTTGCACCCCCAACCCCAGCAGTGCAGGGCACCTGCCAGCAGGCCCCCACTCATGTTCCCTTGCACCCCCACCCCCCAGCAGTGCAGGGCACCTGCCAGCAGGCCCCCACTCATGTCCCACTCATGTCCCCCTGCACCCCACCCCCCAGCAGTGCAGGGCACCTGCCAGCAGGCCCCCACTCATGTCCCCTTGCACCCCCACCCCCCAGCAGTGCAGGGCACCTGCCAGCAGACCCCACTCATGTCCCTGTGCACCCCCACCCCACAGCAGTGCAGGGCACCTGCCAGCAGGCCCCCACTCATGTCCCCTTGCACCCCCACCCCCCAGCAGTGAAATGCCGATCTCATGACACAAACCAAAAGTCAACTATGTACATCAACACATGTCTGTCACACACATACACTGGTTGGCATTGCTTGTGTAAACCCACATTTTCACATGCATCAACCCAATGAGCGAATCCCACACATGGAAGTAAAAAATGAAAATGTATTATGTACATGAAATCAAAAATGAAATGAAAGCATACCAAAATATGAAACATTAAATGAAAAGCATGTGAAAAAGATGATAGAATGAAAATGATAACCAATCAAAACATTTTTTAAAGAAAAACAGTCCAAAGTCACCCTCCAACAACGCAAATCCAAAGGAAATGTAAAATAAAATCTCCATTGCTTCATGTTCATAATAATTAAAAAAAAAGAGAAATCAATCCATAGTCCAACTATTTACAATCCATTGTCCGGAAAAAATAAATCCATTGCGCCATGTCCATAATGCAAAAAAAAAAAAAATGAATACATGATGAAACTATATACAATCCATTGTCCAAGAATGTGAAGGGTCCATGATCCCAACCAAACACTTGAAACCTACCTAACAAACTACCTAAAAATATAACTATATACAAATTTGTGTGACATTGTCCATTGACCACAAATAAAAGGAAAACGAAAAGGAAACTTAACTCTAAAAACTATTTACAAGGGCAGCGGGCTAGTCCAACGGCTCACTTTTGGATGTCCCGGGCCAGGGCATCATCGAACTCCTGCTCAATGTCCTGGAGGCGGTCCTCTTCCATGGCCCCAAGGATTCGCAGGGACGACGACATGTTCTCCTCCAACTCCCTGCGAATTGCCTCGAGGCACTCGGGCCGCCTCAGGGCCCTCCGCATGGAGTTCTCCGCCCTGACCATCGTGAGCTGTGCCTCTTCTGCCCACTGCCGCTCCGCATCTATAGCATGGCCTAACCGCTGCCACACGGAAGACACTTCCAGTCCTGGGTCCTCCTGCCCTCTGTTCGATGCCTGCCCCTCTGATGTTGAAGGCCCTGAGCCATGATGGCTCCGACCTTGTTGCTGCTGTTGCTGTGCCTCTGCCTGTGCCCTGGCTTTTGCTGCCTACACATCCTCCTCTGGCTGGGGTGCAGTTGTTGAGGTGGCCACCCCTGCTGGAAGTCCGACCCCTGACTTTGGCAGAGTTGTGTCCTCCACCAGCCTGGCCGCAGGGTCAGACGCAGCTCCACAGGGTACCCAGGTGATACATGGGTGGGAAGATGGCATGGAGTACGTCTGGTGCATAGGGGGTTCAGTTGAGGAGGGGGTCGGAACAAGGTCCAGAAAACGGAGGAATCCGGCACCGGTGAGCTGTCGCAGTAGGTCAACGCGGTCAACGAGCCATTCGAGAAGACGTGCAGTCTCCTCATGAAAAGACTGCAGGTCACCTCGCATGGCCCGTTGACTCAATGCCACCCCACCCGGGACAGGCTCAACCTGGTCGCGAATATCCACGTCCGCAGGGAGAGGAAGGCCAGTTGTTGTACGCGGATCGCCTCCCTGAAAACGGGTCTGGACGTAGGCATCCCTGCTGGTGCGGGATGATGCAGTCACAGGATCGGGGACAGGATCACACACAGGCACCTCCGCGGTGGCCTGTGCTGCCTCCTGTCCCTACCCCGGCACTGCACCACTAGCACCAGTGGAATCCCCACCTCCAGACCCCGTGTCTGTCCCTTGCACTGCCTGCTCCTCCACCAAACCCCCCACCAACTGGGATGACTCTGTGCCATCTTCCTCCGTCGCACCCTGTGGGGTCTCAGCTGCCCCTTCTGCTGCCGAGGAGTCCAACTCTGACCTCCGCCTCTTGGACCTTCCCTCGACAGCTGCGGCCTGGGACGCGGCACCGGACTCCTCACTCTCCGACAAGATGACAACCTGGGAGGGGAGCCGGGCCTTGCTTCTCCGGCTGGCGGGATGATCCCTGCCGCTGTGCTCCACAGCACCCTCTCCGCCCTCTTCTTCAGTTGACACTGCAGATAGGGAGATATAAAACACGGGCATCAGGGCACTGTACAATGGACTGATACACCCATGACAGTTGCACATGAGTGGCATTGTTTAACTACAGACACGGCACACACACATGTCATTTTAACTCACACACATGAACATTTCAACAGCAATATTGCACCAGGCAGCACCATCCATACACATACAACAGTATGAACAGCCAAAGGTGAGCCTGACATCACATGAAACACAAGGAGTGCACTAGACATGCACACACGCCACCACACTTACATGCATGTCTACATCTCCTCCAACTGTTGCAGTGATGAGATCGCCATGCATGTCACATCTGCCATTCATCCTTCTACATATCAGTGTCACGTGCATCCATGTTGCATCACAGTTGCACACTTGTCAGATGCACATAAATGCACATGTACACAGTGCAGATACATGCATTATGGACCACCATCCATGCCACAACCATGCCAATGTACATTCACAGAAATTCAAACATGTGTGCTCCCACACCTGCATTTGCCCAGCATGCTTACCAACACATACACCATCAATGTGTCTCACAACTGCGAGGACTCACATGTGGCAGCCTCACGCCCATGTTCATACACATCCCTACATGGCCCTACATAAACACATGTGCAACCTGCACACTACTGGCACACCACGACACGCATAGCGTACTATCAACATGCATGTACACTTACCGCTTGACTCCAGACGGGTCTGCCTCTCAAGGATCTGGACGTAGAGCGCTGGGCATTTGCGTTCCAGGACCCTCATTTGATGGTTCGACAGCTGGCCCCGGCGCCCCTTGGCATCCACTGCCTTAGCGAGGCGCCGGGCCTTGTTGAGGGTCCTGGACCTGAAGTCCTCCCAGCCCTTCTTGACATGATGTAAGTCGTGGACTGCCACCCCCTCCGCGTGATGGCAGTCCCGATGTCCATCCAGATCCTGGTCCGTCCTTCATTGTCGGCACGCGAAGTTCCAAAGAGGGCATCATACTGCTCCAGGACTTGCTCCACCAGGACACCAACTTCAGTGGCATAGAAGCTGGTGGCCCTCTGCCTCTCTTGCTGGGGGTTGTCTGTGCTGCCAGATGGTGTTGTGCTGGACATGGCAACCCCAGAGGCAGGACTGGGTGGGCAACTGGGTCCTGGGGCTGGACTGTGGAGCGATGGAATGCCAGTCGGGAGTCTTCGGTTCCAGCAGGGGTGGTCACAGCAACTACATCCCTGCCTGATATGCAGGCAGCAAATGGCAGGATACGTGGGCAGAAGGCAGTCAGGCAGCATCAGATGGCAGGTGGGAGCGTGCTCGGGGCTCTGGGGGGCAGTAATTCGGCCTTCTGGGCAGGAGCGTGGTCTTCCGTGTGTTTTCGCGTGGCCAGCTTGATACAGAGTGATTTGGCACGTGAAAAAATTGCACGTCAGCGTGTAATTCGAGGAAAGGGCCTTAGTGCATAAGGGCGTCAGCATACGCACGCGATTTCATTGGACCAAAGAGCCTTAGCGCGTAAGCTTGTAAGTTACATTACGTGCGTGGGCGTTTCCATCATAGCATGTGATGACAGAGCACATGTGGAAAAACTGCACGTACGAGTGTCATCGCGTGTAATTGGAGGAAAGCGCCCGCGTACATGCGTATCTGACGTGTACGTGTGGGCCGGTTTAAAAGCTACGTGTAGGACGCCATTTCCTTGTACGTGCTTTTCGTGGAGAGCGAGTGGGTGAAATCTGTACTTCTTGTCGGTTCACACGCGATTACTTCACAGCGTTTCTAGTTCGTACTCCCTGTTACCTCTGACAGCTCTTTTCTGAATTTTTGTTGGGCCTGTATCCTCAAACAGAGTTCACTTCTCCTTTTGTCCTGTCTCCTCAGACAGCGTACAATTCTTCTTTTGGCGGGGGTGTTGCCAACGCGCACACGTGCGTATTTTTCACGTTCTTTTTCCAGGCAGACGGTGAGTTCCGCATGTACTTAGCAACTGTGCTTGCCCCGTGTGTCGCGTTCCCCTTCAGAGTTCATTGTAGGCTGCGTGTATTATGCGTATGCTTAGTTTTGTGTTTCTGGGTGACACACCGTAGTGCGGGTTCATTTTTTCACGCACGTGGTCTACCAGGGGTTGCCTGCACGTTAATTTTTGATTTTGGGCTGCCTGTGCGTTGCATGACCCGTCATCTTCCCCCAGGGGTCACAGACAGCCTTGTTAGAGCACTAGGGTACAAATTCCATCTGGTATCCTACCCCTTTGACCCCCAATTGCCCAGGACAATAGTTTACTGCAACTCCAATGCGCACAACAACATCAGTGCCATGGTTGGGAGGCGACCAAGCGGTAAGGGAGGCAAAGGTGGCCGACCTTCAAAAGGTGGGCCCGGTAGGGAACGTGGCCGGGATTTGCAGGGTGCTCCTATACCCCCATGTGTGGAGGAACAATCAGGGACACCCATGCCCGCCCATGGTTGAGGGAAACGTGGTTGACACCATCCCAGCTCAGCCCCTGTTGGACCAGCCTATTGTGGCACCTGACCTGGCACAGGATGACTCCCTTCCTGACTTCCAGGTCAGCAGGTCTAGGCCACGTGTGGTGGTGCAAGTTGTTGTCACCAAGCCACGTGGATCTGGGGCAGCTATGTCATCTGCTGCCCCAAGTATGCAGGGTGGGGAGGATGCAGGGGCAGCTGCAGCTCCATCCGCCCCAGCTATGACTCTCCCAGCCAGGACAGTGTCAGTCCAGGTCCATCAAACTGACGTTCCCCCTGCCAACATTACCCTGCAACCAATGCCTGCATCGAGACCTATGGTCATTGTGCATTCCCACACTCCTACTACCCAGTCCACCGGTGATTCTGCCCCTACTGACCAGAGCGTTGTAAGCCACTCTGGCTCTGCTCTACCTTTAAAGAAGAGGAAGAAGGGTGCTCTGGCACGACAGGCTGAGACCCCAGACACGGCTACACACTCTGGTACCTCAAGGAAGCCTTGCTTTAATGATCCGGAACTTGATGCACTTGTGGCCTATGTGTCAGCACATAGCCGCGAAATGGTGGTGACTGCAGGGTGCAACATAGGGCACACTGGCAGACCATCGCGGACCGTATAAGTGCCCTTGGATTTGTGAGGCGCACAGCTGATGATTGCTACAAGCGGTGGAATGACCTGAAACGCAGAGCAAAGAACAAGCTGGCCTCAAATCATGCCCCTACTCTGGCGACTGGCGGTGGGTCTCCACAAGAGGACAAAAAACTCACTGAACATTAGTCTGTTGCTGGGTCCTTTGTCACAGAGGAACAGATCCAAGGTGTGGGAGAACTACCTGATTATGATGCATTGTCCGGTGAGTGCACATGCATGTGTGTGTAACGCATGTGTATGTTGTTTGGGTGATGGGTTCTGATTGAGTGCCAGGTGAGGGTGTGTGTGCCTGAGTGGTGTGGGTCACCCATGTGCTTCATCCAAAACATTCAGCGGCCTTGGATTTGGGTGTGTTAGTATTCCTTCTGCCCACAGTAGTAATTTAGCTCAACATTACGGCAGTTGCCCTTGAAGTGGCATCTTGCAACAACATTGTTTGTATTTTTCAGTGTTCGTTCAGGCTGATAGTTTCAATTCTCCCACTTTTGCTACGCATTCCTCAGCCCTATTGTCACATTTGTGACATGCTTCTGTCATTGATGAACCCCACATTTATGCTGTGCGGGTCCACGTACGCCTGCTTCCTGCTGGCGTACGTGTTTCAGGATTAGCGCGTCTTTTTAGGCGCACGAGTTATCTCCGTTCAAATCATGAATACGTGTTTTGAACTTGCGTGTGGGCGTTCCACGCATTTGCCTCCTGTACTTCCCCCGTGACGCCCACATTTTCACGTGTTGTTCCCCATTCCGCGTGTCACGCCCTCTGTTCCTCCTACTTTTGTTGTGCGCGCCGCACTATGTGCGATTTCGCTCTGCGCGCAGCGCACGCTGTTTGGAGACGTGTAGCCCAGAGTTCTTCCCTAGATTGTAAAATCCCCTAGATTGTAAAATCATATGATTTCATTCTGGCTATATAAGCAGGAGACAGAGAAACACAAGGGAATTCAAAAACTCAAAAACCAGATCCAGAGGCAGCTGCTTCCATCCAGGCAGGACCATCCAGATCCAGGCAGAACCAATCATCCAGATCCAGGCATACCCAATACTCCAGGCAGAAAGGAGGAAAGGCAGCTGATCCCATCTAGGAGAGCTCAGCGACCAGATCTCTTGACCCCGCTGTCCCAGTGACCAGATCCTTGGCCCCGCTGTCAAGAGACCTTGCTGGCTGTCCGAACTCCCAAACTCAAGCTTATCTTGTATCATATCCTCCAGTACCCACAAGCTGCATATCCCGCTCTTTTACCCTTGCATCTGATTCAAAATTAAAATCCCATACAAAATCCCGAATTGCTAGTATCATCTGTTCACCTTTCATTAGAAGAATCTGTGTTAGTCAATATCTGTTAGGGTATTCCTTTTAAAATTATTTCAGTTATCTGTGTAAGTCCTTAGTACCATTTTGAAATAAATGAATGAATTCCCCTATAAGGAGGTACGTAGTGCGAGCTGGTTAAAATTTGAAATGAAACCCCTTGCGCGCTGTGTGTCTTTCCTTAATAACATACCCAGTAAAATATAACCTCAGTAGAATCAGTCATTGTGCAACCAAACCGCAATTGCCCATGTATTGTGGTTTTCTCTAAATTCCGATTTGCACTTTTCGCATAAAAAAAACAAACATAATACCATTAAGAATATTCCCTTTCCCCCAGAATCCTCTCTGTTATGTGCCTTTGTTTCTCGTAAAAAAACGATTTCCAATTTTGACAGGTTAGCCCCTTTTCTTAGCTGCTTGTTACTTTAAAACCTGTGTGAAAAACGTATTGCAATTCTGCTGCGTGTGTTTTCTTTTGCATAGTTTTCTTGCCAAAATCGATTTTCTTACCTATGTTCACATTGCATTGGTGACCTGTTAAGTAGTCTGTAAACTTCATTATCATTTAAGTGCAGCCACACGAATTTCAGTAATAGCTATTCTACCGCAATTGTAAACTAAAATACAAGTAACAAGTAAAATCTGAGTATGCCATTTTGCTCCTTTTGAAGATTTTAATTTTCTTGTTTGTCCTCCTATCTTGGGGTGGTGGGCTAAATACACACTCTGATTTTCCCTCTTCATTCTGACTCCTTGCCACTACTTTCCATCCACAAAGAATTTAGTTAGCAGGTGTTTGGGGGACATGGTGCAGGGGGAGTGCCTAACCTGTGTGCTATCTGTCATTTTGAAGAAAAGTAATTTTGTTTCCGCTTCTATTAAAGGTTTATGTGTCTTCTGTTAGAGCTGTGAAGTAACTGAATTGTGGGATTTGTGCATGTATACTGCCACACAGTGGTGGCTGTAACCCTACTTTTGATTTGCTTGATTTTCTTTAAATTCTAAACATGTATAAATATTTTATTGTTACACACTGGCCTGGTTCATAGTCCATTGCGACACAGCGTATTTGTTAAGGTGGGTGTGAGACAGGTTGGGTGCCTACTCAAACCAAGAACCAAGGGTTCAAATAAAAATAAAACATTTTTTATTGTGCGCCACATTTATTGTCAGTGGAAGAAGTCCCTGGCTGGAGTGTGTCGTGCCATAAAATCGGTTACAGGCCCAGTCCCCTGGAGAGCATCCCCAGAGTCATGAAGTCCCTCTCTAAATTTACTTCAAGAAGGATAACGGTTGTGTGCATGCCTCCATAGATAGTGTAGTGCCCGGAATTACCACAACCGAGTAGTTGGCCAGTTATATCCAAAAAGCCATACCATTTCTTGGAAACCAACTTGCAGAAGACAGGGAGAGGCAGCCAATGCATGTACTGTTGTACTCAGCACCCCCTTTATTTAAATTGTTTTTATTGTTTGCTTATTAGCTGCTTATAAAATAAGAAAATACTGTTTCAAAGCGCCCACATAGCAGGGAGGGAGCAGGAGAGCGAAATAAATTACAACGCAATATTTAGGAACAGAGGGGGGAGGGGCGAACCTACTATGCCTTGTGAGTATTCAGAACGTGCATGTGCAGAAGGGAAGAGGTGGTAAGACTTTGTGTATTCATACTTGTAATCAATACAAAATGCAAACAACGCTTGTAAATGCAGGGGGTACTTCATTAATATCCATCATGGGCAACTCATGCGGCAAACATGTTTCCATGACTCCCACTATGTACGAATGGATTAGCTTGAAAATAGACTCAACATAGGCCTGTGCCCAGGACATTGAGGATGCCCGACTGTCCCAGGAGCAGGTTGCTGATGCTAAAGCCAGTACTTACACTGCAGCAGTGGATCAACTAGCTCTCAGCAATGCCAACCCTTGCCGCAAGATGGTAAAAGTCAGCCTGCAGCACAGTTTGAGTTTACTGGATTGCTGACCTCCAAGAACAGTACTCTGTGCAGCACACTCCTACCAAACATCCTCATCCCTGTCACTCCTGCTGTCAGTGACTAGTGCAGCAACAAACCCAAACAAAATAGGGTCTCATGCTCAAGTGTGCCATGGAAAGTAAACCCAGACTCCCATTTCACTCATTTTCATTCCTGGCAAGGGTATCTCATCATTTATTCTATTTTTTGATCTTCTTGGATTTAGTTCCCACCTGTTTGAACCCTGTTTTCTTTGGACACACTTTGACCTCGTCCGTATGACCCTAGGTCTATGTTTATTTGGAGAACTCACCCTAAACCCTTTATATGTTGGATCCTGCACTAGACATTGTGGTTTTTGAAAAATGTAACTCCTACCACAAAGGGTCAGCATCAAGCTTCTTCACTTCCATCTGCAATACATTTTTGTTTGTTCCACAGTTGGTGCTGCACTTCAATTTTTTAATGCAAATTGAGGAAGGGAGAGTGAGGAGATGGGCTACACCATTGTTTGTAATGAAGCATTCACCTCTATTGGAAAAGGATCTGAATGACTTCCTCGCACGTGAGCAGTCCATTCATGTTGTCCTCTTGCTGCTGAGGCACTGGTGCATGTAGCTGTAGCTACCATCAGCGGAGTCTGCATCATCATCCGCATCATCCTGCATGGGTGCAGTCCATTAAATGGCGGTATAGTGCAAAATGAAGCACATGGCCACACCGAGATCGGCCTTCTCCAGCTGGTACTTGATTGCACCAACTGTCACGTGCAGACCACAGAAGAGGGTTTGATTAACACCAAATGCTTCTGAATTCGAATGAGAGGTGTCATGTGAGAATCAAAGGATTCTGCTGGGGTGTTATCAGCCAAGGACCCATGAGCTATTCAGCATCACTTGTGGAGCAGAGAGTGTGGTAGTGAGGGTCATTGTACCCGTTTAAAGGTTGCATGGCAGTAACAAGCTTATGTTAACATTTTCTAAGCAAGATGCATTTTTGTGAAGCGTTTGACTATGCAATGTGCTTGTGCTAATTGTCCTCAGCGGTGAAAGGAGGGCAGGTGAGACTCATGTATGTGTGCGAGAGCAAGGAACAGTGTCCATTTGAAGAGCTCAGATGTATAAAAGTTGGTGGTTAGCAGTGCAGTACAGTACTTTGAGGATCATACGTGGCACAACCAAACATCATGTCGCAGTGGTCTCCCATGAATTTCCTGAATTAAAAGGGGATGAATTCCTCTGTTTGCTTTCCCATCTGTGACCTGCACAATTGTCTATTTGAAGAATACAATATTACTACTAGTCACAGAGTGCAGAGAATGTTGCCTGGATCAGACCGTGTAGCCATGAATGGCATAGGGGACACATGAGAGGACGCATAAGAGGCCTGACATCGCAAGAGCCTTGACATCACAAGAACGCACACACGACTCGGGAGAGGCCAGCACTCCCCATCACGTAGCCAGGAGCCATGCAGGTGGTCCATTCCTCTCATCTTGCATGATCACCAGCCTTTCCCAGTGCTGCCCAAAGCCATAGGTAGGCCTGGTCATGTCAATCTACATATACGCTGTCCCAGGCATCCCAGCACTTAGCATCACTGCTAAGGGCATCTGTGATTGAGGTCATCTAACCCCTGCTGCATTGTACGGAGCACATTCATGACATATGCCTTGTGTAATTGCCCTGCTCTCATGGCCTTTTCAATTCTTCACCTTGGGATCTTCAAAGTGCATTTAATACTTCACCTTTTGGTAGCTTTATGCTATCAACTTCATTGCATTGCATCCCTTTATTGCCACTGTATTTCCTTACTCTATCGTCACCACTCACTGGCCACTTTGTGTGTCCTTAAATCACACCACTACTTCATTTACCACAAAGCCTCCTTCAATATTCTCTACTGCTATTTATTTCCCTCTTCTAACCATTTAAATCGGGGCAGTATACTTCACAGTGCCCTCACACTCTAGAATCTTTTACATTCATTTGTGTAAACTAAAATCTAACATTGTCATATACCACAATATCTATTAATATAACATCTTTCATTTGAAACAATTTGCATATGTCATTTATCAATTATTGTAAAATTGTAATCATTCATAAACGCTTTTATATATGAATACACGTGCGCAGTTTTTTGTTTTTTTGTATTTGTCGTTGGTTTTTACAAACCTTTAAAAAATTAGAAAATTAGACAGCATATTTAAACGAAGAATATCACAAATGAAATTCAAAGGAAATCTTCATATTAAAACATTCATGCTAAAATTCATAGCCTGAACATACATTTATACATTTAGACATTTAAACAATTATGCAATTATATAGCTTCACATTCAGTAGCGAATTTCCTCAAGAGGGAATGAAAACAGTTCCGTTCAACACAATATCAAAGTGTGTTATTAGGTCAATCGCCCCCACTGTGCATGATTCTTTTTTTTGTTCAAACTTTAATTCTGCTCTTAACATACAAGGAAGGTAATCCACCTTAAATTCGCATTTCACTTATTCCAAATGATCAATTGCTGATATCTATTTAAAAGAAAGAAAATACTTGTTCAAATCAAATCATAGTTTCCACTTGGCCAAACTGTAGGAGCCCACAAGTGACCAAAAGACATCGAACCACAGCAATTTTTAGTGCCTCCAATGAGCCGTGTAACACGTTCCACCATAAACGATCAAGGTCAACCTTTTCAAATGTATTCACACATTTTTTGAAGTCCTGTATGCGATTTTAATTTAGTGCCGAACAATTTAATAAAACATGTCTTGGGGTTTCCTTTTCGGTGTAATGTTTACAGAATCTACAAGGGATCGCTCCAATGACCCTCTCTCCTGCTACCTTGGGACCTCTTATTTCCAATATCTCGCCTGTCAGCAAGACATTGTACATGAACCTCATGCATTCGTTACACCAATTTTTATTTGGGAATCTGACAAGGTATGACTCCAGATAGCCCAAAGTTTTGAAGTGTGATACCAAGTGGGGGAACAGCTTTGTAGTCCCCACTATTTCCATGGTTTCTACCAATCAATGTCCTGTAAAACCTTTTTTACGCAAAGAGGGTTATTTACAAGGGTTTCCCTTAAGAAGCCCAAGTGTCAAGTGTTTTTAAGCAAGACGCCTGCAGGTTTAGCAGGAGTGCTATTTGGGAATTCCCTTGTCTAAGGCCATTTCCCAACAATCTATACAGGTTTGCCCCAGTATCTATTAGCAGCCTTCTGAACAAAGATAGGCGGCGCCATTCAACCAGACTGGCCAAACATTGAAGACCTAATACATGTCTTATTGCAACAATTGGAACAGATTTTGGCAAGCAATATATAATGGATTTCCAAATAAGTGCCTCCATCTTAAACAATTCCATGGACATCCAGTCTGGAAATAATTCCAGTCTGTAGATTATTTTAGGAATGACCTTGGACTTGTAAAAATGGAGTAAAGGGCAGAGAGAATATCTTCAAAATGTTTGCTCTACTTTCCTCATCTGCACAGTTTGATGACGAGCCTTCATATGCAGATATTCCTGATATTGAAGTTTGTTATATTTATAAAAAAAATTGAAAACCTATATACTTCCTAGAACTTTTTATGGCAAGTTTTTTTATGATTTATAAACCATGAATAGCCAATCTGTGTTTTAACGTTACGCAACCGCATTATAACAGTTATTTTAGTTATTACAGAGACAATTTAGGTCGATATAGCCACAGAAGGCCGTCATTAAATGCTGCAGACCTTTAGGAGTTTGATCGATAAGCAGAAAGTAATTTACAGATGCATTCCATGCTACTTTGATCCCTTCGATTTTAGGAGGTACAAAAGAGACGTTGTCCAAGCAGTTACCAGGCGTCGGATACATAGTGGTTGAAAAGAGAAGGGGCAATGATGCAGCCTTGTCGTAGGCTGTTGGCTATTTTGATGGGGTGGGATAATATGCCTTCTTTATTTTGGCAGACCAGCATGTGGGAATCTTCATGTAGAAGTATTACAGTATTCCTCTAGAGTTTCTCTACCTTATTCTGGGACTGCATTGGATTTCACCACACGGGCTAGCCTGCTCAGCCTTTCCAATTTGGCCACCCGTTTTCTTCACATTAGGTGTAGTTTTTGCCGCTCGTAGTACAAACATAGAGAAAGGACTAGAACGTTCTCCATGCCGACGCGTATACTTCTACTTGCCGAGTGCGCCCAACCTCCACCTAACACTGCTTTTTCGCGTGACTAGGCACATTCCTGAACGGTTCCGCAGCATTCAGGTATGCAGCCACCCTGAGCAGATCGATGTGCTAACTCTACACTAGCACGAACGCATTAGCTTGACCGTGATTTTCTGTTCTCGTTCCCTCAAAGCTGCTGACTCACTCTCTCTCCTCTGCATCCTTTGATTACAGGAGCGAGGCAGTTTAAGCCGCATTGTGGACACTAGAACTTAGTCCTCCCGGCTTAATAAGTACCTTCGTGCCACGCCGTTTTGGCAACAGGTACATGTCCTCAGCCCTACTTATCTCTCTATCGGTTTTGTTGGGGGTGACTTATTAATGGATCATTTCAGCACTTGTGAGATCTTCCTTTATGTGGCTATTGATAGATCACGTTTTGTATTTGCTACCTCCATGGTCCTTTGGTGCTAACTACCTGGCCTTATTTTTGGTAGCACGTTCCACTTGAGGTGTTTTCCTCTTAACAGGCACTCCTTTGTTAGGCTGCATTTTGTTCTTGCCGGCATTTTTGCAATTTCGGCATTTTTCCATTTTTCCACCGTCCGCATGCTTTTCCTGTGGGAATATTGGTCTCCTCTGAATGTACCTTTGAAACTGTTAAGGTCATTTTTGGGTTTGCCCCCTACTCTTTTGTGATGAGCCTCTGGCCCCGCTTTTCTGCAGGACATCAGGCAGGTTAGTGTTTTTCTTGACACTCATGGGTGTCACCATTTTACTGCGTTGTTGTCTACTTATTCAGTTCCTGTGTTGCGAGCACAGATATTGCTATTTGGTAAAAGCTGACATAGTTGCTTTTCTTGTATTGAATACATTGAAGGACAGATTCACCTTCCTACTTCCAACTGAATTATTGAAATTGTGAGCCCCCACGAGTACACCATAAGGTAATACACCTTTTTTGGTTCTCCAGTTCACTAAGTTTGAACTCTACAAAGTAAAGTAGCTATTCATCAGCTGACCCTTTGTTTTTATATTTTTTAACCTACAGGTGCTATGAAATTGACTCAGATCAAGTCTGTGAATTTATAAGAACTAGGTTTTTCGTTGAAACTGTTTTCTCCAGATGAATGTTCGTTATTTGTGTTTGTGAACAGAAACATGTCGAGACAGCTCTCTGGATTGAAAACAGAGACGTTATAAAATGGCATATTAATCCAAATGGATTCTGATACACAACAGGTTGTCCGAGGTGTACACAGTTTTTTCTTGAATTTGTTTTAGCTAGCATTGATTGCCTATTACGTATTCCTATGTTTTTCTGTGAAGTTTTGTCATTTCTGTTTTGTGGACCGCTGAATTGAATCATGTTTTTTAACCTTGCTGATTTATAATTAAAAATTGTGTGGTAATTTTTTAGATGTGTCGGGTCCCTTCTTCTGGTCATATTCCTTTGTGATCAGCACCTCTACATTTAGCTCTGCCTCTTATTTATATGTTGATACAGATCCACCCGGATTTAGACAGAGTAAACCCTGCCAACTTCTAGTTGGACAGCAGTCTACCGGGTTTCCTCCCTGACACTAGTTAAACCGAGCCTGGGGTGGTCACTTGTCAGACTCTCTCTTGCTTCAAAACTGTTACCAACAGTGCGCAACAATGTGGGATATCAATTCATGGACCTCTGGGTTTTTCACCCATCTGGAGGCCAATGTCAGTATTTGTCGCCTGAGATACATGTTCTGGTTTCTGATTTGAGGGATGGCTGCATTTTGTATTTTCAAATGCCGTAATTAAATCCCGCAATAACTTAGAATGAAGGTGTAGCTCATTCAGTATGTGTGAATGAATAAGAGCCGTATTCCTTCCCCTCGCTACACCTCCCGACTCCCGCTCAGGCTTCTGTGCTGAAGATAGTGAGTGTTCCAACTCCCGCCCCTGCCCAATAGGATATTGGGACAGGGCAAAAAGGTAAATCCCCCCTGGCACAAAGGCCAGAGCGGTATCCAGTGGGGATAATTCTCGTGCCATGTCCACCATTTCCTCCCGGCTCAGAGATATAGGGGCACCAGCTTCATCGACCATCAAACCTGCCAGTGACATGCCTGATGCCATGAGCAGGATTGACTGGTCACTCTCAGGGCCTCATTACAACCTTGGTGCTAAGTGCACCAACTTTACCACCATGGTGTAAACTCCGTTTACACCATGGTGGATGGCGGATTTACCGCCCCATTCCAAGGTGAGTGGGGCGGTAAATCCCCATTTCCCATTTTCCCTTCCCCATTCCCATTTTTGCCCCATAGGGCATAATGGGAGTGGGGAAGGTGCTAATTACGCCGCCGTAAATTACGGCGACGTAATTAGCACCATGGCAGGTTAGCGCCATGGATTTTAACGCCTGCTAAAAGCAGGCGTTAAAATCAGAATCAGGCGTTAAGGGTTAACGGTGGCGTTAACCCTTAACGCCTGAGTTGTAATGAGGCCCTCAGTCATTGCTAACAAGACGGAATCTGTTGGAGTCGGCAGGGATGGGGAAGGGGGCAACACAAGAGCCATCCTCATGGTATTTTTAACCAGCGTGAAGATGAGGGGCGCGGTTAGTATGTCTTCATACATCCGCACCCCCATTTATGTTTCCTTTCGGGTTCTGGGACTTGTGCACATATTTAATGAGTGATGCATAAATTAAGGTATCATAATCCCACTCCACAAGCGTACTGTACAAGTGTGATTGGAGCGACTAAATGTCGCAGCGCTCAACAATTTAAGATGTTATCTGCCCCCTCGCCCGCAAGCTTGCGAAAAGGTGAACAGGCACTCTCTGGGCACTCCTGGTGGCGTGGGTGCAAATAGGGGGTGTGGCTTTACACAAATTAGCGATCTAAAATATTAAAGAGAAATATAGTATGAATAAGGTGTTACAGCTGCTTTAATAAGCTCTGTAAGGTGTATATTACCATACTGCATATATAAACCTACTCAAAGTTCAATGTATTAAAGGAACAAAGCTGAAAGGTCCCTCAGCAGCAAACTTCCATAGTGGGTCCTCCCAGGTGAACAGGCACTCTCTGGGCAATCCCGGTGGCTCCCGTACAGTGACGCGCGGCACCCTGGGATTATAGTCACAGCTGCAAATAAATAGTGGGCGTGGATTCACACAAAATAGCGATTCAAAGTTCAATGTATTAAAGGAACAGAGCTGACAGGTCCCTCAGCAGAAAACTTCCATAGGGGTCCTTCAAGGCGAACAGGCACTCTCTGGGCACTCCCGGTTGCGTGCACGCAGTTCCATGTGGCCCGCTGGTATTATAGTCACGGGTGCAAATAGGGGGCGTGGCTTCACACAAAATAGAGATTCAAAGTCAAATGTATTAAAAGCACAGAGCTGAAAGGTCCTTTGGCAGCAAACTTCCATAGGGGCTCCTCCCAGTCGAACAGGCACTCTCTGGACACTCCGGGGGTTTAGAGATTATTGAATTTATAAAATATTATCAATACATGTAATAGTCAATTGTCTCAAATGTTATCAATAAATGTAATAGCCAATTGCCAAAACGTGTTTCGGCCTGTGGTCTTTATCAAGGCAATAATATCAATTCATCTTATTACATTTTCTTGAAATCGGATTATTCTAGCACAACTGTCAACCCTATTTATGAGAACTGCACTGCCATTGTAAATGCTCTGCTTATTGGTTCAATACAAATGAGTAAGCTTGAATCACGATCCGAATTCCAAACAGTGAGAGAAAATAAAAGGGACGGAATAAAACACATTTTTCAATTAAACATCTCAGAAAATCATATAGTCATTTTTCATTTAGAGTCATAATGTGTAGGTTACAAGAAGGTACAGCCATAGTTATTCTGCTAACAAAGATACAGATTTTTGAACACCTAATATTAGTATCAGGTGGACAAACACATCTTAATCACAATATAAACACTATGAAATATTTTACCTGGTATATTACCTATTGTTTGTTTGTTTATTAGGGAAATGTATCCTACTTGTGTGCAAGATTCTAACTGAGGGTCTTCTAAATTCTTAAGAATTTCTATGAAGCTGTTGGGGTAATTCTCTCAGGTATACCAGAGGCATCCGGGGGTCCGTCTGACTCTCAAGGGCCCAACAACTTCCCCAGAATAAACAGAGGACTCGTCCAATGGCAAGTTGGAGCTGCGGTTTATTACAAAAAACCAACCGGGATCATACTGTCAAATGAGAAATTATATCATGCCTCCTATTGCAATGAATAAATGTATATTGGCCTACGCCAAGCTGCCTTTAAGCCACTTGCGAAGAAATCCGTGTTGCAAGGTCCTGACCTTAGAATCAATGTAAGCCTGCCATTTTAGGTTTGCTTTGTAAAGTCACCCTGTGAGTTAAAATAGTGGACGATGTCATTCCGAAATACAACATGGCCGTCTTGACCTCTGTGTGTAGCTAATATGTAACTTGCCTGCAGGCCACTTGTTGAGGTCGTGAACTGAGACCTTGTCCTTCGTTGACCTGTGTGTAAAGGATTACTCGTGTCAATGAAACTAATCCGTGAGCATATGTTAAGAACTATGTATTCAAATACTGAACTGAGAACACTTGTTTAACTACATTGTATTAATGTTTGAGAAGCCCTGTATGGGAAATCCCAAAGTACACAGTTGCCGTGTAGGCTTGTTGACGTATGTATTAAAGGCAAACTAGTTACATGTGGATATGCGAACTCGGCATGAACCCTAGATCACTAATGTCTTAGAGGAATATTAACCCGAAGCAGGGTTGGATATTGTGTTCGCAAATGGTACAAAAGAGCAACGAATTCTAATGTACAGCGTCTCTCACTGAATACACCGAACCACGCTGGAGTTCGCTGTGTTGCACTGAGGGCCGATAGCTATCTGATTTTACTTTGTTATTTGTAACTGATTCAGTATAAATTAAAGTTCTTTGTATGTTCCTTTGTAACCCGTGTTCGGTGTATTTCCTTTTGGGGTACTCAGCCTCGATATTTTGATTTTGTTTTCACAATACAAGACAATCAAGATTCTCCAGTACTTCTCAGCATTCCATGGTGACCGTTGTGTTTTCGTGGACAAATTACATCATCCCTGGGCCCTTCCACGAAAAAACCTACCACCACAAATGATTGGGTAGTGGTAGCCCCTAAGGAAGTTCCCTTATAGAGGTTATTCTACTGGTCCTCACATGATAGGTGACTGGCTTCTGCCATTCCCAAGAAACTATCTATCACATTATTGCAGCGTAATGGGATTACCATTGGTTCTTGCCCCTTGCCATCCACCCCTGATTTCCTATTCTGTGATTGGCTAGAGCTGATCGCCCCAGGCCTGGCACTTGATTTGGTTCTCAGCTAGCTGTGCACCTCTTCAAGGTAATGTGAAACGATTATATGTCTGTATTGTAACTGGTAGTGTACCACCTTTGCCTATGAGAGTGTGCTCCACATTTGCAACACTTGTGTCATGCGACGCCTTGGATATTGGCGTCTATGGCGCAGTTGGAGTTGCTACCACACTTCCTGATTTCCAGCACGCCTTCAACTACGTACATGCAGCGGTCTAGTTCTTTTTTACATTGTATGTACGTAGTACTATTTAGGCACACCTCCTCTTGACATCTGCGCGTTGCAACCTTTCGGTCAGTTGTGTTTTTCCTATGCTGCCGTTGTTGCGCTACGCTTTGTTCCCGGTCTCTTCCGGTTTTCTTTCCTTGTTATCTTTCTCTCCCTCTCTGCCCGTACTCCCTCCTGTTTATGCTACTTTTCAGTGCGTGGACCTCGATACGGGTTTCTTTCCTAGCGGCCTCGCTGCATCTTACTTTCACTTTCTGTCCTGCTGCCTATGCTTTGGGTTTTCGTGGTTGTCCGAACTCCAATTCAACTATCTCGGATTCCTGTGCCCACATTGGGATGAATACGTTCTTCCACTTGAATCCTGCATCTTCCAGTCCAGCTGACACATTTCCAAGGTTTTTTTTGCCATGTTTGGCTTTTTCCCCTAACTCGTCCCTCCCGGGAGGGGGGTCCTCAGGGAAGTGCTCTCTAGTAGCCTTCACTGTGGCTTCCTTTCGTGTGAGACTCAAACTTCAAAACAAAAAGGAGAAGGACTACAGATCCCATCGATCCTTGAGCCCAGTGGAAGAGGACACGATTTCGTCAGGTGAGGAGGTGGAGGAGGGAAAGTGGGACATTCAGCCTCAACAAGAAAAGACAACTTGTTTCATTTCTCATCTGCTGTGCTGGGGTTGGCTCTTCTTTCCCACCACGGGTGAATGCCCATTGTCTGGCTCGGCTGCATCACGTGCTTGTAGACCACAAAATCAAACTCTTGAGCTTGCATTTATGAGGATTTATTCAATTTCTCTGCAGCTGGTCCCTTGTCGTCTAAAGTGTGGAATGTGACCGTGTATCTAGGACCTTGGCTGCGAGCCAACTTTGCTCTCTGAGGTGCAGCCTGAAACGCTCTTCTTGTCTTATGCTCTGTGGCTTGAGGCCTCCTGTAATTTTCCTTAGACTTATAATATGATTTCTAAATGCTCATGTAATGCTTGGTAACCTATACATTAGTCACACATGGTCCTACCAGGCTCCATATATACTCCTGTAGTCCCATAATTGCCTTAAGCATCTGCAAGCTTGCTCAGGATCTCTTGTTGCCTTGTAGTTCTGCGTTATTGCATTTGGCTAAATGAGAGAAAATATAAAAGCTTATACAGTATGTATATGTGTCCATCCTCTAGCTATAGAACTGTGTAAGCATGTTCTTCATGTATGCAAGTGTGTGTTTGTGTCACACGGTACAGGAGTGCAAGTGTGCTTCATGACTAACACTGCTACAATGTGGTGTCACTACTGATGTCAACATTATGGCTTCCTGGCTTTTAGTCGAGACTGTACATTAGGGTATTCCCATCCACAATCTCTGTGGTCTCCCCTATACCTGTCAGAATATGCACTGGATTGGGTCTGTATGATTGATTGATGGGATACCTGTCCATGTACCTGTCAGCAAACGGTGCACTGAAATTAGTCTGAAATAAGATGGGTGATTTTGAGCATTCCTGGCTCTACATCCTTTCATGTTGCTGGGGGTGAGGAGGGGCATTCCTGGTACCCTCTCTTCGAAACTAGTCCCGGGAAATGTTTTATTAATCATTCCCATATCCTTTTTTTTTAACTTGTATCTTTATATGGATGAGTGCACATAGGGTAGTGTTATTACTTTAAAGTGATGTACAAGGACATCTCATATGCCTTATGGTTGACTGAGGTTGCTTAGTCACTTACCTGTTCTGTAGTGGATGTTATTCATCCTGCCATTTGCAGCACCATATTGAGGCATTTTTATGTGGCCAGCCGTCATTTTGATTGTATACATATGTACGCCTCAGTGACGTCATCACGTATATGGGTGATTTCATTGTATTGACGCATATGCGCAAACTACTGTTTTGTTTACATTGTGCCCATCATTCTCAGACATATATATTCATCCATCTTACACTGACTGTAATACGGATAGTGCCGTCACACTCCATGACGTTAAGAATTTTTCTCATTATTATCTAATGAACATTCGTGAGAGATATCGTTATTATCTGTCAAAATCCATGACATTAATAATTTTTCTTCTTATATCTGATGGAAATTGGTGCAAAATATCATTATTATCTATCATTAAATACATATCTTGATGTGTCAATATTAGGAGGCCATTATTCAGTTGCTCCCCTCACTAAGTAACAATCGATTGTTATCAAGTGAGTCTCATAAATACTCAGTTTGCCTCAGATTCGTTTTCTACAGAGATGTTATATCAGTGATATATCTCAATTTCCTGTAAAATAAATCCTATATTGTAATATGTGTTATTGGACACCCTCCACCAACATGAAATAAGTAGGCATTTATAAAGAAACATTCATTTCCTGTTTGGTATTTAATCCTGTATATTTTGTTCACATTCTACAGATAATTTTCCCTCTTATCTTCTCAGTTGTAGTTCTCTATTTCCACCTCTAATATTTTATCTAACGTGTGTAAGTCACACAAATCTGATATTTTCTTTACGGTCCTCTTGATGTTCTTTGTTCCAGAGTGAGGCCAGTGGCTGTTTTTCATCCTGACTACCTATCACCCCTAAGTGTTCTCTTATGCACATTCTCAATTCTCTAATTGTTTGTTTGTTTATTAATTTGTAATGCGCACCAGACCGGAGGTATCAGGGCGCAGAAAAGCAGGAAGATACAAGAATACTTTCAACTTAGTGTTACATGGGTTACAGGCATAGATGTAAAATGGCACCCCGGTGAGATGCTGCTAGGGAACTGGGGGCGAGTATTTACAGGCAATAGATCAAGACAGTCTAAGAATACAAGATTTACAGTATTAATATACAACCTATTCCAACGTTCACTTTATACAGTTAGAGCTAATAGATTATATACATAGAATAGATGAAGACGGTCTAAGTTTACAAAATTTACAGTATCAATATAAAACATATTCAGGTGTTGGCAGAAGCATTATGCAGTGAGAGCTAATAGGTAAAGTTATAATGCATGCTGAATAGGCAATCAGAGTAATAGGTTAGTGGTAATTTTCTCTGAGCCATTTAATGGTGTTAAATCTGAAGTTCAGAAAGGTTTGATCTGCCCTCAGGGGGGGGGGGGGAGTTCCATAACTGCGCTGTTTTGACCGGGAAGCTGATACCCCCACCTTTAGTCAGTTTAAACTCAGGTACTAATAATGAATCTGAGTTAGCAGTCCTAGTGGGACGGCTGGAAGTTCTTCTGTTATTCTCTCCACGAGATAGCATGGGGCAGCATTGTTAAAGCATTTGTGGGTCAATGATGTAGTTTTGAGAAGAATTTTGTCGCTGATAGACAGCCATTTGTTCTGCCTTCGTGCCTGAGAAATGTGTTCTCTTCTTGCTATGCCCTGTGCCATTCTCAGGGCATTGTTCTGTAGTATTTTGATCTTATTAATAGTCTGTTTACTGGCGCCCAAGTACAGTGAGCTACAGTAGTCCAACTTGGAAAGAATTAGGGCTCTGGCAAGTATGGTACAGCTGTCTTTGGATAGAAATGGTTTACCTGCTCTGATCAGTTTACAGGTGTATGTATGCTGTGGACGAAGCCATGGCATTGACCTGTTGGCAAAGGAGAGAGTGGAGTCTAGGTAAAAACCAAGGGTTTTGACCTCTTTAGCTACTTCAATAAGGTTGCCATCAATGTTGAATGAGGCATATTTTGGGCCATGTTTGTGGAGGTTGAAAGCAGTCCCTAGGATGAGGAGCTCGGTTTTGTCATCATTCAAGCATAGACCGTGGGCGGTCATCCATGCTTGGATGATGAGGTATATTTTAGTTACTAAGTCAACATCCTTGTCATAATCCCTGGTGAGTAGTATCAGGATCTGGGTATCATATGCGTAGCTGAAGTAGTTGATACCCAGGCGGTCTACATAATCAAATGGAGGCTTAGTAAATATTTGTACATAGTGGGTGAAATGCAGGAACCCTGCCGCACTCCACATGTAATGGGACTAGGATCAGCTGCCACAGAAGGCGAGAAGACTCTCATAGTCCTGTTGCTCAAAAATGATTGAATCCAAACTATGGAATACCCAGCGTAGTGCGCTGCTGAGTCAAGGTGATTGCATAGTACTTTATGGTCCACCAGATCAAAGGCGGCTCGAGAGGTCAAGGAGGAGCAGCAAGGCTGTTTTCCCCTTGTCCTTAAAATTGTCAATCTGGGTTTTAAGATCTATGAGTGCTGTTTCAGTGCTGTTTTGGGGTTCCTGTGGTTGCCTTTATTGGTTTGGGTTTTGGTTAGGCAACTTTTCTTTTCTTTTTCTGGAAGGGTAACTTTGATGCATTGTTGTTTGTTTTGCTATTGCGCCTTGGGAGGGGTCCTGGAGATGGCTCTAAATGTTGTTTCAATAGTTTTTTAGGCTGAATAGACTTCACAGTTGTTAGGAAAGATTTCGTAATTGTAGGTAATTTTCCTTCCATGTGGCAACCCCTAAACTTTTTGCTGTTGTTTTTCACCTTGTTCTTGACTTTGCCAGAGAAGTGCAGCCTTCTGCCGCACTCCTCTGGGCTTTTGCTCCTTTCTTACGGGGAAACTGACATGCCCTTAAGACAGTCAGTACCGGGGAACGCTGTTTCCCGTAGTTTCTTTTATCATGTTGCGGCTTTAGTGCAACATGACACAAGAGGGCACTGTAAGCTAAGTTACAGCTCTCTTGGGTCTCTAGCCTTCTACAGGCCCTAGATACTCGTTTAGGATTGTATTTGATTGGTGCAAGTGATTCAGGGACGGGAATGGTGGCAGCGATCGTTTCTTTGTATTTTGAGCTCCTTTTGGCGTTCTAAGCGCGTTTTCTGCGCTTAACCCAAAATGGTGGCCTGGCTCCCAAAATGGCCAGACCACGAGGCTCCTTTGTCCTGTCCGCTGACCGTCTTGCTCCCTTCACCTTCCCCAGGTCGAGCCGACCCGGGGCCTTCCTTATTTGGGCATGTACTTTCCCGCGAAACACGGATGCTTTCGCGGGCTTCTACATGTCTTTTGTGTGCCTCCAGGATGTGGGCTGGGATGTCTGGTCCCAATACACATCCTGGGTGCCAGAGAGTCTAGGGTGGTGTGAATGCCTGGGACCACCGTGGTCCGTGATTGGTCCACGAATGGTGTGAGTGTTGATGAGCGGATCTCCCATTGGGTCCCCTCCGTTTTGGCGCGAAGGGAACCGTGGATAAGAGGGGGCAGGAAACACCACTACCATGTCGATCTCCTGAGTTCTCACGAACGAAGGAATACAGGAGCCAAGTATCCTGCAAACAAGAGGCTGGACCGAGGAATCGCTGGTGACCCGCTGAAGGACTTCAGCTCTGCACTGCTGTCGCCTTGTGAAACCCTTTTCACCTTTGATCGAACCAGAAGGCCTGTACTGGTACTTCGACCTTTGGAATAGCGGGAACAGCTATTCTCGGCATCTTCATCATCTCCTGCCAGTAAGCCTTCGGAAGTGTCTCTGGGCCATCCAGTTGACTGACCAGCTTACACGGGAGTCTTGCTCTGTAACCGCCGCCAGGTTGTGTTGTATTTCGAGTCCTTGTCACTCTCACACGCTTCGTACACTTGGCGTTCCCAGGTCGGAAGTGAGTAGTGTACATTTTTGCTCAGATACACACGGCCGCTCCGTTGCCCTGCTGTGGTGACAAAACTGTGCAGGTTTCTTCGATTGGGACGTCTTTTTACTCAACACGACGACGAGGCGTTCCCTGCTCTTCTGAACCTGCCAGCTGCTGAAACTGACGCGGAGAAGCCTGGGTCTGCTTGCATCGGGGACCGGTGAGTAGTTTAGCTAGGATCTGGTCGCCCTCCTGCAGGAGCCCATTGCTTTTCCCCGCTGTGTAAAACAGCACCCTTTTGCCGTACTCGCACTCTGCTTCTGCCCACAGTGGAGGCTGCGCTTGAGTCGCGGAACTTGTTCTCCTTCATTTGTGCACTGAACTGAACTGCCTGACTTCCTTCGAAGAGCTTCTCCTTTTGCCCGTTGGCACCAGCGCGTGCAGGTACTTTGAGCACAAGGCTCCACTCTTCGCAGGGCTCGGACTTCCATCTAGTTAGGTGCCTCTGAAGGCGAACTGAGTCTAAAGCATTGTATCGCACTGCCTGTTTTCCTTCCCTTGCAGGTGGACTACACATTTCGTGCATATAACGCTTGCGACTGTCGTATTTGTATATATATTGTATTGGTATGGTATGTGTTGGTTTAATATCGTTATATTGTGATTTTCTCGCTACGGTCATTGTTTTAAAGGCCTTAAAATAAATGTGTATATATTTTTGATATAACACCTGTTTGGAGTAGTTTGTAAGGGATCTTGCTTTGTGTGCTCATTGCGGGCTTTCAGTCACCCTCACCCCTCTTGAGACCTAGTCTTGACCGCCGCAATCGCTACCTTGATTGGTCTGGCTCGTCCAGAGGTTACCCTGTTCCAAGTAATTAGGTTGGCCTTCTGAACTTCTGCGCCATCAGGACAGAGTTCAGAAATCCGTCTTAACAACAGTCTTATCTGTTTTTTTTATTTTTTACTCTTTGTTTTTTGTTCATGATTATGTGTGTGTCATTTCTCTGTTTTTTTTAGTTTTGTTTTTGCTTTTGATGTCTTAAACCTACATGGTGTAATGATGACTAAATGTACAGGTGGGACAGTCAATGATCTCTGTATTGTCTCTTGGAATGTGAATGGGGTAAATAATTTACTAAAGAAGAAGAAAGTGTTTCATATGTTACAGGACATGCATGCTGACATCTGTTTCTTACAGGAGACTCATATTTTGGCGGATGAAATTTCTAAGTTGGAAAAGGAGTGGGTGGGTTCTGCTTATGGCTCTTGCTTTTCATCACAATCAAGGGGTGGGGCCATTTTGTTTCGTAAGAAACTACCTATTAGATTTTTGAGAGAGTGTGCAGATCAGGATGGTAGGATAATAACCTTGCTGGTTGAGGTTCAGGGGGAACTGTTGACACTCTGCAATGTGTATGCTCCTACAGTGGACGATGGTTCATTTTTTAGAATGGTTGCACAGACCCTTTTAAATTTGAATAACTCTAATATTCTACTTGGGGGGGCTTTACTACTGTGGTTCATCCTTCGATAGATAGAAGCCAGGTCAAGCGGGTGACACAGTGTGATCATCATCATTTGGCTCTTGGATCACTCTTGGAGGAGCACGATTTGAAAGATCCTTGGCGTCTTGAGAACCGAGACAAGCGTCAATACAGTTTCTTTTCCAGTGCTCATGGTGTGTTTTCTAGACTAGACATGATTTTTACTGGTGGGAATGCGTCGGATGGTGTTGTCTCAAGTGTGATTGGTAACATTTTATTGAGTGATCATGCCCCTGTTGTGATGCATTTAAAACTTAAATTTCGGTGTGATAGAACTTTCTCCTGGAAACTGAACACATCTATATTAATGGATGATGATATATTAGAGCGGATTGTTTCGAAAGCAAACAATTTTGTTGTGGAGAATCACTTAGATGAAATCAGTGTGGCAAACACGTGGGAAGCCTTTAAATGCTGTATGCATGGTGTCTGTTTGGGGCTGTCTAGTGGTAAACGGAAAAGAGAGGAGAGGAGAAGGCAGGATCTTGATTTGCGTATTGCTGAGATTTCTCGGGATTTGATGCTTGATCCGACTGACTCAGTGAAATTGGCGACTTTGAAAAAACTTAAAAAAGAAATGGAAGACTTTTGTCGCTAAGGGCAGAGCGTGGGATGTTCTACTCTAAGTGTACATATTTTGAAAAGGGTGAGCATTGTGACAGATGTCTGGCATACAGGTTAAAGAAAAAGATGTCAGAGTCAGCAATTGCTTTCATGTTTGACCGGGAGGGTAGGATCACATTTGATCCCAAGAAAATTAACTCAATTTTTTGTGACTTTTACGAGGAACTGTATAGTAATGAGGTGGTATTACTGGTAGGGGTGAGGACTTTTTTGCAATTTGAATTTGCCTAAGATTCAGGATACGGAGTGTGATTTACTTGGTGGTATGATTTCAGTGGATGAGATCAAAGGTGCGATTTCAGAGCTGAATGTGGGTAAATCCCCAGGTCCAGACGACCTTCCTTGTGAGTTCTATAGGATCCTCCCGGACTCGGCCTTGGAGCTCTTGAGAGATGTGTTTGTTTCTAGAAGACTGGAGGGGATATTACCTAAAAGTACTAGGCATGCGTCTATCGCAGTCTTTTTGAAAAAAGGAAAAGATTGCAATCTTCCTGAAAGTTATCATCCAATTAGCCTTCTCAATACTGATAATAATATTCTTGCCAAGGTCCTTGCTTTGCGTCTGGTACAGTTGTTGCCTGCCTTGTTTAATGAGGAACAATCTGGATTCATGAAAAATCAGCGTACTTCTAGTAATATCAGGAGACTGTTACTTACCATGGAGGTTGCGGATAGAATGGACTGTGAAGCCGCTGTCCTCTCCCTTGATGCGGAGAAAGCTTTCGACAGAGTTAGTTGGGATTACTTGTATTCGGTACTGAGGAGGATGAATCTGGGTGAGGATTTTATTTCTTGGGTTGCTCTTCTATATACCAACCCGACGGCTGATGTTAAGACTAATGGGGTGGTTTTGGATCCTTTCTGTTTTGAACGGGGTACGCGTCAGGGCTGTCCTTTTTCTCCTCTGTTGTTCATTTTAGCGATTGAGCCATTAGCCATTTGCTTAAAAATTGAACCGGATTTGCAAGGGGTTAACTGTTGGGGTGTCGTGCAAAAGGCGTGGCTTTATGCCGATGATCTTTTGCTAGTGCTGCAGAATTTGGAAGTGTCCCTGCCCTGTCTGATGAGGATTTTGTCTGATTATCACGATTGTTCGGGATACAAGATTAACCGCTTGAAGTCTGTGTTACCACTGTCCAATAGATGTGATAGGTCTCTGGTTACAGGGCTTGGTTTTACTTGGTGTGACGAGTGCTTGCGCTATTTGGCGGTATGGCTTACGTATCCGGTCTCCCTTATGGTCGATGTGAACATGAGTGTGGTTATTCAGGATTGTAAATTGGATGCTGAATCTTTCGCTGTCGGGTAAAGTAAATGCCCTGAAAATGAATTTAGCACCCAGAATTAACTTTGTATCTAGCATGCTTCCGTTGAGAATTAAATGTTGTTAATGGAGAGATCTTGATTGTCTTGTTCAAGAATTTTTATGGGACAAAAAACCACCGAGACTTAGTCTTTGGAAGCTGCAGCTCCCAGTCCATTTGGGAGGTTTAGCGGTTCTGAATTTTAGGGCCTATCGTCTGGCGTTTTCGTCTTATTCTTTTGTTCCATTTTTTCGTGGGGAACTTGACAGCTGGGCGGTGGTGGAGTCGACTGCCTATGGGGCGCTGGACCGAGAAGCCTTGTTGTCCACTAATACGAAGATTTCTGGCGGTAATTTATTAGTGACGTCATTTTTGCGCCCTTCATGGATTGATATCTTGTCATTGCTGGGTCGTGATACATTCAAATGCAGGAACGCCTCTATTTGGCTGAATCCTATGATTAGGGACAATTCTAGGTCTGTTTTTTGGCCTGAATGGTTCTTGTCGGGTATTAAGCAGGTCTCTGATCTGGGAAATGATGCTAGGTGGTTGTGTGCGGCTGAGCTGAGGGAGAGATGGAATTTTGAAAGTTTATAAGATAATGCTTATAGACGCCTGAAGAGGTCTGTAGGTGAGGTGGACTGGTCTGACTCTTTGGATGTGAATATTTTTTTGACCGATTCTAAAGGGAAGGAGGGTGGTCTGGTCAGTAGACTGTACAAGCTGCTCGTGTCACATTATAGGAGGAATGACAATTTGTGGGGAGTCTGGGGTGAGAGAATTGGATCTGAAATTGATATCGGTGCCTGGCAAAATATGTGTAGTAATGTCTCCTTGTGTTCACTGAACCTGAGTGAAAGGTCTCAACAAATTAAAATTCTGAATCGCGTGTATTGGTGTCCTGAAACTCTACATAAAAGGGGTATGACTGACAATGCTGATTGTTGGGGTTGTGTTCAGGAAGTTGGGTCATTGGAACACATGCTATGGAGCTGTGTGCGGGTCAGGAATTTTTGGATTGAAGTCTGTGATGTGTGTGATAGGATTTTAGGTGGAGGGTCTGTCCTGGATTTTAGGACGATGATCCTAGGTGATGATTCGGGGTTGGCTGATGTCAGTTCCGCCCTTAAAAAAATGATTTTAGAGCTTCCATTGTTACAAATTGATTGATTCTTCTTGAATGGAAAGGTCGGCTCCCTCCTTAATTTGAGGAATGGGTCCAGGAAATGCACTGTTTGTCAAAAACAGAAAAACTGGTTTACAAATTGAAATGTAGGCTGTCTTTATGTATGGAATGTGTTTAATGATTTCTTTTAATTTTGGTGTTTTTGCTTTTCCTTCTGTACTATGATATTGTTTCTGTATATACTTGTAAATAAATAATAATAAAATGATGATTTGAGCTGGGCATATGTCTCCCTGACAGTTTGATGGTTTTAGTGAGAGGATGATTTTTTTCAACCTCGAGAATTAAGACTCTTGAGAAGCTAAAGCAATGAGACCGTTTAGTGGTATGCGTTGGGGTGATGGCTGGAGTGTCTGCGTTAGGGATATTTGCTTTTTTACCAGCAATCTTATTCTCAAGACGGGTAATTTTGTTAATTAAGGCCTTCTGTATGTTAGAGCACCAGAGTTTGTCCTTCAAACAGTTGTCTCTGTGTGGAATGGGGGCTTCCATCTCTTTTAAAAATACAAAAGGTTCCTTGGTACTAGAATTTGCTTGGAGAATCCTATTGTTATAGGATTCTTGTTTAGTGTGTATTATTTCTTTGTTATATAAAGCTGAGATGTTAATGAGGTTAGTTTTATTTTCCTCATTAGGTTGGTGTCTCCAGGTGACTTCACATTTTCTTTTTTCAGCTCTCAGGGTTTTGAGGTGCGGAGAGAACCAAGAGTTCAAGTGAGCTTTGGGTTTCCTTCTCCTCATTTTAAAATCCCTCAATGACACACGGCAAGTTGCTTTAGGCCAGGCTCATGGGTGGAGCCAGGAAATGTAGCACACATGTGCATGGAGGGCAAGACAGAATCACAGACCATCTGTACATTGAGGGAGTGTTGAATGCATGTGTTTCATTAGAACTGGTTCTTGTGTAGACCAGGATCCCTACAAGATTGGGGAATTCTGCATGGCATATTAGTATTGAATAAACCTAAGTGTAAAAATGCAGCAGTTAGAGACATGAAAATAAGAATACTAGCTAGGATAAGCCATATTTTCAATTGATCAAAAATGTGGACTGGAAAAGATGATAGCTTGTTCATTTGGCCTAGTGTATGTTTCAGTGGTGCAGTGGAGAAGGGAGGAAAATTAGGTTATCGCAAAACATGGACGTCACTTTTGAAAATAAATGCTGCAAGCTATAAAGCATGCTATTAGCAATGTAAATAACTTAGTTCGTGCTACTTTTCTGATTCAGGGAGGGTAGAAATGTGCGTTGTGATATACCAATTCAGCATGATCTACTGGGTAGAGACGTAGGTGTCAATTATTTCAAGCAAATGACATTAAGAAGGTATGCCATGAATGCTGGGCGTTTATGTAATTACAGAACCAGTGAAAAATGAAATTAAATCATGTAGTTTAAGCTAATTTGTTTGAGCGTTGGATAAAACGACTGGAAATTGGAAATAATTCCCTAAAGGTGATAGGTTTGTTCGTTTACGTTCTCTAGTTTTGAAAGGTTGTGATTGCAATCGATTAATGGTTCTTCACTTTATTACACATTGGCAATGCAACTTCAAGGATGATCCAACTAACTCCTATTGTGATTCATTTATGAATCTGTGTCCGAGACGCTGGGCAATGCGGGACATTAAGTGCCCACAAAGTCCAATTTAATGATCGTGAGCACAGAAAGGGAAGTTAAGGGGGGCTGAGGGACACAGAATGGCCTGCATTCCCCATCTCCTGAGAGTGTTAAAGCTTTTGACAATTGTGGACCGGAGTGTGTTCCTTAGCAGTACTTTGTTGATCTTGACTGTTATCCCTCAACACAGTACAGTATGTCTGTGTGGTGCTGTGCAACGAACCTCAGTGGCCCCGTCCCAAACTCTGTGATGCTCCCTAAGGACGGGAAGGCCGCAACATGCCTGTGTCACATCAGACCCGCCTCCTCATGCCTTCACCCGGGCCGGACCCCTGCAGCAACATGGCCCATACCAGGTCTGGAAAGAGAGGCACTGGCAGAGAACCTACAAGTCGTTTCCTTGGCTGGACATGGTAGGATGGAGGATACCGAGCAAGTACCGGGTAATAGTGCTTTGATTTTGCTCAATATCCCTGTTTCTTTTTCGCTCAGCCAATCAGAAGGTTCTAAAAAGATTGCAAATGTGTTATATTAAATAATTGGAGTTTGACAGAGCCTACCAGATCACAGAGGTAGGAACTGCTCAACACCAAGGATACAGTATTAGGGAGCCCATGAAAAGGGTGGATTGCTAGAGTATACTATCCTGTAGCATTCACAAGGCCATCATTTTCATGCCTTCCGTTGTACTCAGCAAAAAAGGCTATTGTAATGGTGTCCTTGGAGTGGGCAAGGCCGACCACATGTGGATGCTGTTATCAAGCAGCATTACTGTAGAGCAAATGCACCTTGCATACCTAGAGGATAAATACCTTCATTATAAGGCGCACAGTGGAGAATACATACAATGTCAGAATGTGATGCCGAGCACATTGTACTACAACCCCTTAATGGACCCCAAGGCTTCATCTAAGCATGCATTCATTCCTTTAGGAGATTAGACCCCCTACCTTACTCCCCCTAGCGCTGCTCTGCTCACTTTGCAGGCCATCCATCAGGCAGGAGCCAGCACAGAAGCAAGTGCTGTTCCATAGACATTCCTATTTGTGTTCTATTGTAACTCTTAACTCTTTTTTAAACATTCTGTATAATTTACCTTCAGAAAGTCACTAAATTGTTTTCTGCAATGTGGTTGAAGCCTTGCTGTGATGTTGCAGCCGACAACACAAAATAAGAGGCACAAGGGAAATTTAGCCCACAAATAGCGATCCCTCAGATAGGTTAACAACCTTTAACTTCAAACAACAGCACTATGGGTCAACCACTCTATTACAAGAAGGGTATGATTTACCAAACGCTGGCTAAGGCCAGGACAAGAGGCAAACATCAAATTATAACACATTTTATTAGTATCAATATAACATTAAAACATAATCAAAATACATGGACTAACAACTGACCACTATTTGATTTCTGGTCGTGTATACAGTGCGTCTAGTATCAGACAGTTTTTTTTTTTTTTTTATATCGGAAGCATTTCAATTGTAACTTTTATTAATCTTTCAGGAAAAAAGTGACTTGTGCTGTGATGTTGCAGCTGACAGATCTCTGCCAATTCAACCTTTAACACATCTTGTCTAAACTCCAAACACATACATTAACCCCTTCAGTGCTAAGGAAGAGTATTCTCGTCCTTCCTGCATAGACTTGATTAAAGCTCAGCAGTGAGAACTTAGTTACGGAGGATTTACCTCCTTTGGACAACACACGGACAGTGGAGATATTACTCTGACTGCTGTATGAGATCCCCATCTAATTTATGTTGAATTAATATATCCAAGCACCAAGCCCAGCCTTGATAAGAACCGAACTTTGGTCAAAACACGTGTCGGCTTTAGGGCTATCAAGGTCTTACTTTTGGCATTGTGAAGATTAGAGATGTCGCACCTTAGACACTAGAACACCACTATTTGCACAAATTAAAACTACTTTTCATTACTAATGTCATTTGTCATTCAATTGTATGGACAGCTAACCTGTTCACTCGCAGCCAAGGTGTATGAGTAGTGTCAAGGTATATGTAGATTTCAGGACTTGCACAAGAGTCTAGGGTGTAATACCATTAGTTTCTCATTGTATAACATTCTGTATAATTCACCTTCAGAACACCACCCAACTTATTTCTGCAATGTGGTTGAAGCCTTGCCGTGATGTGGCAGCCGACAGATTTTACGTCTCAGCCAATTCAACCTTTAAAATATCTTGTCTAAACTCCAAGAGCATGCATTCAAGAGTTGTTATAAAACAAATCGGCATAAAATGTATTCTGCCCTGCATGTCTGTAAATTATAAATACAGGCTAAGCTGTATTTATACTGTGGTTCCACCATCAACTCCAACACAGCCCTCCCATGGTCTGACCACAACTGCCTTCAATTCTGCATCCCCATTTCCTTATACTCCAAACCACTCATAGCCACACCAGCCAAGCTAGCCAGAAGTGCCAAAAAACTTACAGCAGACAATATACGTCCCATTCTCAACAACCCGTGCCTAGCACCTCCTTTCTCCTCTGACCGCAACATTCTAGCAGAGATCTTCAAAGACACACTCACTCATGCCATCAACACCGCAGCTCCTCTTGAAAGCAAAAAAGAAAAGAAATCGTTTCACTCCAACTCATGGTTCACAGAGGACCTATTAAACCTATGCCAATGCAAGCGCCAAGCCCTCAAAACATGGCAGGCCAATCCCTGTGATGCCACCAAAGTAGACTTTCTTTATATTTCTAAAAAATTCAAAAGTGCTATATTTCAGGCTAAGTCTGAAACATACAATAAACGTATCTTGGAAGCTAACTCCCACTCAAAAGAGCTTTTCACCATCTTTAAAGAGCTCACCGTCCCCCCAATCTGTACAGATTGTTAAGGATGAAGCCTGGTGCAATAGCATCCAAACAGCGATGTTAAATAAAATAGACCTTCTTCAAAATAAAATAGCAGAACATTTCAAGGCTCTACACCCCCAACAGACCCCCGCCGCCAATAACGCTTATCCCCAACCTACTCCCCACACTAAACTCACTCCCTGACAACTTGAACCCTGAAACCTTGGTTGAGGAATATAATAAAATCATGTATACCTCCCTGGACTCAATTGCCTCTCTCAAACTCAGGCCAAGCAAGTCCAAAACCCACCTTAACAACTGGTACACACCTCTCCTTAAAAACTTAAGACAACAAAAAAGACACTGCGCATCTATTTGGAAAAAAGACCCATCAGCAGCCAACAAAATTAAACTCACCAAACTAGCGGCCCTGTACAAAAACGAAATCTTCCTTGCAAAACGTACCTCCTTTGACTCTCACATCTCCCAAGCCAGCTCAAACACAAAGGAACTATTCTCGATTCTAAAAGAAGTAGAAACCCCCATAGCACCTATAGACACCTGCATAAAAGACAAGAACTGGTGTACCGACATCCAATATGCCCTAGCCAAAAAAATCGCCACGCTACAAAATAAAATATCCTGTAAAAAAGCCTCCTTGAACAATCCTGCCCTGTCTAAGCCACCTGAGAAGCGGACCACAAGTGAATATTCACGATTTAACTTTACCAAAGTGACCATACTCGAAGTGGAAAAAATCATCCTGTCATTAAAGCCTTCTAACTGCCAGGGAGACTTATGCCCAGCACAGCTCATAAAAGATGCTGCCTGTGACCTTTCCCCATTTATCACTAAGCTAATCAACGCTTCATTCTCCACCGGTTCCATCCCAACTAATTTAAAACAATCCTGGGTACTACCCCTACTAAAAAAAAACACTCTTGACCCAGCAATATCTACTAACTATAGGCCTATAACAACGGTACCATTCCTTCTGAAAATTCTGGACAAGGTCGCCTATGTACAAATACAGAAGCACCTGGAGGATCACCACTTGCTAGGAGCCAGAGAATCAGGCTTCCGACCCCAACATGGGACTGAGACAGCTCTCATCGACCTTAAAACACAGATTGATCTGCTCAAAGACAATGGTCAAGCAGCTTTACTCCTTCCTCCTCCTTGACCTATCCGCAGCATTCGACTTGGTCGATCACTCGGTCCTCTGCACCCACCTCCACACGGCTGCCCATTTCTCCCCCGAGGCCATTACATGGATCAGATCCTTCCTTGATGGCAGAACCATGAGGGTCTTTTCGCCGACAGACGGCAGACCCCATACCCATCACCTGCGGTGTGCCTCAGGGTTCCTGTGTCTCCCCTACACTGTACAACATATTTACCAAGCCCCTTTTCGACGATCTGGATCATCTCGGTATCACCTACACTAATTATGCAGATGATACCCAGATCCTCCTTCCGCTTTCTGGAGATTATGCAAAGGATTTGGCCTTGGTGAATAGGGTTTACATCATCATCCAGGCATGGATGGCCACTCACGGTCTATGCCTGAATGATGATAAAACGGAACTCATCACACTGGGCACCAAAGCTAGCCTAAAGAAACTGAGCCCGGCATACTCATCATTTATAATTGATGGTAATACCATCAGGGTTGGACACGAAGTCAAAACACTGGGCTTTTACTTGGACTCTAATTTCAATTTTAGCAGACAAGTGAACTCACTAGCCTCCTACACGTCCTATACTTGTAAATTGATCCGGACAGCCAAACCTTTTCTATCCGAGGCTAGTTGTCTGACCCTGGCCAGAGCCCTTATACTCTCCCGCTTGGACTACTGTAACGCCCTATATCTTGGGTCCTCCAAGGCCGTCACTGGCAAGCTACAAACTCTCCAGAAGAACGCACTCAGAGCGGCCTTGGGCATCTCAAGAAGAGACCACATTACAATACATAGCAAGCAACAAAATTGGATTCCCATCATAGACAAAATTTCCTTAAAAACTGCCTCACTAACCCATAAGTCCCTTAACAATGCGGCCCCTACCTATCTGATCAACAGATTTCATAGACTAACATCCATGAGACTGACTAGGATAGCATACAGAGACTGCCTCTCCGTCCCTTCTTACAAACGATCAACTATAGGTGGCAATAGCTTCCCAGTGAAAGCGGCCAAGCTATGGAACTCCCTACCACCCACTCTTAGAATGGACCTACCCTACCAAAACATCAGCTCAAAGCTGATGTCTTGGCTGAAGACAGCTATCATCTAGGACCTGTAAGGATATTTGGCGTGTTACAGCACAGAGTACAGCACTACTGCACAGGTAGCAATTTTTTTTTATGCAGCACCACCACATGGGTGCGGTGCATTGCTATATGTGTTACCAGATTAACATGGACATATAAGTAAAGACAGGCTATTCAGTCAAAAACGATTTTAACATATAAGATGCAAATCTATTTTTACAGTTAAAAGCACACGTGCACATTCAAAAATGCACACTATTTTTCACCTGAAATGCCTATGGTGCAAGAGACACATTTGAAAATTAATAACTAACATTATTAATAACTAACCTGACTAATAAAACTGCATTTAACATAACCCACTAATAAAAATGTGTCTCCACTGCAGAAATAGGCCTACTCTGAAAGTGAACTTTTAAACGCACATTCATTTTTTTTTCTTTTTCTCTGCTGCTCTGTCCACATAACTACAGGAAGCCAAGAGCTCGAAGGAACAGGAAATCAGTTGGTTACAAATGGTTACTGTAAAAAGGAGCCATTGTGTAGTGAGGGAGGAGATGGCATGATTGATTTCTGATTGGAGCAGCGTCATAGCAAGTATCATGCTAGAGGCAGTGATGAGAGTTTTGCCGGGGGGAGTTTGAAGAGAGGGGGAGGACAGTCGGGATTTGGCAGAGCTGGGAGAAGGACCTGTTTTCCTGGCTGAAGCATTCCTGCTGCAAAAGCTGAGAATTCCAGGCAATAACCCCGGTTTGAGAACGAAAGACGCTTGTTTTCACCGGGGTTAATCTTCAAGGGAGCCAAATTCAGAAAGAGAACAGCTGAAGAAAACTCATGCTGAACAGATAAGGTAATTACAGAAGTGTGGGGGCTGAGTGTGTACGAGAATATTCAGTCAGTGTAGGAAAGGAGATTCCTGTGCTTTAATCACATGTTAATGTTGCAAATTGAGTTCTTGTCTCCGCCACTCTCTTTTCAGTGTACCATAGACAATGCTGTTACTGTGCTATTTTATTTATTTCTGTAAAGAGTGAGATCGTGTTTAAATGCAACTTTTATAATACACAAAAATTTTTGAAAGCAGACAGGTGGTGTGTTTTATATTTACCAAAGCAGTGCTGATGATGTGGGGAGATGTTTAGACAGTGCAATTGTCATTTTCAAGGTAGCTAAACATCAAATTTGGTTGCAGCTGTGTGCACAATGTAATTCAGTATGAGCAGTTATAACTAACTGTGTGTGTTGTAGTTTGTCGGAGGTCTATGAGTCGGCAAAAAGGGAGGCCCGGGACATAGTTCACTACCGTATATAAGATAGTGAAAATACCACATGATAGCTCGCTGCCGTAGATAAGACAGAGAGAAATTGCCCATGGTGGTACACTAAAAATGAAAATGTGGTGTTCCTGAAATGCAAGCCTGAGGTCTCTCTAGTGATTACACGAAAAATCTAAGCAAAAATAAGGGGTTCTGGATATTGGGGCCACAAATAAAACAAGGGAATTATGCTCACCAAAATACCACCAACCACGCATACCAACCACGCATACCAAATACGCATGTCTGGGTGCTGAAATAATGCATGTCCACTGTATTATTGTTGTACATGGCCCAATCTGAATACAAGGAGTGATTGTTGCTAAGTTATTTTTCGGCGGTAAGAAAATACCGTCAGGCCCCAAATCTCCGCAAAATACCCTACATATTTATGGTGCGTTGGCCGGGAAGGAAAGTGATCATAGAGTACCTACTGGGCGTGGCAAGCGTGTCTCACACTGCCATATGCACATTAAAGGGAACCCATTTTATAATAGCAGTGTGCCACTAAAAACGAATTTCACAATGTCACAAAGGGAAACCACATTCTCAGATCTAGTGCAATATTTAGAGGCAAAGTTGTTTGCACATGGAATTGGTCGTCGAATAGCACGTTAGAATGGCGTGAACGCATTCAGGGTGAGGTGCAGAAAGAAAAACTAGACAATATTTTTGCAGAAGGCAGCATAATTCAGGTCTGCCATACAAGATTATTGAATGCAGCCGATAAAAGTGCAGAGAAAGACTGTTTAATACGGCTATGCGGCAAAATATGGTTTATTTTGAATAAGTCCCTGCGAATGCAGGAGAATGATACTCAGCTAATTAACAGGTTAAAGACTGAATTAGATGGGGCAAGTAAAAATCAGGAAATGTTGAGAGCAGAATTGGATGTATGCCAAAAAGACATGCAATTAAAATGCAGAGACTTTGATACTCAGTTATCCAAAAGCGAGAAACAATTTGAGGATAGTGAGCAAGAATTGGTACACTTAAACGCCTTAATGGACCACATTAGACAGGATAAAGATGAGGTTGTTTCAGAAATGCAGATTTTACAAAAAGAACATTGTGAAAAAGAATATGATCTCCAGAGTGCAGAACAAGAAATGATTAAAATGATTCAAGAAAGAGACAAGAGAAATAAAGAGTTCAATGAATGCCAAATGCAAATGTGCGACATGCAGGAGGTGATTAATAAGATGAGTGATGAAAACAACTATTTGCAAAATGAAGCCAACAGACTCCTTAAAAAGTGTAAGGACTTAGAACAGCAAATGTGCATTCCCAGGTCCCAGGAGAGGCGGCAGGGTACCACATTCAATGGAGTGGAGGTGAATTCTAGCTCTGCCCAAAGCTAGTGCTCCAGTGACTGGGCCGGTGACTGAACTTGGTTGCAGTGCCCTTGGGGGATTTGATACTCCCATTGGGGGCAGCCACCAATCTCATACACCTGAAAACAGGATTGAATCACAAAATAGTGCAATTCCATGCATTGCAACAAATAGCCCCATAAAAATAATGAAATCCATTAAAGCCCTGATCAAACCATTTAAAAAGGGAGGTGAATGCTGCATTGAGGATCACTTAGAAGCGGTGCATGACATTTTTAAAGCACTCCAGATACCTAAGGAACAGTACAGACAATATTTTCATTTAACTTTAGATGCCCCGACGGCCAGCATCATAAGGGTATTAAATGAACAGCAGAATATGACCTGGTTGGAGTTTGAAAAAGAAATTAGGCGTCATTTCTCTCCTTTTCAGTCATTGCAGGAGGCAAAGAAAGTCACTTACACAATTACTGCTGGACCTAATACATCCCCTCGCCAATTTTTACAAGACTTAAAAAGAGCATTTTCTCGCTTTGATGTATCTTTTGACTCAAATTCCAATGAGTTTAAAACTGCATACTTCTATGGGCTACAGAAAGACATGATATCCCAATTGGTCCGTGAATTTGACCGTGACAAGTCCCTTGAATGGATTGTACATCAAAGCACAAAACTATATGAGGTACTCTATTGTCAGGGTAGAGAAAGTGATAAAATGAAAGATACTAGACCTAAATCTAAAGAACCCTCAGCCACACTAATGGAAATCAGGTCAGCCAAAATGTCCCTTGAGTCTGCTCAAAGCCAAGGTAAAAATAATGTGACACCTGAACAAAGGGGTAATCAACAAAGATCGCCATTTCCTGTACCAATGTTCCAATCACATGATCCTAGTAATAGAGAGAGCTACATCAGCCCTAGGTATTTAGGGGACAGACCCCGGGTAGGATATCGGCCTGATATGGCAGGTATGAACAATAACCAGAGACAAAATCAAGATCAAAGAAATGATGGTCCCTACCAGTCATTGGGGACACAGAGCAGATTTGATCCCAACACCATGATATATGGTAATCAGGATAGGCCCCGATATGTGGATCAATTTACTGATAATGGAAATCAACCTAGGGGCCAGTACCCACAATCTGAGAGACAGGACATGAGGCAAAACGTGAACTACAATCCACGCCAGTACAATGATTCCCCACCAGGGGACTATAATCAAAGGATGGGTGCAACCCGCTCCCCTCCACAAATGAATCAAGAGTTCAGAAACCATCCCAACCGACATCATTCACCTGAGAGGTATCAGAATAGATCCAATCAGGGGGAAAACAACCAATATCGACCTAGACCACAGAAAGAGGATCCTAGAGAGATGGAAAGGTTCCAGTGCCTTGAGGCCCAAGTGAAAATGTTAGCTGAGCAAATAGGAAAGCTCTGTACAGCGCAAAAAACAACCTTCCAAAGAGGGGGCTGATGGCCATAGCAATGACCGGGGGGCTTCCGAAAAGTGACTAAGTACTCATGATAACTGCAGTGCCGAAATGACAGATTGCTCTGATATAATTTTGCATAACGACTCTGAGATGCCTAATGGATTAAATGTGAAAGTGCCAGTAAATGAACTTGTGACAGAAAGTGCAAATACTTCTAAAAAAAGAGGTACGGTTTAACCTAGAGCTAAATAAAACAGTAAAGATTTGTACAAATGAAAAAGAAACATTAGGAATTCCAAAAGAACAAAGGGACTTAAGAAAAATGACTCATGCATGGGGAATACCAGTGGACAGGGAGTAAGTGGGGATTCTACAGCTCCTTCCCTGGGCAAGCAAAACAATGCCCAAACACAGACAGAAAAAGGAAATACTCACAAGGAGGGTACAAGTCAATCACCTGAAGAATTATTTGAGCCACATATTTTTGAAGAGGCTGAAAGGGCTGGTATCACACTAAATGATCACAAATGCACAGAATTAAAAAATGACAAATTGCTGAATGATGTTGTTACACATGTTCAGTTGGAAGGTTGTAATGTGGTCTCTGATGTTACCCAGATGGATGGGCGAACAGTGGCCACACTCCAAAAAACCTCTGATCATGGAGAAATGAATAAAGTCTCTCGCGCAGAAATGGGTAAAAAGGAGGGAAAGATGTCTTTCCATTTACCAATGTGTTTAGCCAAAAGTGAAAAAGACCTGAGAAAGGTGAGCCCTGAAATCAGTAAGAATTCACATTTCTTATGTGTATTAGAGGAAGTTGAGGACAGATATTATGCACCCATCACTGTAGAAGAAAAATGCCACACCTTTGCTATGATTGACACTGGCGCACAGGCCACAATTATGTCCAAGGAGCTGGTAAAGAGTATCAATGAAGGGAGACCCCCACGGAGTCAGATCACAGTGAAGGAAAATCAAGGCCCAGTGCATAACTTTAATGGGGAGGAGGTGCCCATCATAGGTGTAACTGAGGTTGACATAAAAATAGGAAAGCACAGAATGAAACAAGAGGTATTGATCACATCTATTTGTGAAATTCCATTTCTGATGGGGACAGATTGTCTGAAAAGATTGTCTCCTCTAATAGATGGGGTGAATGGAGTGCTGTGGTCCTTAACCAAAAAACCATTGAGGCCTAAGAAACTAAAATCACAAAACAGCAATATAAATGAATGTCACACCGTTGCCAAAACAAATGATGCTGTGGAGGTATATCTCCAGAATATCAGCATACCTAGTGTCACTGTTATATTAATGTGTCAAGACAAAATGCAGAGCGACAATGAAAAACTACCTGTACAAATATACTTGGACCCAAGGAAAAATTGGCAGACTGCCATAGATGAGCACACATTACGTTTTTATTTAAAAGAGAAAACATGCAAACAGAATATTGCTCCTAAAACAGATTCAGAAAAACACATTACCACTCTGGCAGAAATACACATGGAAGATGAGCAACCATGGGTTCATGTTGGTATAAATGACTATTTTAAAACAATAAAAGCCACTTTAGCGCTTGAACATGAAAGGAGTTTCATTAATGAGAAATTGTTGCAAAAAATAATGGAGAGGGAAGAAATCCCGAGATTTAGGATTAAAAACCAATATGTTTCTGGGTTGGACAGTCCAGACTTTGAAAACCGAATTGCAGGCAGACGCATGCTTAAAATTAGCATTGGGCAGAAAACAATTTACCATAATGTATGGATAGTGAGTGGAGCACAAAATGAATTTTATATGGGCAATGACATCATGCACAGAATGTGTATGGTGTTAGATTAACTTAATCAAAAAATATGGTCACGCCTGGGTGGTCCGGCACCTGGATTTGAAGACAAAAGAAGGGCTTATCATTGTGCACCACTGGTTCCTTATGCAATCGAATTACAAATGAGGAAAGATACTATTATTCCTGCATTTATAAAAACAGTTTGCAATAACACTGAAATGCAAAAATGGACAGCAGATGAAAGGCTCTGATGCATTTGTATGCCTGAATGAATCCACAAAACAGCAAGGCCTGGATTATGAATACATTCCATTGGTAGATATTGGTGAAGGATCTGTAAAAATTATGGTAAATAATAAAGGTTGTCAGGATATTCATTTAGAGGAAAACTCCCCATTAGGAATGGCCATACAAAAATCACATTATACGGCAGATTTAAATAACATGGTGATTGGAAATATTCCTGAAAAGTATGTAGATGCCAAGGGTGAGTTGCCAGAACACCTGGACTCTCAGCCCAAAGGAATATTTAAAATTCATTCTGTGTATCCTTATGATTCAAATGAGACAGTGTGCTGCCAACAAGAGGATTGCATAATATTTAATTTAAATGAAAATGAAACAGAAAATCAGCCCATTGAAGTGGAAGCTGATATGCCAAAATATTTAAAAGTGGCAGCTTTACAAAAAGACACAGCCACACAGTTAGAGGAAAGCGCCGAGATTCCCTTACCAGAAGATTTTCCAGAATTTTCCAAAATGGTAGAAGAGCAGATCTCCTTAGCGAATGCGTGTGAAAGCAATGAAAATAGGGACAATCTGAGGGAGATATTTATGGAGTTTAAGGATGTATTTGCAAAAGATGCTTATGATTGTGGTTTAACTGATTTACATGTGGCCACACTACCAGAAGGGTGTAGCAGAAATCCAGTGTTTGTACGCCAGTATAGACTACCGCTGGCATGTTTAGAATCATTGGCAGAGATTATTAAAAATTTGGAATCGCGGGGAATCATCAGGCCCATTCATAGCACATCCAATACACCTATTTTAGGTGTGTTAAAGCCAAATGGTCAATGGCGGCTGTGTGCAGACTTGAGAGAGTTAAATAAAAGAGTACCAGTATCTAGATGGCCACTGCCATTCATTGATCAGGGCCTAGCTCAGGTACATGGTTCAAATGTATTTACCACATTAGATCTCACCTCTGGATATTGGTGCGTGCCATTGGCAGAGGAGATACAACATTTATTTTCCTTTACATTTGACAGGACTCAATATGCCTGGCTTAGAGCTCCGTTCGGGTAAATCAATAGTGGGAGCGAATTTGGCATATTTTTGAGAAAGGCCATGCCGGATGCAGCGGAAAGAGGAACAATAGTTTATGTGGACGATTTCCTGATAAAAAATAAAAGCCTGAAAAGCCATTTTGATGAAATAAGACATGTACTTGGCCAATTGCAGAAAGCAGGCGCCAAAGTATCTTTGCAAAAAGCACAATGGTGCAAGAAAAAAGTGAACTTTCTAGGGTATGAAGTGACTGAACATGGGCTAAATCCACCAAAGAAGAAAATAGAGGCCATACAAAGATTAAAAGATCCTAAAAATGTGAAAGGAGTAAAAAGTTTATTAGGGATGACAGGCTATAACAGAAAGTTCATTGAAAATTATGCAGAAATCACTCAACCATTGACTAAACTGCTTAAACTGAATACTCCCTGGAAATGGGAAAAAGAGCAGTCTGATGCAGTGGCTAAATTAAAGGAATGTCTTGTAAAGGCACCATGTTTAGCATACCCCATAAAGGACAGGGATTTCTTTATAGAAATAGGTTTTTCTGAACATTGTATGTCAGCAGTGTTATCACAAAAACACGATTTGAATCACAAAACCATTGCATATGCAAGTAAGGCATTTTCCCAAGTTGAAATGAAATTTAATGAATGTGAAAAGGCCCTATTAACCACTGTGTGGGCGCTACAACATTTCCGCCCCATTGTTCAGGGAGAAAAGGTGATTATTGAAACAAATCATCAACCTTTGCAATTTTTAGAGAGTAAAAGAATTAGATCAGGTAATCTAGCGCAATCCAGAATCACTTCATGGACGCTGGCATTACAAGGTTTTCCCGTAGAAGTGAGATATGGACAAAATAAAAAGAACCCAATTGCTCAAGGGTTAGCTGACTTACATGACTGTGCAGCTGAACAAATACCAAATGAAATGGAAGTGGAAACTAGTTTGCAGGAATTTGAACAATCACCACACAAAGCTTTTGATGAAAAAACATGCAAGGATTTGCCAACTGTATATGTGGATGGTTGTGCTTTTCACATTGAAAATGACAGTAATAAACAGTTAGTGGCAGGAATAGGAAATGTCTGGTTGAAATGTGAAGGTGTCCCCAGTATAGGGATGAGGATTGGAGATAGGAGCAGTCAGGTGGCGGAATTGGCAGCCATTTATAAAGCAATTGCTACTGCAGTTGATAAAAAGTTCAGTGAAATTGTCCTGGTGACTGATTCTGACTATGCACGGAATAGCTTTGTGGAGTATTTGCCTGGTTGGAAAGCAAGAGGCATGGTTACATACAACAAAAAGCCACTTAAGCATGGAAAAATGATACAAGCCATAGGCAAATTGGTGTCAGAGAATAAGTTAACAATATACTGGAGAAAAATTCGTGGGCATTTAAAAACACCAGGAGAGGATAAGGAGGGAAATGATAAGGCAGACCACCTGGCTAAGATTGGGGCTGTGATGGGAGAATTGCTACCTATTGATTATTTAATGGGTGAAATACAAATTGATGCACCAAAGGAGGTAGATCAACCGGTGGTGCAGTGGAGTCATGACACGCCAGACCAAGATTTGATTGAGGCACAAAAGAATGATCAAATTTTGGGAATCTATTATAATCATTTGATAGATCCCGAACAAAATTCTTTAACAGAAAATGATTGTATGGGAAAAGAAGAGTTGAGGGTGCTATTAAAGAACAAAACACGAATTAGATTACAGGATGGACTCATGATTAGAGAGTCCATAACAGGACAAATACAGTGGGTAGTACCCCTTTCATTCAGAGGACTAATGCTACACCATGCACATGATGCCATAACTGCAGGCCATAGAGGTTCACAAAAAACATTAGAAATACTAAAAGATTATGCTTACTGGCCACATATGTCCCAAGATGTGGAATTATATACTAGAGGATGTCTAGTATGCGCCCAATTCAAACCTGCTTCACCAATGCATAGAGCACCATTGATGAAAAGAGGCCTAACTCTCCCATGGTCAGATTTGCAAATAGACTATGTAGGTCCTTTAAAAAGGTCGAGCAGGGGATACTGTTATATTTTGAGTGTGGTATGTTTGATGTCAAAGTGGATTGAATGCATTCCTGCACCAGATTGTAGTGCGCAAACAGCAGCCACATTGCTGGTGAACCATGTGTTCTCAAGGTTTGGGTTGCCACAAAGAATTGAGTCAGACAGAGGAAGTCATTTCACAAGTACTCTAATGAGTAAGGTATGGCAAATACTAGGTGTGAAAAGGAAACTACATATCGCATATCGGGCGGCGTCTTCAGGTACAGTGGAAAGAAGCAATAGGTCTGTTGTGGATATTTTAAAGAAATTTGTGGCAGAAGCAGGTTCCAGCTGGGATTTACGTTTACCGTTGGTTTTGATGGCAATCAGATCAACTCCTGCCAAAGCAACAGGTGTTAGCCCACATGAGGTCTTGACAGGTAGGAAAATGGTGTTACTACAACACCTACTATACAGAACACATGAGCAGACACTTGTGAGTGCATCCACAGTTCATGAATATATTGATGAACTGAGGAGGCATTTGCAACATGCATTTGCTTTTGTGCAGAGAAATCTGGAAAGAGCTGCTGACAGGGCAAAGTCTTATTATGACAGAAAGACATCAGTAAAAGAATACAGTGTAGGGGATCAGGTGTACAGCTTTCATTTTGGAAAAAGTAAACAGAAAAATTCTAAATTTCTAGCAGCCTGGCAGGGGCCATTTCGAATTATAGATAAGGTCTCTCCTGTAGTTTATAAAATTTTGAAAAATGAAGGTGAAACGGCAATAGAGCAGTTTGTCCATGTAAATCAAATCAAACCATGCCATCCCAGACATGAGATCAGGCAGCTTGAGCATGTAGAAACAGATAAAGTCCCTTGAACACAAAAAGAGAAAATAAATGGGTACAATCAGGAGGCAGTGACAAAGAAGTTAAAAAGTTGATTGTTATAATGGCACATAAACACTGTAATATATGTAAAAATATATAATATAAAATAAATAAATAAATAAATATATATAATGGAAGCTCATGGATGGTGTGCAGAGAGAAAATGTATTAAATATTGAATGCTGTTTTATATGTGCTTGTTTTCTTTTAACTTGTGTTTAATTTCAGAAAAAAAAAAACGAAATATTTTTACCAAGCATGTTTTATTTTTGGCAAAAGGGTGAAGTTAGTATTGTGCTATGTACTTAATTTGTTTATTTTCTATTTGATTTAGAAAATTAACATTATTTGGTCGGAGGTTCCGGGATCAGAGCCCACGGGAGACGATGGAGTCCTTTAGCCCACGTGGACGGATTCCGGGAAAGCCCCAAAGAGGGGTGAAGACCAAGGATGCAAAGCGATCAGCATTGAAGATGATACCGATGATATGGTTAATGATGATGATATTTGGAGGGATCTTCAAGAATTCAGAAGCACAGGTTGTCATTGAACCTGGACCAGCATCTGGTATTGCGGTGGAAGAGGCACCAGGATTCATCATGAGTGATAGAAGGATGATTTTCCAAAATATATACATACCATTGAATCCTGAGATTTTGATTGAAAAACACTTGAACAATACCGGAATTAAGATTGAACAGACTAAAGAGTGGCTGGAAATAAGAAAAGAGGACACTAAGCAGTCAATAAGAGATATATTAATGCAATTGGAAAAAACATTCGTGAATTCAGCAGACATTAAGAAGAAGAGAGGAAAGAGAGGTGCGGTGATGCTCGCGATATCATTGGTAATGTCTATAGTTGGAGCCATAATAGGTACCACAATATCAACAGCCAATTCTATTTCGGTAGGAACACTGAGTACTAGAGCACAACAACTGAGTATTGACCTAGAAATAATACAAAAAACATTAGATGGAATTAGAGGGAGACTGGATGAACAAGTAAGATTCATAAATGAAACTGCAATCATTCCAAATGAACAAGCGGATGTAATGCAACGGGCGACTAAAATAATACTTAAGCATGACAGAACTTTAAATGAAATATTGAACATAATGAGTCCTGTTGATAGACTATTAACGAATTATATGAGAGAAGTTCAAACTGCAGTTTCACAATTGATTCAAGGACATATCCCCTTGTTTTTTGTTTCGCAGGATATTATTCGTCAAATGATAGAAAGATTGACCAGGTGGGAAATTGATATAATACAGGTAAAAATTGCATTCGAAATGGGTAATGCAATGACGTTATATGTGGACTTGGAAAGGCTAGAGATCGGATTTTTGCTATGCATCCCATATGTAGCCCCTGAACTTATTTATCAAACGAAGTGGGTACACAACGTGGGATCTTGGCAAGAGGACACATTTATTAAGATTAAGACTCCAGAAGTGGTGGCATTTCAGTCATGGGAACCTGAAGTTTATTTAATACCAAACCTGGAAACATGTGTAAAATTTAAAAAACAAAATTATATGTGTCCAGGTAAACCGTTTGTTCCTGATGCCACAGATGCTATTTGTGGTTTGAAATCTGACCCAAGTATATCAGAGGGATGTGAAGTGATTATTAGCAATATGGGGAGTGAAGAAATGGCACAGGCTAAGATGGTCAGAGGTAAATGGTTGATCAGCACCTGTTTAAAGAACATGACGGTAGTACATTTAAACCATGGAACATACGTGGTTAAACAGGTGAAATATAATGTTTTTTATTTACAGGTTCCAAAGGATACAATTGTGTCAATTGGGGGGTTAACATTGTTTCATGTAACAAATGATGTTTGGGAAAGCCAAGTGGAAAATATCGATTTTTTTCAAAGGGATACTTTTCCAATAGATCCGGATGTGGAATATTTATTGAATCACAAAGAAAGACATGTTATAAAAATGAATTTGAGAAAAAACAATATTACAATTAGTAATCTGGGGATAATAGAAGTGGAAAGATTTAATTGGGGAACCTGGGGGGAACGCTCAATAGTGGGTTTGGCTGTCCTGGTGCTAATCATGGGTGGATGGTTGATTGTGCTATCAGTAAAAATGAAAATGTTACTGATTTTACTAGCTACGTCAGGAAGAGAAAGATATCCCAATACACATGCATTTTAAAAGAAAAAAAAAAGAACAAGTTGTTTTTAGGAATTGGCTTGGATTGTAGCCAAGTTCTAAAAACAAAAGGAGGGTATGTAAGGATATTTGGCGTGTTACAGCACAGAGTACAGCACTACTGCACAGGTAGCAATTTTATTTTATGCAGCACCACCACATGGGTGCGGTGCATTGCTATATGTGTTACCAGATTAACATGGACATATAAGTAAAGACAGGCTATTCAGTCAAAAACGATTTTAACATATAAGATGCAAATCTATTTTTACAGTTAAAAGCACACGTGCACATTCAAAAATGTACACTATTTTTCACCTGAAATGCCTATGGTGCAAGAGAAACATTTGAAAATTAATAACTAACATTATTAATAACTAACCTGACTAATAAAACTGCATTTAACATAACCCACTAATAAAAATGTGTCTCCACTGCAGAAATAGGCCTACTCTGAAAGTGAACTTTTAAACGCACATTCATTTTTTTTTTTTTCTCTGCTGCTCTGTCCACATAACTACAGGAAGCCAAGAGCTCGAAGGAACAGGAAATCAGTTGGTTACAAATGGTTACTGTAAAAAGGAGCCATTGTGTAGTGAGGGAGGAGATGGCATGATTGATTTCTGATTGGAGCAGCGTCATAGCAAGTATCATGCTAGAGGCAGTGATGAGAGTTTTGCTGGGGGAGTTTGAAGAGAGGGGGAGGACAGTCGGGATTTGGCAGAGCTGGGAGAAGGACCTGTTTTCCTGGCTGAAGCATTCCTGCTGCAAAAGCTGAGAATTCCAGGCAATAACCCCGGTTTGAGAACGAAAGACGCTTGTTTTCACCGGGGTTAATCTTCAAGGGAGCCAAATTCAGAAAGAGAACAGCTGAAGAAAACTCATGCTGAACAGATAAGGTAATTACAGAAGTGTGGGGGCTGAGTGTGTACGAGAATATTCAGTCAGTGTAGGAAAGGAGATTCCTGTGCTTTAATCACATGTTAATGTTGCAAATTGAGTTCTTGTCTCCGCCACTCTCTTTTCAGTGTATCACAGACAATGCTGTTACTGTGCTATTTTATTTATTTCTGTAAAGAGTGAGATCGTGTTTAAATGCAACTTTTATAATACACAAAAATATTTGAAAGCAGACGGGTGGTGTGTTTTATATTTACCAAAACAGTGCTGATGATGTGGGGAGATGTTTAGACAGTGCAATTGTCATTTTCAAGGTAGCTAAACATCAAATTTGGTTGCAGCCGTGTGCACAATGTAATTCAGTATGAGCAGTTATAACTAACTGTGTGTGTTGTAGTTTGTCGGAGGTCTATGAGTCGGCAAAAAGGGAGGCCCGGGACATAGTTCACTACCGTATATAAGATAGTGAAAATACCACATGATAGCTCGCTGCCGTAGATAAGACAGAGAGAAATTGCCCATGGTGGCACACTAAAAATGAAAATGTGGTGTTCCTGAAATGCAAGCCTGAGGTCTCTCTAGTGATTACACGAAAAATCTAAGCAAAAATAAGGGGTTCTGGATATTGGGGCCACAAATAAAACAAGGGAATTATGCTCACCAAAATACCACCAACCACGCATACCAACCACGCATACCAAATACGCATGTCTGGGTGCTGAAATAATGCATGTCCACTGTATTATTATTGTACATGGCCCAATCTGAATACAAGGAGTGATTGTTGCTAAGTTATTTTTAGGCGGTAAGAAAATACCGTCAGGCCCCAAATCTCCACAAAATACCCTACAGACCTCTTGTCTCCCACCTTCACTTGGTCACTCGGATACACAACTGTTAATTGTACATATGTTTATATTTACCGCTTATTGCTATTATTACTGTGTTCATACTTGTATATATTTTACTGTCTGTAACTAAGTCTTGCAAATTCTTGTATCTGCTGCGCCTTGTTACCCTTGGGCTTTTCGGCGCATTATAAATAATAAACAAACAAACAAACAAACAAACAAACCAGCATGCCTCCAAATTTAATTTTTCTACAATCACCGAAGCAGATGCTCTCCAAATCCTCAAACAGCTCAAACCATCTCAATGCAAAGGCGATATATCCCCCCCAACATCATTAAAGAATGTGCAGCACCCCTCACACCGATCATCACAGCATTCATCAACACCTCATTCAAGACGGGCATAGTCCCTGACAGCCTTAAAGAGGCCTGGGTGCGTCCGCTCTTAAAGAAACCAACCCTGGATCCTGCTCAACGTAACAATTACCGACCCATCACAACGGTCCCATTTCTTCTGAAAATCTTAGATAAAGCGGCACATATGCAGATACAGTCCTACCTGGAAAACAACTCTGTCCTAGGTAAAAGGCAGTCCGGATTTCGCAAAGGTCATGGCACTGAAACCGCTCTACTAGATCTGAAGAACCAAATCACCCTAATACTAGACAAAGGCAAACCGGCCCTTCTGCTCCTCCTAGACCTCTCGGCGGCATTTGATTTAGTCGATCATGCCATCCTCACGAACCATCTCACCCAGGCCGCACATTTCTCCAAACAAGCCACAAACTGGATCACCTCCTTCCTCGAAGGAAGAGTAATGAAAGTGTTCTCCAATATAGCTAATGCAGAGCCTACCACCATCAGGTATGGAGTCCCTCAGGGCTCATGCGCGGCGCCTACCCTTTATAACCTGTTTACCAAACCTCTCTTTGATAAACTGGATGCACTTAGGATCACATACACCAACTACGCCGACGATACCCAAGTACTCCTCCCGCTCACAGGACTCTACCATCAGGACGCAGCCACCCTCCAGAACATATACGCCACCATCCAAGCTTGGATGGCCACAAACGGCCTATGTCTTAACGAAGACAAGACCGAAATTCTCATCCTTGGCCAAAAATCCACCCTCACAAACCTCGACCCACTCTACACCAACTTCTCCATAGACAATTGCATCATCCCAGTTCTACCTTCTGTAAAAACACTAGGAGTCCACATTGACGCCTCACTCTCCATGGACAAACAAGTCAACTCCATTGTTTCTGCCTCCGCTCTGAGCACTAAGCTCATTAATGCCATCAAACCTTTCCTAACCAAAGATAATTGCCTTTCTATTGCCAGAGCCACCATTGGAGCCAAACTAGATTACTGTAATGCGCTACTGGCTGGCACCTCCAACTCCAATCTCAATAAACTCCAAACAACACAGAATAATGCTCTAAGAGCAGCTCTCAATATACCAAAAAGGGACCACATTGCAGAAGCCAGAAAGGCAGCACACTGGCTACCTGTCAAAGATATCATTACATTCAAAATACTTACCACTGCGCACAAATGTATCAACCTATCTGCACCCTCCTACCTGTCTGATACACTAGTCATATCTCTCTCCTCCAGACCAACTAGGCAATGCCACTCCAACCAGCTTAGGGTCCCACACATCAAACGAGCTAGAGCAGGTGGAATAAGTTTCCCTAACATTGCCCCTAAGCTATGGAACGCTCTACCCAGCACGCTCAAAGCAGAAACCTCTCTCACTGCCTTCCGAAAACAGCTGAAAACCACCTTGTTTAACTAATTCCTCTTCCTCCATTTCGTTACGCTCTCCTCATCCTCTCCTCTCTTCCTCTCTTGTAGCTACTTCTCTTCTCTTGCAACTAAGTAATGATTTCAATGTATGCACAACTAGCCATTTTTCATAGCTGCAATCTTCTCCTGAAACTAAGTAATGACTTCAATGTATGTACAACAAATCATATCTGTAACAAGCGCCACGATGGCCCCTGGGCTGCATGTGCGCTAAACAAATGCGAATAAATAAATAAATAAATAAATAAGCACCATGATTGATCACTGAGTTAGAACAAGCCTCTTGAAAATAGGCACCCCATAGCTCACAACTTGTACTTTTACATCAAGCTGGATTTTTAAAAGCCTACACCCTCAAAAGGCCATTTTCTTTAAAATGTACATGCTTCGTGTGTAATATGAGGTGCAGCTCTGAGAATGTGATGCATAGCGCATTCTACTCCAACTCCTTAATGTTCCCCAAGACGTCCTTTAAATCTAAATGCTGTTCCTTTAGGACATAAGACCTCACCCCATTTCCCACAGGACTCTTGTGCTTATTATGCACACCCTCCAACAGAGAGGAGACAGCACAGAAGTGCCAAATATATTTTCTAAATGCTCATCACAAATAATTATTTAATTTGAACGGCAAATGTGCATCCAGAATGCACATATGTGTTTATTTTCACAAGAATATTTTGAGAATATAAAGTCAAACAAAACCCAAGTTTTGATACCTCTCATTGTAATAAATTAAAGAAATGATGCTTATATCGTAGTTCCATTTGCTTTCGAAGTCAGAAAAGTCTTCGTCAAATCGCAGAGTAGGCCAATCAGGTTACTTAGGCCAACTTGTATGCCTATGGCAGAACCAATAGAGAAATATTAACTAAGCTTCCAAGGTGCCATGTCAACATGTATCCTAGCTGTCCCTAATGTTTGATAGTTTTTTACAGACTTGCATACAAAGTGGCAAATACATTACCTTACCACTGTTAGAATAGTGATATTTCCACCATTGGCTGGACAAACAAAATCCAAAATCAGACATCCAAAATCACCATACATAATGCCTATGTCCTTATCCATTTAGGGGTCCATAACAGCATACATTAGGCTTAAGTAACTCTGATTGACCTACTATGCAATCCTAGCACAGCATCGAGGTTGGAAAAACACCCACTATCCACTGACAATGTTTTAGTTCCAACACACTGAGACAGTTCAGTTGAACATTATAATCACTGCAATTAATTGATTGTGTCTGTCAGGAAAATGCTAATAAACGTTGTGGTTGGAAAACGTTAGGCTGGATGAAACATTGGAAAGGTAAGGCCATTGCACAGAGAAGGTGTGAAAAAGCCTAACCTCTCTTTTTCAAAGAGTGTGCCTTTAAACCTAACATTTTGAAATGTCTCTACAATAGCATCTGTGTTTTTTCATACTGGGTTTCACTTATTAGGCTTGTAAGAGTTTGGAGACATTACACATTACATGCAAAACATTGGTAAAAGAGCATTTGCTGCTTGAAATGTAATTTCTAACACTGCTTCTCAATGTTAGAACGTGCTTGTTTCCTTCTAATTGTATGGCTTTTTACATAAAGGGGCCATGCAGGACTGAATCCCTTGCATAGTTCTGCCGGCAGTCATTGGTGTTTAAAGTGGTAGAAAACTTGTTCTTCTGTTTAGTTTGGGCAATTAGGTGTCACTTGTGATATCTATAAAGCCTAAACGATTGCATTAAAATACAGATTCAAGTACACATAGGGAGGAATTGCAGCTGGCAAGGGACACAGGACTGGCACACACTGTATACGTGTTGTTTAGTTATGAGCCCACCCATTGCCTGTCCATAGCCATGCTAATCCCTATGACTGTTCCCGCCCATTCCTGCCTCTCCCCGCCCAAAAGCTCCTCCTCAATGGAACGCTCTGAGCTCGGATTCCATGCATTCATAGTTGTTGGAGCGACGTTCCGCCATAAGGAGTTCATGCAGCATGCTGACCTAAGGCGCAGGAGTGGGGTCTCCCCTCCATGGTGGTGCAGTCTAACTATTCACGCACGGCAAATGAGGAAGTTCATTGGTCGCTTGGCTTCCTGACTGCAACATAATCTTCCCACTGTCACTCGGCACCAGTGTGCCTTGCGGCACTTTGGGCGAGCTGCTTCCCCATGCACGACTCATTGCATGCAATCTGTCACAGGGAAGATCGTATGCAACTGGGGCATGTGCAAGTCCAGAGCGCAATTCCACCGCTGCGCAATACGCCCTAGCTGCAGGGCAGCAGCGGGAAAGGATTGGTTGGGTGAGTATGAGACCATAAGCGCAATGTGTAGTGTTTCTCGGTGACGAGACCGATTGTTTAGTGTTCATTACACACCAGCTAAGGAAGCAATCTGAGGTGTTCACTGACTCTTGAAAAGGAGGCACCCTGCTTGGGGAAATAGAAGTATTTCTTTTTGTAAGAATGAGGCTTTGAAAAGCTTAAATAAAATGAAGTATTCATTGTTTTTGTGATCTGCCTATCAGGGTTCTGTGACAAACTAGAGAAATATGTGAGTATAATGAAACTCGGGGGTGTTGCTAGGTCTGGAAAGGATAGGGGGCTAAGCTAATGGAGGGACTCGGGGCTAGCTAGCCATTTGATTGTAGCACCTGAGCTTCTATCTGGGGCTACAACCAAAAGACCTGGGGTTATAGCCCCCTTAGCCCCCCCCCCGCACCCCCCCCAGCAACGCCTCTGATGGAACTGAAAGGGCAGATACAGGATTCCTCGATGGGAGAGCTGTTTGGTCCCCCACCCTCTCCAAAGGGTTTTCTGAGACGACCATTTCAAAGACTGGATTAATGTCTTCACTCAAAATGCCAGAAAATGTACGAGTCATGTGATCGTCCAAACCTGTTTTATAGACTGCGATGGTGACCGGTGCTAGCTAGTGTCTTAGCAATGACTACGCCTCACCCTACCAATCATTCCCTTCCCTTGGGGAGCACAACCCACAGGAATTATGTTTGTCCCTTGTCACTGTGCTTCACCATTGTGAGGTCTCCAGCTCTCGGAACGGGGCCCATTTCACGTCTGTCTCAGCAGCAATTGAAGCATAAGGGACAAGACCATGCGTTCATTTTTCTTGCCAATGGTCAAAGTTCCTTTTCCTTTCTCTGTTTACATTTTAAGAGCAACATGGGTGAAAACGTAGGTTCACTAAGCAACGAGGTGCGCTATACAAGATTGCGTTACTATTCACCAAGAGTACTGGTGGCAACTGCACACACATCACAATAGTCATTAATTATCACATGTATGTTTATACTGGATGGAATCACTGCCATACTTGTCTCCATGAGGCTATCCTTGCCAGAGCTTTAGGCCGCATGGTGTGTCCGCCCGGGTTCAGCAGACCTTCGTTTGCTGGAGAATTGTGGGAATGTGAAAACAAGCATTGGCAATGCCAACAGTTTTGGCTTGTGTGCGGATATGGGAAAGGTATTTTCCAAGGATTGCCGTAACTGTACTAACTGCCCATTAATGATAGCAGCTTGAAAATGGTGCACGTACCTGGTCATATGATAGCATTGTTTGGCAAACGCCTATCTAATATGCTTACTTTACAAGAGATGCCCAGTTAAAACATCAAGCCACAAAAAAATGGCTAGACTGGCTGCCCCAAAATGCCATTCTAGCCCCCTAATAACGCATATCATGCCTACTTTGTCATGGATGCCCACTCAATGGCACGTGTAACGAAATTCTGTTTGCCCTTCCCTCTCCCACCATCATACCCACCAAAATTAGCTCCTCGGGTCAGCATTACACATAAGCGCATACACACAATTACACAACATTCAATCACTCATCTAAACATACCATTCACTTGCGCACCCATTCACCGTACACTCACTCTTTCACACGTGCACCCAGCCACCCATACATCATACATTTATTCACACACAGATCACATAATACATATACACACTCACTGCACACATGCCTACATACATAATTAGCTAACGTGCAACGCCCTTTAGCACCGCTGGTTTTCGGGAAAGGCTTCCCTCGCCTCTCTGCCAAAGAAAAAGTAAGTTTGTACACCAGACCGCTCCCCCCACATGTGAAAGAACACATAGCATTGTTATTTGTTGACTCTCATCTGTGGGGAGGGGGCTGATGTGTGCATTTGATTTTTTGAAGGCAGAGAGTCAATGGAAGCCTTTCGTGAAACTAACAGCTTTAAAGTTTTACTGCGTTTGTGAAAATAATTTTTTCTGTACAGACACAGTAAAACTTTAACGCCGCCAGGAAAGATTTCAACCACAATCACTTCTCTACAGAACAAAAAGCAAGTGCGCAGAGATGTGATGTCGTTGGAAGACCCACCCCTCAACTCTACATTTCAGGGATGTGGTGGGGGCCGAAGCCGACTGGCGTTACACGCCTGAGCAGGGCCATGGGCATTCAATAGGTGGGTAAATAGCCAAACAACATCTACAAACATTATGCCATCTCTCGCTAGCTGTATTCCAAAAAGCCCAAACTGGCATTGCCAATGCTTGTTTTTCATTCTGTGTACCTGGTGATGAAGATGTCTCTGTGACTTTGAAAGCTAATGGAACTACAATCTCAGTAGAACTTTTCAAGAAGTCCAATAAAAGGTATCAAAACTTGGATTGTGTTAAATTTTAAATCTGGACTAACACAGCACAAAACTCCTACTCTGCAAAATAAAAAGTAATAACTTTTGACAGAAAGCTGTCAATGAAGTATATTGAAAATGCACAATGTTGTGTTTGTGATATTATTTTAGGAGGAATGAGTCCCCAGGGTTTAGAATTGGGGCTCCAAAATGCATCCTCTTAAGTATATAGTTGTATATGTTTGTTTTACCCTCAATTTAGTGAAAAAAGGGACTTGCTTTGCTTTTCCCCTACCCCGCTTAGGTGTCACTCACTATCTTTTCCCATTGAAAAATGCTTCGTGAATCAACCCAGTGATGCCTTCTGATCAGAAGTTCAAATGTCTTTGTAGGGCACATATAATCTGAAGTCACGTGGTATCTATTTGATTTGCATTTTATGCAGAATTGGTCTCCAGGATCACGGAATAATTAATGCTGTGATAAAATTGGAACTTCTTAAACTAAAATGTGTCTTTCAAGCAAATCCTTTATACGATTCCCCAGTGATCTGTTAAAGGCTGGTAAGGGGGGCATTCATTAAGTATTTTTCAAATGCTTGTCAATAGAACTGCTCAGTGTTTCTGTGTTGTGTGGCATTGTTTACTGCCCTACAATACAGGTGTATTTATTGCAAGGAATACAACTTGATGGGGCAAACATGCACAACTACTGGGTTGATTCACGTGCAGCAGGGGTCTGCACCTTTTGGCTGACCAGATGTTTTGCTCTACAACTGTCCTGATACCTAACCACTGACTACGCAGGCGAGGGCTGATGGGAATTAGGGTTTGTAGCGTTTAGATGCCAATGATTTTGGATTACAACTCCCATGATGTCTAACCATTGACTATACTGCCTGGGGCTCATGGGAATTGTAGTGCAAAATACCTGATGAGTCAAATGCTGCAGGCCTCTGACGTACAGAAAGCAGAGCATCAACTGTGCTGCAACCACCTTTCTTTTAAGATGGCATGTTTACCCTTCCTGTAAATGTTCTCCGAGAATCACAGAGTTTTTTCATCGATGTTTTGACTTCGACATTCCTCAGAGTATAAATTATTGGGTTGAGCAGTGGCGTTATGACAGCATAAAACACCGAAACTATTTTATCCATGGATAAAGTGCTGGAAGGACGAGTGTAAATAAAGATGCAGGGCCCATAGAATATAGTCACCACAGTCAGGTGGGAGGCACAGGTAGAGAGCGCTTTCTGCTTCCCTTCACTAGAATGCTGTCTTAAGGTGAGCAGAATGGAGGTGTAGGAGCTGAGCAGCAAGATGAAACTGACCAGAGAGATCAGCCCGCTGTTGGACACAATCAAGACACCTGTGAGGAAGGTATCCGTGCACGCCAGGTTCAGCAAAGGCGGGATATCGCAGAAGAAACTGTCAACCTCGTTAGGCCCACAGAAGGGCAACCTGACCATGAGCACGGTCTGCACCACAGAATGCACAAGGCCTCCCAGCCAGGAGGCAAACACCAGTAGACTGCAGACTCGTTTGTTCATGATGGTGGTATAACGCAAGGGATTGCATATGGCAACGTAGCGGTCGAAAGCCATGACCGAGAGGAGGAACACCTCGGCCGAGATAAACAGGTGGAAGAAGAACAGCTGGGACAGGCAGTGCTCGTAGGGAATGGTTTCACTCCTGGTGGCAATGTTCACAAGCATCTTGGGGATGGTAACGGTCGGGTAACACAAGTCAATGAGCGATAGGTTACTGAGGAAGAAGTACATGGGGGAGTGAAGGGTTGACGCGACGTTTACTGTGACGATGATGAGCACGTTCCCAACCACCGTGAGTATGTAAAGCAGGAAAAATACCAAAAACATCACTATCTGCAGTTCTGCTGTCCGTGAAAGTCCCACTAGAACAAAGTCTTTCACTCTGGTTTCATTTCCCATTCTCCCACGTCTTGTTGTCTTCTTGGATATCGCGAGATTGCTCTGTAGGAGACATAATAACAAACTATCAAAACCTCTACTTTGGATGTGATGGGGCAGCAAGGGTTGTTGTTCTGCAAATATGTGCTTTCAATCGATTGGTTTTATGAATTGCTGTTTCTTTTGCTGTTTTTCTTTTTTCTTCTTTTTTTCTGAAAGGCATATTGATGATTTAAGAACATGTGTATACATTCGTTTGCTTTTATGTGTAAGGTTGAGTATGTACAGCCAATAACGCAATAAAAAAAGAATAAAACATATATGCACTTTAACGCAATTATGAAAGCCGGCATCTTTAAGTACTGAAGGGTCTCGTACCCGAAATGTGACATCCTCTTGTCCCTGAATCAGACTGTGCCAATTCAGGGTTTAGAGTACAGTACAATGCGTTTGAGACGTGTTACATTGCACCTAACTAGGCATTTCCTCTCCTCCACTTCATCAGAGTTCCTACTAGTTCAGGAGAACTTCCTCCTCCTGAAAGACAAACAAATAGTAATTTTCTCACACTCTATTACCCCCAAGAGTTATTAAGTCCCGGCTACTCCTAAACCATCCAGTTTTGCTCTGTATCTTCAAGTTGCTCTCTTGATGATTTTCTGGCCCTGTTTCTGTCGCAGGGGTTGGTCAGGAGATTAGAGTTAGTGCTGTGCCGTTGTAGATGCAGGGACGTCTACTGATCCCTGTGCCTCCCGGTCTCCCCCTTCCTCCCGCCTGGGACTCTCAGGACTTATGCTCTTCTGTTGGCCTTTCTATGCTGCTCACTGCAGGGGAGTATGGAGGGTGGTATTGCACTGTTTCAAACCTCCTCATGCAGGGTTGGACTGGCTTATAGAGAACTCTGGAGATTTCGAGGTAGGCCTCTGCACCATGGGCCTCTTTTGTGTGGTAAGCTATTTTATTTTGTTTTATTTCATTTTTCTCATATGGAAAAGGTTGGGCTTGCTGAAAGTGTGTAATATGGGGCCACTTTGAAAATTATTTACAGGGCCCTATGTGATTTCCAGTCCGCCCCTGTCCTCATGTCGTTCCACCCACATATTGGGCATCCAGGTCAGATAGGGGTGGCAGCAGCACTGTTTCCGATTATTTAATTGCAATTTCATGTGGTCCATGTGGGATGTGGGGATTCGCAGTTTTATAGGACTCACCACAAGTAACTGCTTTTCTCCAAACCCATGTGCCCTGGCTTGTGCTTAAAACTTTACTTGCTGAAATTACACTGCAAAGGGAATGGTAACACAGCTTACTGGTGTTGGATGAACTGCTGCGGCTAAAAAACACTCATTTCACTGGTCAAATGCAGAGCTCCAGGTCACATGTGCAGGTGAAAGACTTACCGTCAATCCAAAATGGCAGACCGGCCTTATGTAGGCTTCGTCCATTAGATGCAGGAGACCTGTCTCAATCAAAGAGATGCCACTGAAACAGAGTATCAATTAGCAAATGCAGAGCCCTGCTCTAGCAAAAGAAAGCATACACACATGCAAATGCTCTTGCAGAGCCCATCAAAATGTGAGAGGATATGGGGCCTTTAAAACAGAGCCCAAACATTGCATGTTTGAGAATATTTCGAGAAGGAATTTGTGCGAGTTGTTTGGAGGTAGTTGGAGGAATGAGAGACTGAAGACAAATACAAGTTGGGGGGTGTCAGGAGGAGTAAAGGAGTTTCTTAAGAGAAGGGGTGAACCTAGAGTTGGGAAAAGAGGAGATGGGGAAGAGAAGTGCAGAGAAGGTGCTGGTGAATACAAGCGCAAAGTAGGAGGTGGGAATATGCAAGTCAGTGGAAGTGGCGATAAAAGGGGGGACTGGAGAAGGAAACACCCTCCAATCCTATGGAGTGCGCACGTGATGTAGGAGGACGATCAAGCAAGCGCCAATGCGTTGAGGCATGCCAGAGATCATGATAAAGTAACGATGAGGTGCAGAGGGCAAAAAGAAGTCCCTTAGGAACAAGCTCACATTGAGCAGCGAGGAGGCTAGTGGAAGTTAGTTTGTGGGATCCAAAACCAGGGCACCTTGACATGCAAGTGGTCAGGAGCCTAGACATTGGGCCCTACGTTTGCTGGAGACTTCCTGGTCCACCAAAAGAGAGAGCAGGTAGTTGTGAAACCAATAACTAGTTACAGCTGCCAGGGAGGGCCAGGATGCAAAAGATGCACCCACTGAAGGGAAACTTGACTTGGCCAAGAGACTGTGAGTGACACCAGGGAATGACCCAGTGAAACCTTTAAAGATGTTCAAGCTTTACTTGGAGCAACCAGAGAGAATGGTTGCTAATTGTCTGGTACAACGTTCATTCAACGCCCATATTATTTTTGCGGTGGTTGTGAGTGACACCAGGGAATGACCCAGTGAAACCTTTAAAGATGTTCAAGCTTTACTTGGAGCAACCAGAGAGAATGATTGCCAATTGTCTGGTACAACGTTCATTCAACGCCCAAATTATTTTTGCGGTGGTTTTTGCTGTGAGTTTTTTGTCACAATAACTCATCGAAAAATATGGAGGGGGTAAAGGGATATAAGGGGAAGGGGTTGTGGGGAATAGGTTGTAAATTGCTCAAAAGGGGTCCTTGGGGGGAACCCCCACATGAAAAAAGAAAATTGATGAGTTTTTGCTGCAAAATAAACAACGGCAGAAAACTCTGCAGAAACAAAACTGGGTGGTGGAATGACATGAAAACAATTGCCTCTTTGTCATTTGTAGGAACCACTCAAACTCATGAAAGATGGTGTAAAGCGTGAGATGTACAAATGCTAGTCCGGATAATTTTATTTACATTTGTAGAGTGCTCTGCAGCCCATAGGCATCGAGGCACTATTACATACATACCCTTACTCTCTTAGCCTGACCATGAAGGTCATAATGGCAAGCCGCCTGGAAAAACTCCCATTACAGGTCATAAAGGGGGTAGTTGGCTTTGACATCTACAGTGTGTGTGTGAGGCTGTTCCTCCTCAATGAAGGGCATATGTATCCACGGGTTTAAAGTTGCAATTCCCTACAAGGGCAAATGGCACAATAGCTTCTAAACCAGGCATACCAGTTATGTTTGGTCTAGATATTGCGGCCATTGTGATACCCGAAGACTAGAGGCAGCTGGTGAACATCCTATTGTTTGAACATGGAACTGAGTCATTTGGGGTCCTGGAGATGGACCATATAGCCCAGATTAAATGTGAAAAACCTCTTCCATGCCCCAATGAAGATGTGATAAGTCTAACTCTTATTGGAAGGTAAGAGACAGTATTTGGCCCTACAAACACACAAATGGAATCACAGGAGGTCCCTTCATCAGAACCTTGGTTTATGACTATTGAGGGACCAACTAAACAGTGAGTGGAGACAGGTTGGGACTCTGATTGACTGTCCCAAAGCCCAGAGTTTGCTGCAGTCCAGCAAAACAACCACACTCTCTGGCTGCACTTCAACAAAACCATCCTGTAGGAAGCCAGAACTGACCCGAATGTATGGACAGGAAGCGACTCATTTGCTGGACTGAGAATAATTCCTCTGGGATGGGTGATGCTGACACCAGCTGCTAGTCACACCTCCATTTAGAAGAACATTTATAAGCCTGGCCCATTCTCTTTCTATACTGACATCCACGGGAGAGTTAAAACACAACCATATCTTCAGCTGTTTCTATTGGTCACGGATTTAACAGGATAACAACTATTATTGAACGAATGGTGGTATGTGCCAGAAGAACTCACACAATAATGTCAGATGAGGTCCACTATAACCTCTGTCGATAAGTGTCATAAGTGGCTGTGTATGTAAACTGTGGAGCAGGTGGAAGAGCCACCATTAGTTGTTCCAGCACGTTCCTCCGAGCGCAGTCTAGTCTTTTGGCTCCCTGTTCCTTATCTTTCCCCTGCCACCGTCCCCTGTGCGTTGCAACTTTAGCCTTCATTGCTGTATATGCTCTCGATTGTTCTCTTCTCGTCCTTAGCTGTCTTCAGCTCCTTCTTCCTTTGATTATCCCTTGTTACCTCTTCTGCCCTCCACGGCTTCAGCTGTTTTTTTTTTCTCTTTTCGATCTGTTCGTTCCTCTGTTTCCTTCTTTGTATCGGCGCTCACCGCTGCTTCTGTTTCCTTCGTTTCGGTCTACATCCCATTTTCCCTTTCACTTTTCTGATCTTCCCTTGCGAGGCACCCCAGTTCGGTACGTTCCTTCCTACTTTCCAGCGCTGCCGGGCACTTGCCACTTTTCCTTTATTTACCGTCTCCTACTCTCTCCTTTTACTAGCCTGACTTCTGCAAGCCTTCCAGTCGCTGGCTCTGTGCCGCATTCTATCCCTGCGAGGACCATTGGGCTCTTGCACTCTTTCACTAATTTCCCTCTGCTCATCTCTCTCTTCCTTCTTTTGGTTTATGTTATCTGTGAGCCTCTCCGGCGCGGCAAGCTCCATGTTGCCCTCTTCTGACCTCGAGCTGCCGGACGCTCACATTCTTTCTCTAGTCTACTTTTCTTTATTTGTGAGCCCTTTCTTATCATCCTTGTCTAAGCTCCTTGGGGTGTCTTTCTCCTCAGAGTGCATTGCGCTTTAATACTTCTTGGATTACTTTTGTGGCTCCATCTCACGTTGCTCCAGTATCCAGTTGGACGCACTCTTGGAATCCTTCTGTTGCACACTGCATCGTGCTCCTGTTACTTTGTTTGGACTCTGCAGTACCCATCTGACCAGACTTCAGTGACTACTCTCCTCCAGGTTTTTCTTCTGCCATTGGGTTTTTCCCATTCCTGGGCTGCACTGGGGAGACGCCATTCTTGTTGTGATTGTGCCGTAGTCAAACGACAGTGGCGAACACTCGGAACAGACCCTACCTCTTCAAATAGAAGAAGGGAACCTTCGAGGAATCCACCACAGAACTCTCTGCACCAGAAGCCTTGACTAGTGGAAGCGACACCAAACCACAGGTGAGATCTGACACAAGTGACAATAAGTGACTGTGCCTTTTATAGGGTAGGCATGAACATCATAGGAACCTCTAGGTCATCAAAATCAGAGAATAAATGTATTGTAGTCATGGTGAACTATGCCCACTGCTACCTGAAGACTTACATGATAAGAATCAATACCATCCGTCTCATAATTAGACACCTGGTTCAAAACCTTTTGCAGGCATGTTTGAATACACACATCCTAACAGATCTGGGCGCCACCTTTCCAAGCTTATAATGGACCTTACAAACTTCCTCCATATTGAAACTCTCCAAACCTTCAAATATAGGTCCCAAATGGGGGTTCAAGTTGAGAAGTTCAGTCCAACCATTAATCTTCTGCAGTCAACGAAGATGCCAGGAATTGTGATGATCTACTTTCCTATGCCTTCTTTGCGGTAGGGAAGACACTACAGGCCTAAACAGGATTTCTGTCTTATGCCTGGTCTGCAGTCAGGAGCCTTGAGAAATCTTAAAAGTGCTGCGAGCCAACTGGGTGAACCAGAGGAAGACCAGCCAAAACACTGCATGATTCATATAAGACATTTGAGAAACAATCTGAATGGTGGGAGATTTGGGCATTAGCTTGCACAAAGCAGCCAAACATTGGTTGTACGATCGAAAAAACCCTGCTAAGGAAGTTCAAGGTGGGTGACAAAGACATGCTACTATTCCCAAAATCCATGAGAAAGCTCTTGGCTAAGTGGCACTTTAAATAATTGCATACATTAAATCAGTGGCGACCTGACTTATAGAACATAACAAGACAACCAAAGGAAGACCATGCAGTTATATCACACTCATTTGTTCAAGGTCTGGAAGAGCCCAGAATTTGAAGGCGTCCTGGTCATCACAGAGACACACTCAGCTTCAGAAACAGGGCCTAGTCTTTTGGAAATGGTTGCAGATTAGCGTATTCCTGTTGAAGAAGAAGACCTCCGGGACTATTTAAATCATTTCCATGATGTATATGTGGACAGACCGGGGGTAACACTGAGGTTTTTACACCAAATAAACACCCCGCCAGAAAGGGCAATTTGCATATAAACGTACTGCTTGCTGGAGGTCCAATGGGAATAAGTCCATACTATACACCAGAAGAACATCGAGTTAGGCATAATCGAAACTTTGCAGAGCCGCTAGTCATACCTCATCATGCAGGTAGGGAAACCGAATGAGTCCTGGTGATTTTTTATTAACTACCAGAATTTGAATGAAATCTCAAGGTTTGATAAGTCTCCAATGCCACAGCTAGATGAGATGATTGAATGAATCAGGCCAGCCAAAGGGACCTCTGCATTGGATGTTAGGGAAATTGTCAAACAATTGTGGACAGACCGGGGGTAACACTGAGGTTTTTACACCAAATAAACACCCCGCCAGAAAGGGCAATTTGCATATAAACGTACTGCTTGCTGGAGGTCCAATGGGAATAAGTCCATACTATACACCAGAAGAACATCGAGTTAGGCATAATCGAAACTTTGCAGAGCCGCTAAGCATACCTCATCATGCAGGTAGGGAAACCCAATGAGTCCTGGTGATTTTTTATTAACTACCAGAATTTGAATGAAATCTCAAGGTTTGATAAGTCTCCAATGCCACAGCTAGATGAGATGATTGAATGAATCAGGCCAGCCAAAGGGACCTCTGCATTGGATGTTAGGGAAATTGTCAAACAATTGTGGACAGACCGGGGGTAACACTGAGGTTTTTACACCAAATAAACACCCCGCCAGATAGGGCAATTTGCATATAAACGTACTGCTTGCTGGAGGTCCAATGGGAATAAGTCCATACTATACACCAGAAGAACATCGAGTTAGGCATAATCGAAACTTTGCAGAGCCGCTAAGCATACCTCATCATGCAGGTAGGGAAACCCAATGAGTCCTGGTGATTTTTTATTAACTACCAGAATTTGAATGAAATCTCAAGGTTTGATAAGTCTCCAATGCCACAGCTAGATGAGATGATTGAATGAATCAGGCCAGCCAAAGGGACCTCTGCATTGGATGTTAGGGAAATTGTCAAATCGAGTGAGGAGAGCCTTTGCAACTCAGATGTGCTTCTAAAATGTCATAGTCCTGACGATTTGTCTACGTTGGGCTCCCACACTGTTCCAACACATCAGTATAATGTTCTGCAGCCACATCAAACCTACGAGGCACTCATTTACAACACGCCCTTCTTTAGTGAGTCCTAGGCTGACCAAATAAGTCACTTGCATTTGCTGTTGTTTGACTTTATTTCGGCTCAAAGCCATAAAAGTTTCACATCACAAATTACAATGATCACAATACATACCTAGAACAAGTATCAGCATAAGTTAATAGCATATGCCACATATGTCTGGGGGTCCAAGAACATCGTAAGCATGTAAAATAATGACTCCCTCATGCAATGTCGTCATAATGCCCGTTAGTGACCATGGGCAGAGGAAGCTCCACATGCCCCCAAAGGGACAGCATTTGCTCCTTTCAGGACAGTCCCTGGAGGTAGATTCCCCCAGCGGTTGGAACGCAATACAACAGCACTATTTGTTGGGGGATTTTTAGCCATCTAGAGCTCAGTGTGTCACTGGCCACTTTTCGATTTCTTAATGTTATCCTAACAGAGTCGAGCTCATCCACCCCAGACTTGGATATCCTGGTAGAGTCCACAATATGGTCCATGGTTATTGATATTGATATTGATATTTTATTTATTTCGCGCTCATACACAAGTGTTTCAGAGTGCGACAAGGCAAGGGAAGGGAACAGGGGAGAACAAAACAGCGATCTTACTAGGCCCAGTGACATTGAGAACATGCAAGTGCATGGTTACGAAAGTGCACCCCCTCACTGAGCGCAGTCAATGTAAAAAAAAAATTCAGAACGCTTCCCTTGGTTCATTTCGCTTGGGGGGCGGTTTCAGCACACCATGCAGGAATATTGAACTTGGGGAGAAGAGTGCCTCCCTTTGGTTCATTTGGCTTAGGGGGTGGCTTCAGTAAACCATGCAGGAATATTGAACTTAGGGAGAAGAGTGCTTCCCTTGGTTCATTTTGCTTACGGAGTGGCTGTGGTACACCTTGCAGGAATATTTAACTGGGGGAGAGGGAGGCAGTAGATTTATGGGAAAGATGTGGCGTCTCTTTGGCCTGCCCCCTATTTGCATTACCTGGTATCTTAATTTCCCCAAGAGTTTTATCAACCTGCACTCTTCGAGTCGAATGCTTGTTGATTAAGACACTTACCTTTTTGGGGAATACTCCAGTCCCGTCTTGGCTGCAACTAACTCCCTTGATTAACTCCGGGGGATTGGTGCAAAGGTCCTACTGACCTCAATGCATTAGGCCCTACCATGGTCCCAGTTTGGCATCCTAAGGGGACCACTGGATTAACTGTTTCTGCTTTCTCTCCGTCCATTTCCATGAGCGACAAGAGCACGTTTTTCAGCAACAAGGTTATATAGCCAGCACCAAGGTGCAGTTACAACCCTGGCAACTCCCTCTTACGTCTGGGCTCCCCACTCCTTTAGCCACAGAGATAGCATGGCTAGCGCTAGTCACTTCATTTGTATTAGATACTGAGCTGATGGGAAATTCCGCAAGAACTGCTTTGATTGCTGCCGAAGCACTTGCCAGGCACCTCACAAGCACACTACCCTTGCATGCGGATAGTGGGGAGGGCAATTGACTGGTAATGTCATCAGTAGTCACAGTTGTTAATGTCTTAGCCTCCATTACCTCCTGCCCACTTAAAAACAGGAGTGTAGCCTGTGCCAGGGTACAAAGGCACTCTATCACAGATGGAGAAGTAATGAGGGCCTCCTTCTGTGTAGGGCTGGGACAGCAAGAAATCTGGGAATAGCACTTGGCCCACCAGGCCCTTGGTGCTTAGGGGGGCCTGTGTGCACAGATGTTGGTCCACAGGATCCCGTTGGGTGTGTGGGGTAGAGCTGGCTGGTGCAACAGTTACTAGGCAGAATGTGGTGCCAGGAGTTGTGGCAGCCAAAGCAAGTTCATTGGCAATGATATCAGTGATAACAGGCCTATCTGCATTTGCTCCCCTTCCTTGAGGCGAGCTGGCAATAATATTGGGAGTGCCCAGAAAGTGTTGAATTTCAGAGATTGATAAATGTGCATTCCCGAAAGTGTCAGCAATGCCAGGGGTGTCAGCAGCACCATGTCTAATTAGGGCAGCAAAATCAACATCGCCAGGGAAGGTCAGGATGGATCTTTTCAATTTTGAGGATTGTTTATTTCACTTTAAGGACAGGATTTTCCTTTTGGACCCCATTACTAGAACAAAACCCAAGCCCGGGGCCAAACATGGAGAGGGGAACAGATGTCTCTGCAGGGTCCTTCACCATTTCAGAATCCGGGGTCCCAAACATGATGGATATGGTGGGGTCCGAAGGGAAAGAAAGGAAAATAAAGTGGCAATATTTTCCGTTGTTCCTGGTGTTTTGGTGTCAATGTTGAGGTCAAGGAAAGAATGAACGCTTAACTAAAAGACATTTTTCAGCAGCAGCGTTACTCTCTTTTGGGGTCCCCCTGCCGAGTTCAAGAAGCCAGAGCAGCAAAGCAGTGTCGAAGATGGCCCCGCGGCAACAAACACAGTTGCTCTCAATCAACAGGCGGTGGCAATCGATGTAAGAGTTGGTTGATGGGGCTCCAGGGAATAAACCACATGACCCCCATGTCACGCTAACTCCCCAGCGGGATGCAAGCAACCCCACGCCCTTGCCTCCTCAAGGGCTTCACCCTCATGGGGAGGCCAGGGATTATTTAGCAGTTTCTCAGGTGATGGGAGATGTTGGGTGTCCTGACCCACGTTTAAGCTATCATGCCACAACATTTGGTGCTGTGGGCTTAGAAAATTCAAGATGGCGGAAAACCCACATGTGCGCCGAAATCCAGGAAAGCTGCGCAGTTTGTGCGCACACCAAAATGGTTGCCTCACTTGCCACCCACCAGTGCGAGAATGAAAGGCCGGGTTGCCATGAGGGAAATGGGTTGCCAAAGGAAAAACAGTAGCGCCGGTTAGCTTCAAAGCGCTTTAAAATCACCATTGGACTACCCACACAGTAGTCTGAAACCCTTGGGAATGGCAATACTGATTGCCAAAAGCAAACCCATAACTGTTGGGAATTCATTTCTTAAATCCCAAAAATGGGTGCAGTACCAGTACTCACCACTATCCAAAAGCCGGCGTTTAAAACCACCCTGTGTTTCTCTGAAGGCAGGCTCAAACTGTCTATTTTAAACATTGCAACACATCTAAAAACTCACTGGACACCAGCAGACATTTGGTAGAATGGAGTGTTGTGTGCCTACAAAATCTGGAAAATGAAGAGCCCAGAACAATGCTTATAACAAAACTGGCTGAGCTATGGAGTCAGCAGTTTAAGTTGCACTGGATTTAAAGACACTAAAATCGAAAATGTTTAGATTAAATGAGTGACCTATGTTTGGTGTCACATGCCTTTGTAACTGTTTAAATGTCATAGTTTTAAACTTAGAATCAGCCTTCTAGCTGCATATGTGAAAATGTTTAGTTTTATTTGAATGCAGAAACTGGGGAACAGAAATGACAGCTTAAAGAGATTCCAATTTGCCTGGCAACTAACCCCATCAGGAGTGAAACTTGAGTCACAGCTGTGTTCCCAGGCCTAGCTGCCCTTTTGCTGCTCACACTAAGGATATGCCATCTATCTGATAATTGAATTACCTGTGCTCTGCAGGAGAGTGAACAATGCAACTCCCTTCACCCAGGCAGAGGGTTTATTGAGAGGATCATAAATGGCTTCCTCTTGAACAATGAGCCTCTCCTGACTCAGGCAAAGGTTTTATTACAGCAGTCGTAAAATGTAGCTTCCTCTTGTCAGAAGCTGGGAGGAGCACTGCCTGTGAGAGCAAGCTGGCTTGGCAGAACTGGATAAACCAGTATTTCTACCTTGTGCTGAGAGGAAACCACACCCCTTTGGAGCCAGAACATAACTTTAAAAAGATGAATAACTCATAGAGCGGACATGTGAAAAATTTATAAATGATACCATAATTCTTGTGATTTTTCTGCCCACAGTTTAAGAGGTTTTTAGAACCGGTGGGATGTTCAGGGGGGTGTCAGCGGAAAAGTGGATATTACTCTAAATGTATGCATGTTAAAAATCTGAAACCTCATCAGTTAATGTCCATACTCCCTACGCACATGTATGTAAAGTTGGGTCAATGTCAGAAATTGAAATATCAGTTAAAAAGTCAATTATCTGCCATTTCTGAATGCAAGCTCTTAGAAACAGCAGATTTGGACAGAGACATGGCTAAATTCAGCCACACCATGTATATGTAATTTCAAACAACTGTGTAACTCTGAAATATGTCTTTTATTATCAAATATAGAATGTGTGCAATCTGACAGAGGGGTGTCCTATCTGCAAGCCATAAAATGACATCCCTCTGACTCACAGTTCATTCCCCAATCAAATGATAAATGGAAGTTTGACCAATTAGAAGCTGAGAGAGAGGTAGGGTCAGTGATGCTAGAACACACCCACATTCTTAACACATAAAAGCAGACAGACAGGACAGATAGGGACCTTCAATTCCATTTGCTGCAACGCACTCTGCCGGACCATACAACATCCAGAGATCCAGACTTCAAATTCATCAACCTCCAGAAAGCCAAACTAGAGACTTCAATCTATCCAGAACTAGAGACCCAGACCAGAGAACCAGAGAGAGCTGACCCAGATCACTGTGAAGTGCAGAGACCAGAGGCGAGTTTAAAACCTGACCAGATCCATGGCGAGGCCCATTTCACTCAAGAATATAGTGTGAGTACCTAGAAAACTGTGCAGAACCAATCTCCTAGTTAAAATAATATAATTCAATCTATTTAATCTAAGTAGAACTGCCTCCTAACTGTCACCTGTCATTTGTAAAGCTGTCACTTGTCATTTCCTAGTTGCAAGCTGCACTTGTCTTTTTGAACTTTAAAATTTCAAATCTGAAAAACGACCTTCACAAAATCGCTGATATCTCCGCAACCGTTTGTGCTAGAGACTTGCAATAACTTTCATCTGAAAGGTTAGAATCGTGGCTTTCCTACGAACCTAGAACCGCATTCCTACCCCTTATAGTTTTACCGCAATCGCGGAACACGCATTCGAGAATTTACCGCGATTTGCAAATTTCTTCACATGTAAAAACTGCTGCTGCTTGCCTTCCATTTGCCAGAACTTCGCTTAACCTGCTAACTATCCCTGCATCATTGCTAGTGTGAGCCTGGACTAATATTAACTAGATACCACTCACCCTGAACCTCTGAAAGGGAATTAAAAGCATTTCCAGCATATTTCTCATCCATTGCTAGCACATATCAAAGCATTTGCCTGTGTTTTAAACTTCTGTTGTCTAAGCTTGCTGGGGTGAACTGATTTACATTGATTGCATTTCTGAGAACTGTGTGTTTTCCTTCCATTTCCTTGCCTTGCATCAAGGGGGGGAGGGGATTGCCAGAGAAAAGTGATTACATTGTTTGGTTGAAATCATATTGAGTATTTTCTGTACTGCATTCATTGAATATTGCATCCACCTGAGCTTACATAAAGCATCCTCTACCACATTATACTTTTGTTCCTATTTACCAGTGTGCTACCTTATCCATTTCATGTCAACTCATTAGTGATTATAAGAAGTGTGCTAGTGCCAGATTCTCCGTTGTTGATCTTTATCATATCAGATTAAGTGTGCTATTCAATTATTAATTTATTATAAAGTGTGATATATATATATTTTAAATTATCAAATAAACCTTTTAAACTTGCAAAACAGAACTACTTCTTGGCTCAGTGGGGTCAGGGGGATTCCAAGAGAGGGGTGTTATATAGGGGTAGTCATCCAGAACGCATGAACTGGACATAAGGATATATCAATAAGGGTTTTCCTTCAGTATTCTAGACTAGGCGTTAACTTAGCTGTAGTGCTGAATTGAATCCTCTTACAAATTGGGGGCTCGTCCGGGATGTTTGGGTTAGAATACCACTTGTGCAGCTTAATACAGTGTGCTAACTGACGGGATACACATATCCAGTCGGATCACCACGCTGCATTACGCTGTGAAGCATTCCTCAAAAGGGACACTCCAAGAAAAGTTCTGTTCTGCAAAAATAAAATACAAACTTCTGTAAGTCAGGACAGAGACCAATCTCTAGAATGACGACCTTGGTAGATATGAAAATAGCCAGGGAGCACCTCTTGCATAAGCTATTTGTGAGAGGTGAATGGACCGAACAGGGCCAGGATGTGTGGTTGCAGGCCATCACACAACAGGTCACTGAAACAGGGTCAGATATATATAGAGATCAGGGTCCATTACATGTGGCCCTGAGTGAACTATATATGGCTCCTAAGGCCAAAGATGAACACGACAAGATTGTTAGGATAGCGGCATACCTGTACCTATATATGGGAGACATGCAGGATAGATGTGCTGAAAGCCAAAATCTGGCAAATAGGCAACAGATGGCGTTAGAGAAGGTCCAATCTGACCTGGTCTCTTCTGAGCAGAGGCTGCAGAGGAGCCAGGAGTCAGAAGATGATAGTAGGCAGCACATCATTAAAATAAAAAAGGATATGGATGTGCTGCAACAGGAAAAGGTAGAACAGGATACCAGATTTCTGGCCTTGCAGAAGGAATACCAAGAAGGTTTGGACTCCCTACTGCAAAACCAGAAAAAGCTGGAGCAACAACTGGACTTCAACAGGGTATGTGCTGAGCAGGTAGTCACCCTGCAAGGCCACCTAGATAGAGTGAAGGCAGAGAGCAACAAACTAATTCTGAAAGACCTGGATACCCAGGCAGAGTTTGATCAGGAGCGCCAGAATGCTGGTGCCTTCCAAAGGCAGAGGGACGACCTGGCGGCACAAATGCAGGCTCTTAGTCAGGAAAGAGACGCCATAGGCCAGGAAGTCTGCCACTTAAAAAAGGAAATTGAAGAAAATCACCTGGCCCTCCAGGGGCTGGGTGATCTCCAAAAAGAAAACTAGAACTTGGTAGAGCACACCAGAAGGGTGGAAGATGCTCTAGCAAGAAAGGAGCAGGCCAATAGGGACATTGCCCAGGAGGTAAACCTCCTGCAGCAAAGACTGGCCCAGATCCAGGGGTCACAGGTATTCACTGCAATAGACCTGACCAATGGATACTGGACTGTGCCTGTCAGTAGGGAGGACCAATACAAGCTGGCTTTTACCTTTGGGGGCCAGCAGTACACATGGACCCGGACTCCCTTCGGATACCTCAACTCCGGCAATGAATTCAACATTTTTCTACACAAGGCCATGCCCGACTTGGGTGCAAGGGGTAACCTGGCTTATGTAGATGATGTCCTCATCAAAAGTTCATCTGTGGAGGAACACATAGCGGAGATCCGTTATGTTCTGACACAGTTGAGGGCCGCCGGAGCAAAACTTTCCTTTCAGAAAGCACAGTGGTGTAGAACCCGTGTTAATTTCTTGGGGCATGAGATTACTCCTCAGGGTCTCTGTCCCCAGGAAAAGAAAGTGGAAGCACTTCAGAAACTGAAAGACCCCACAACTCTGCGAGAACTAAGGAGCCTCTTTGGACTGACTAATTACAGCAGGAAGTTCATTGAGGGCTACGCAGAGATCACCAGACCCCTGATTCATCTCCTGAAGGGGGGGGTCAAGTGGGAATGGGGTCCAGAACAAGCCGAGGCAGTAAAACAACTCAAAAGAAGCCTCTCACAAGCGCCTTGCCTAGCTTACCCGGTCAGAAACAAGGAGTTCTTCCTGGAGACAGGGTTCTCTAATACGTGCTTGACGGCAGTATTATATCAAAAGCATGACAAGGTCAATAAAGTAATCTCCTATGCGAGCAAAACTTTATCCTCTGTGGAGGAAAAATTCAACGATTGTGAGAAGGCACTCCTGGCAACGGTGTGGGCATTGAAGAATTACCGCCCGTTTATCCAGGGGGAACACATCATAGTGGAGACTCCACACCAGCCTCTGCAATATCTCCAAAGTGACAGAATCCGGGCCGGAAATGTGAGTAATTCCCGAATTACTTCCTGGATTCTGTCAATGCAAGGCTTTCCTGTGGAGGTCCGATATGGCCAAAACAAGAAGAGTGCCCTCGCGCAAGGTCTGGCTGACTTGCATGATTGTGCCAGAGAAAACTGTCTCGAGGACGAAAGTCTAAAAATAAAGGACAACATGGAGGCATACCTTAATTCCCCCCACAAAGTCTTTGAAGAAGACAAGTGTGAGGGAATGCCCACTGTGTATGTGGATGGATGCTCTTACCATGTTGACAACAACGGGGAGAAAGAACTGGTGGCTGGCGTAGGGAATGCATGGGTGAATGAGTCCCCAGAACCCTCCGCTGGATACAAAATTGGTCCCCGAAGTAGTCAGGTGGCAGAATTGATGGCTGTGCATCATGCCATCCTCACTGCTGTCCAGCATCAACTCCTCGAACTGGTCATAATCACAGATTCGGATTATGTACGGAACGGGTTCGTGGAGCACCTGGTTAATTGGAAAACCAGAGGCATGTTATGTGCTAACAACAAACCCTTGAAACATGGGAAGTTGATCCAAAACATTGATGATCTGGTCACATCGAATGGGATGACCATCTATTGGAAGAAGATTAAGGGTCATTCCAAAGTAGAGGGACCAGACAAAACTGGAAATGACTTAGCTGATCAGCTGGCCAAAACCGGAGCCATCCAAGGGGATCTAATTGAGATTGAGTCCCTGTTGGGGGAAATCCAGGTCACTGCCATCACTAGGTCCCAGACAAATGCTCACAACGACCTTTCAATTGCACAATGGAGTAAGGAGACCCCTGATGCTGATTTGATTACTGCTCAGAAGGGGGATCCAATAATTGGTAAATTTTACCAGCACCTTGAGGACCCTGAGAACTTTCCCCTGACGGATACCGATTACATTGGGAAAGAGGACCTAAGAGTGTTGATGAAATGTCCAAAAATGTTCCGGATCCAAGACGGTTTGCTGGTAAGGAAATCCAAAGCTGGCCACGATCAGTGGGTGGTTCCTACCTCATTCCGAAGCCTGATGTTAAGTCACGCCCATGATGCGGCCACTGCCGGTCATAGGGGGTTTCACACAACATTGGAAATCTTAAGAGAGGTTGCATACTGGCCACACATGGGGCAGGACCTCGACCAATACTTGAAGGGGTGTCTTGTGTGTGCACAGTTTCAGCCATCATCCCTCACGCACCGGGCGCCTTTACAAAAGAGGGGAATGACACTGCCATGGTCAGATTTACAAATCGACTTTGTAGGCCCTGTGATTCGCTCGGCTAGGGGGAATAAGTACATGTTGACTGTGACATGCTTGTTTACCAAGTGGGTGGAATGTCTCCCAGCCCCAAATTGCAAGGCAGAAACTGCAGCTGCCTTGATGATTAACCACATCTTTTCCCGTTTTGGTCTACCTCAAAGGATTGAGTCAGACAGAGGTAGCCACTTCACCAGTGAAGTAATGACAAAGATGTGGGAGATACTGGGGGTCAAGAGAAAGCTGCATATTGCTTATAGACCAGCTTCTTCTGGGGCAGTAGAGAGATATAACCGGACAATTGTGAGCATATTAAAGAAGTTTGTGGCAGATTCTGGGCCAAGTTGGGATATCCGATTACCTCTGGTCCTAATGGCTATCAGATCTACCCCTTCATCTGCAACCAAAATGTCACCATTTGAGTTGATGACTGGGCGCAAGATGGTGCTTCCTCAGCATTTGCTCTATAGGACCCAAGAGCAGACACTGATAAATGCCTCCACTACTCATGAGTATGTAGAGAATTTAAGGAAACACCTCCAACATGCTTTTGCTTATGCTCAGCGGAATCTAGAAAGATCAGCTGATAGCATGAAGACCCACTATGACCTGAAAACTTCCAGGAAGGAATATCAGGTGGGGGACCGGGTCTATCTATACAACTTCCAAAGGAACCAGGCCAAGCAGCGCAAATTTTTGCCTACATGGAAAGGACCCTTTGAGATCATCGACAAGATCTCACCTGTGGCCTACAAAATCCACATCCCCAAAGGCGGTTCGGCAGAGGGGGAAGACAAGTGGGTCCACATAAACCAGTTGAAGTGTTGCCATCCCAGGCACACTCTGCAACAACTGGAGGAATCCTCTGGAATCCTAGCGGGTACTGTCTCAGACTAATTCAGTTCCAGTCATAAAACATACCACATCTAGTCTCTAAAATACTGTGATTTGCATGAAACTGTCTCTTAGTTATATTGTTTTTTTTTTTTTCAAAATAAGAATGTAATGTTTTGTTATGATGAAATGCATATGCTGCCCCACTATCTCAACAGTGGTGGAAAAAGTCTATGAGTAGGTATTGCCGCTCTTCCTTTGTCGTCCTAGGAGAAAGAAAACCTGAAGACGGGCCAAGGAGGATGATACGGAGACCGGGAACGAAGATCCAATGGGCCCAGTGGACCGCCCAATATTCCCATCAGGACCGGCGAGGAGAACTGATCGATCAGTACCGGATGGAGAAGAAGATGCTGAACTATGCCATCTACAGAAGAGGAAGAAGATTATGCGGACAGACCGGTGCGTGGGTCAAAACCCTTGGGCACGCGACTCCCCATCGACTCAAATTCAAAGTGCAGTCGCGTGGGGGGGCTTGTTGGGTGTCCTGACCCACGTTTAAGCTATCATGCCACAACATTTGGTGCTGTGGGCTTAGAAAATTCAAGATGGCGGAAAACCCACATGTGCGCCGAAATCCAGGAAAGCTGCGCAGTTTGTGCGCACACCAAAATGGTTGCCTCACTTGCCACCCACCAGTGCGAGAATGAAAGGCCGGGTTGCCATGAGGGAAATGGGTTGCCAAAGGAAAAACAGTAGCGCCGGTTAGCTTCAAAGCGCTTTAAAATCACCATTGGACTACCCACACAGTAGTCTGAAACCCTTGGGAATGGCAATACTGATTGCCAAAAGCAAACCCATAACTGTTGGGAATTCATTTCTTAAATCCCAAAAATGGGTGCAGTACCAGTACTCACCACTATCCAAAAGCCGGCGTTTTAAAACCACCCTGTGTTTCTCTGAAGGCAGGCTCAAACTGTCTATTTTAAACATTGCAACACATCTAAAAACTCACTGGACACCAGCAGACATTTGGTAGAATGGAGTGTTGTGTGCCTACAAAATCTGGGAAATGAAGAGCCCAGAACAATGCTTATAACAAAACTGGCTGAGCTATGGAGTCAGCAGTTTAAGTTGCACTGGATTTAAAGACACTAAAATCGAAAATGTTTAGATTAAATGAGTGACCTATGTTTGGTGTCACATGCCTTTGTAACTGTTTAAATGTCATAGTTTTAAACGTAGAATCAGCCTTCTAGCTGCATATGTGAAAATGTTTAGTTTTATTTGAATGCAGAAACTGGGGAACAGAAATGACAGCTTAAAGAGATTCCAATTTGCCTGGCAACTAACCCCATCAGGAGTGAAACTTGAGTCACAGCTGTGTTCCCAGGCCTAGCTGCCCTTTTGCTGCTCACACTAAGGATATGCCATCTATCTGATAATTGAATTACCTGTGCTCTGCAGGAGAGTGAACAATGCAACTCCCTTCACCCAGGCAGAGGGTTTATTGAGAGGATCATAAATGGCTTCCTCTTGAACAATGAGCCTCTCCTGACTCAGGCAAAGGTTTTATTACAGCAGTCGTAAAATGTAGCTTCCTCTTGGCAGAAGCTGGGAGGAGCACTGCCTGTGAGAGCAAGCTGGCTTGGCAGAACTGGATAAACCAGTATTTCTACCTTGTGCTGAGAGGAAACCACACCCCTTTGGAGCCAGAACATAACTTTAAAAAGATGAATAACTCATAGAGCGGACATGTGAAAAATTTATAAATGATACCATAATTCTTGTGATTTTTCTGCCCACAGTTTAAGAGGTTTTTAGAACCGGTGGGATGTTCAGGGGGGTGTCAGCGGAAAAGTGGATATTACTCTAAATGTATGCATGTTAAAAATCTGAAACTTCATCAGTTAATGTCCATACTCCCTACGCACATGTATGTAAAGTTGGGTCAATGTCAGAAATTGAAAAATCAGTTAAAAAGTCAATTATCTGCCATTTCTGAATGCAAGCTCTTAGAAACAGCAGATTTGGACAGAGACATGGCTAAATTCATCCACACCATGTATATGTAATTTCAAACAACTGTGTAACTCTGAAATATGTCTTTTATTATCAAATATAGAATGTGTGCAATCTGACAGAGGAGTGTCCTATCTGCAAGCCATAAAATGACATCCCTCTGACTCACAGTTCATTCCCCAATCAAATGATAAATGGAAGTTTGACCAATTAGAAGCTGAGAGAGAGGTAGGGTCAGTGATGCTAGAACACACCCACATTCTAAACACATAAAAGCAGACAGACAGGACAGATAGGGACCTTCAATTCCATTTGCTGCAACGCACTCTGCCGGACCATACAACATCCAGAGATCCAGACTTCAAATTCATCAACCTCCAGAAAGCCAAACTAGAGACTTCAATCTATCCAGAACTAGAGACCCAGACCAGAGAACCAGAGAGAGCTGACCCAGATCACTGTGAAGTGCAGAGACCAGAGGCGAGTTTAAAACCTGACCAGATCCATGGCGAGGCCCATTTCACTCAAGAATATAGTGTGAGTACCTAGAAAACTGTGCAGAACCAATCTCCTAGTTAAAATAATATAATTCAATCTATTTAATCTAAGTAGAACTGCCTCCTAACTGTCACCTGTCATTTGTAAAGCTGTCACTTGTCATTTCCTAGTTGCAAGCTGCACTTGTCTTTTTGAACTTTAAAATTTCAAATCTGAAAAACGACCTTCACAAAATCGCTGATATCTCCGCAACCGTTTGTGCTAGAGACTTGCAATAACTTTCATCTGAAAGGTTAGAATCGTGGCTTTCCTACGAACCTAGAACCGCATTCCTACCCCTTATAGTTTTACCGCAATCGCGGAACACGCATTCGCGAATTTACCGCGATTTGCAAATTTCTTCACATGTAAAAACTGCTGCTGCTTGCCTTCCATTTGCCAGAACTTCGTTTAACCTGCTAACTATCCCTGCATCATTGCTAGTGTGAGCCTGGACTAATATTAACTAGATACCACTCCCCCTGAACCTCTGAAAGGGAATTAAAAGCATTTCCAGCATATTTCTCATCCATTGCTAGCACATATCAAAGCATTTGCCTGTGTTTTAAACTTCTGTTGTCTAAGCTTGCTGGGGTGAACTGATTTACATTGATTGCATTTCTGAGAACTGTGTGTTTTCCTTCCATTTCCTTGCCTTGCATCAAGGGGGGGAGGGGATTGCCAGAGAAAAGTGATTACATTGTTTGGTTGAAATCATATTGAGTATTTTCTGTACTGCATTCATTGAATATTGCATCCACCTGAGCTTACATAAAGCATCCTCTACCACATTATACTTTTGTTCCTATTTACCAGTGTGCTACCTTATCCATTTCATGTCAACTCATTAGTGATTATAAGAAGTGTGCTAGTGCCAGATTCTCCGTTGTTGATCTTTATCATATCAGATTAAGTGTGCTATTCAATTATTAATTTATTATAAAGTGTGATATATATATATTTTAAATTATCAAATAAACCTTTTAAACTTGCAAAACAGAACTACTTCTTGGCTCAGTGGGGTCAGGGGGATTCCAAGAGAGGGGTGTTATATAGGGGTAGTCATCCAGAACGCATGAACTGGACATAAGGATATATCAATAAGGGTTTTCCTTCAGTATTCTAGACTAGGCGTTAACTTAGCTGTAGTGCTGAATTGAATCCTCTTACAGAGATGCCAGCTGGTCAACGGCGGCAACAGTGGAGAAGGACTCGAGTCTCCAGTCCCCAGAGGGATGCACACACCGCCATACCCCTTGACACCCCACAGACTTGCATTTGGTAACCCAGAGCTTGAGGAAAGCTTGACTTAAGGCACACCCAGTAAATGTCATCTTGTCATGATGATGGTCAAGTACCTTAGTTTCAAGGTAGGGAAGGATATATCTAATAACAGGAGGTCAATCTGTAAGTGATTTAGAAAATCCTTCTGTGGTGGAATAATACCTGTGAGCATTCACGGGGCTAGTATGATATTACTGGAGATGTATCCCTACTTCCCAACCCCAGCTGGAGCCCTGTCAATGCTACTTCCAGGGGGTGTAGAGGAGCACACAATACAGCATAACGTGGACTGCTGAAAGAAAGGAGGCTCTTAGGAAATTGTAAAAGGTTCCTGTTTGATCCCTCATCTTATAATGATTGATTTTTCAGATTGATTAATTTTACAAACAGGATTTCAGTTTGTAAGATCCCCACATTCCCAAAACCCTTGAATACTCTAGTTGCTGCTTTTCGCCCTACCTTCGTAACGTTGAGTTTACCACTCTGTTTGAAACCACCCCTCTGTCACATACATACCTCCTTAAATTGGTGTCTAAGGTGAGACCTTTTATTGGCATGCTGCTTGTCATTGTCCCTTTAGTTTCTGAGGACGCCCCACACGTTGGGTTTGTCCCGTTGGTAACCTGCAGCTATTGCTCAAAAGCACCAAATGTGTCTTAACACGATGAGGTCAAAGTCTATTCATTCCCCCAGTCCTCCAAGTTTCCCAGTAACAAGTCCTTTCTCAGGTACATCTCTGAAACATCTCAGATAACTTTAAAGAGGTTTTCCAAAAGTTCACACAAGTCCTGCTATCAGACTTCTATGTTTCCATTGCTCTTTTAACCCAAGAATTGCTTAGCTTCCACGTTGAAGTAAGGAGTAAGTAGGCACATGTATTATCCTCACTCACCTTGTGCATGCTACCCAACAAAGCATATGTGTACAGCTAGGGCAGAAGGTCTAAACCAAGAACATGCAGCAACCAAAACCCTCGGTAGACAGAGACACAGAAGTGGGTTCCCCCATTACCTGTCTTGGCAGGGTTGCTCACAGTTAGTTGTTCCCCTATGGCATTTTGAGCCTGGGGCCTTTTAGCTCCATCTGATAAACTTGGTCCTTCTCCTTTTATGCCAAGTTAGCTTTCCACGTGCAATAATTCTCAAGTTCCTATTATGGCCTTTTCAGCTCTCTGACATGCTTCTTCTGCTCAGTCAGCTGGGCAGTCTAGTTCTCTGACTCCAGCAGCAGCCTGGGAAGGGGGAATTGCCCTCGAGGCAGGCTGGGTTGATGCTCTCTGGACCAGTGTGGCAAAATGTAAGAAAATAAAGAAAATAACACATTTAAAATCCATAAAAATCCAGCATGCCTCAAAGTAACTTAGTGCTGCAAGGCTTCTCGCCTTCTGTTTTGATGGAATTAAACACACGTTTTGAATTCAGCAATGTTGCAGATGAGCCAGGGTGGACCTCCACATGTGGGTCTCAAAAGTGGCACAGTAAGGGAGAGAAGAGCCTAGGCACAGGGGCATATTCATACCACCCAGCTGCAATGTACACATTCAAATGACAGATTCAGTGACACAGGGTAGTAATGTTAGTACTAATGCAACCCACACACTATCGGTCTGTTACAATCCTCAGCTGCTTATCACAACTCTTACTGACCAAGGAAGTAAGGCTTCATATCTTATAAGAGTTTGTCCTCAGTTTCATTCTGTAAGAATGCTTTCCCTATGCTCTGGTAAATGTCCGGATCACTGGTGAATTCATTACAAAAAAAGGCTTACTAGCACCACAAATAACACTCATTGGTCTATACAGTGCTTATAGAAATGGTTGTTTGATTGTTTGTGGTACTCACATTGAGCACAGTTGAAAAAGATGCACAGAAAGATGCAACATTCAGGTATCAACTCTTTACAGTCTTCAAACTAAGGGGGTCATTCAGAGTTGGGCAGATTTTTTTAAAGACTACTGCTGCAAGTGCCATTTCTGAAAACCTGTCTAATTTAGAGTTTGTCACCAGTGGAGGTGGTATTTTTTTAAAACCTCCCGAGGTATTTTCGAAATACTCTGCTGCTGGTATTTGATCAAACCCTCAGTTAAGCAGACATTATAATCAGCGGTATTTCCCACCCAATTCTGAATGACCCCTATGTTTTTCATTTTTTTGTCTTGTCCAGAACACTCTTATCTGACAAACGAAGTACACACATACAAATCAACAACATAGTCAAGCATGCAGATACATAGTCACATGCACGTAGATTCATCCTTCAACATATACTTAACCCAGTCACAAATGCACTCAAACGCATCACCACAGTCACACAACAAGAACATAAACACACAAACACACGTACTCCACTTTGCTTGAAAACACAAATAATGTGATAGGTGTTGTTATTCCTTCTTCGCAGGAAAAAAACAGGGAAAACCATGATGCACCTAAATATACGTGCGGTCCTGACCCCACCACATATTCAATAATCACTATGAAACAAAACAGAGGTCAGGAAAAATCTTGATATCTGCAATGATGGAAAAACACAAGCAAAGGATGTACACAAACCAACAGAAGTGGGAAAAATGCAGCAAAATGAAAAGTTAAGAAAATCTTTAATCAATAAATATTTTAAAAAAAACACTCAATGGTTGCAATCGTATAACACACAAAATAAATACACAATCACAGAGACTCAAAAAATCAATGGTTCAAAGATAATAAAGATAAAGTGCAGACATAAGACATCATGTAAATAAAGGGTTATTGTGACTATCGTACTAAGAAAGTCAGGACTAGTTGGTTATTATAGGTGGACTGGTCTGTGATTTAATAACAGATCACGTGGGGTAATGTTACCCAATATACTACCAAAGGTTTATACATGTACCCTTGGTGTTAGCAATGGCTGTCGCTCAACATGTTTCAGTTCATGAATCCCAAAAATTGTGAACATTGCTCAGGAGCTGATAGAACATAAAAGTCACACTTTGTTGTCAGGATCTGCAATTAGATGCACTAGGCATGCTCTAAAATGGAGCGAGTGTCTCTCACAACACTTGGAGTTTCCACACTCTGGATGATTGTGGTAGGGTTCTCTTCAAATAATCACAGCACCATCATCAACAAGTCGCAAATTCAAATGTGTATATAGTAGCTTAATCTCATAGGGGATACTGGTTCTAAACAGGGGAGAATTGTTCCTTCACAGGTGACCACTAGCATTGCAAGGTCGCTGTGTTATAAGCTCACGCTAGTTATTAATTAGTATGCATAGGTGAGCGTTGTGGAGTGCAACAATCAAGGGCGTGTATACGCAGGGAGATATTTCTGAGATTATTGCCTTAATATGAAAGATGGGTCTTGTCTTTAATTCGGACCTGTGCTAAAACATACCCTTCAAGATGCGCAGTGCTAGCGATTTAGGAATTGTCGCTTAGCAACCAGGGAAGCAAGGGGTGATGCTCCATGTGTTTGGCCTGGCGGCACATCTATTGCAGCCTGTCGATATCGCATCCTGTGTAGTTGTGGATGCAATAGACGCACCACCAACTTTTGAATTTAGTGCATTTTTCCCACTTCTGTTCTTGTGTTTTCCCATCATTGCAGATACCAGGTTTGTTTCTTGACCTATGTTTTGTTTCATAGTTACTCTTTCTCCATCACCAGATCCCACACAGACTGCCCTCACAGTTCCCCCTGCTTCTAGGAGTTAAATTATGCATCTTGGAAGAGCAATACAAGCTAGGACCCCTCTCTGTCTTTTGCTCTGCATTTTCCAAGTATAGACCTTATAGCCACATTTACGATCAATACCATGACTACACTATTATTTCTGGCAGAGGCGTGCAAGCAAATCAAGGTGGTCTGCCATCTCCATGTGAGCCAGGGCAATGGAAGGGGGTGAGTGACAACAAATTGGTGACTGAGCAATGTGAGCAATTGAACTGATGTGAGCAAGGTAAGCGACAGGAATTGAGTTAAGGCTTAAGGGACTAGTGCAAAAGGAGAGCAGAAGTCAGAAAGTTATTTTAAGGAAGGCAGTGAAGGGTCATTGCGGATGTGGTGCAAAGGAAGGATGCCAGAGGGTGAAGGGTAAGGAAGTTACTGAGTTGGAGGTACAAATCTGGAAAGGCAGGTTAGCAGATTGAGTGAGTGTTGCTGAGATCTGACTGTAACCTGTAACCCACTCACTGCACCCAATTGTGGAACTTGCTCAACCACTTTATACTTTTGATATAGGGGTGCATACTCACTTTATGAACATACATTTCAATTAAGACTGCTAATATTTTGTCAGGTTGCTTTATCATGTGTCTTGGTGCTATGAAAGCCAGATGTATTTATTTAAGCCCTTGCATAACAACTTTGTAAAACAGATTGTGTTGGTTCCAGTATTGGAGATGAAGTAGTCTAAATTTGAAACTGTGCAGCCAGGAAGCTAGTGCATGGATTCACCACCTTACATAATTGATTGGATGTAGATGGAAAAGAGCAGGAGCGCCAAGATGCACCCCTGTCTCACACCCTTGTTGACAATGAAGGAATATGCCTGCTCACCCCGAGGCCATAGCACACAGTGACCTGGTTCTCCAAATTAAACCAAATTAAACCATTTTATAGCAGGAACTAACTTTGGGGGGAATTTCGAAATGACAGGATTTGCCATAGGATATTCCTCGATACTTAGTCAAATGCCATTCTCAGAGCCAGCAACACAGTGTACATCTTCATTTTCCGCACAACAGTGTATTTCTGGATCAATAAGAACAGCAAAATGCAATTGTTCACTGTCCCCCAGTTTCTTCAGAAGCCTGCCTGGAGGTTGCTAATGATGTTATTGGTGTCCTCCCATTCTTGAAGATGATTAAGTGTTACTTTTCCAAAAGCTTTACATGAGCTATCTGATAGGGATATAGGGCGGTAATTCGCTGGGGAGTTCCGACCTCCCTTTTTATATATAGGAATTATCACCGCTTTTAACCAGGATTTTGGGACTGCCCCTAGTGCAATAGCTGCATTAAAGATTTTGCATAATATCGGGGCCCATATGCCCTCTTCGTCTTTAAAGGCGTCAATTGGTATTAAATTTGGTTCCTGTTAGCCAGAATATGTTAGGGAGTTTGTCAGAGGGCTATACCTAATTTGGTGGTATTTTAGTACTGTGGTAAAATAGTGGTAAAATGGACTAGCGTTATTATGATATTGCCCTATATGGTGTGACAAGACTCCCCTCTAATACCTGTATTCTATTTAGGGTCCACTCTAAACACAGAATATAGGCTTCATACACGTGGAGACTTGAAAGTGCTAACTGTCACTCCAACCACTTCTCTACAAGACTGGAATACTGTCTTTGAAAGATTTGTTCATAAAACATTTTTCATTGTGAATGATTCACCAGTCACACATGCACCATACGTTTTTCAACTTACTTGCTAAGAACCTCAAACTTTACCTCCTGTTTTACCACCTGTGGCAAAATGTGTTACCTCTTCTGACACAATGGAGCTCTTCCCTATAATTTCACTCCATCTTTGTCATTGAATATACTTAGACAAAGAAAACACAACCCCACTGATTAATTTTAAAATGCTTTTCTTTTATATGCACTATTATTTGAAACAGGTTATGCGGTATGAACATGAATACAAATAGCACCTCTACATTAGATTGCATGACCAGTCTGTATTCATGACAACACATCCACATTTCTTATCTTACCACAGACCTTGGGTTCCTGCCCAATTGGCAAAAGACAGTCTAAGAGAAGAAACAAAAACAAACACACGACAGCAGGCCAGCTTTCTTTTTCTCCCTTTACGCTTCTGCATTTATCCCTTTCAAATGCTAAAAAAGGCATTGTTCATAAAATTACCATTTGATCCTGACTGACTGTAAAGATAAACTCAAATATACGAACGTGCACCTCACATTGCAAATACTCACTTCCAGTGTGTGAGATTTCTGTGCTGTAAACCCTTCTGAACTAGATTATCAGCATGGAGGAGTATTGCAGATTCTACAAAGCTCAGCCACCCACGAAGGACACAGCTCAAGGCCTAAGCTTCCTGGAAAATCTTGCACTGCACGACCCTCGCCAGTCACTTGCTTGTCTGCCGGCTGTCTGCTGCTTTCCTATTCTGTCATCTGACCCGCACCCCTTCTGTCTCCTGAATTTATATGCTAACCCTGTCAATCTCACTAAAACCTGCCTTTTTCCTGATGTTTACACATCACCCGAGCGGTTTGGCATTTCTTCCCTCAGAGAACCACCTCCCAATGATGTTTGTATCAATTGCTTCCTGCAGCACACAATAGCACCTTCTACAAATTGCCTTTGCAGCTTGTGTAATGAAATCACAGCTAATGTACTCTGCCTGCACGTTTTACTTGTACTGTAAAAACAGCACATTACTTTTGATAATTCATCTGAACCTGGTTTGCACTGCTTTGTTAAGGATAAATTATCAATTAATAGGAAAGTTGTTAATTGGTTAGTCTGGGTTAATATATACACAGTGCAAACCGGACAGATGACGTATTCACCCTGAAGTGGATCATTTTAAAATGTGATTACTACAAAAATGTGCACTTCCACTTGATGTCTGTATTCCAGCTATTTGATGTGTGTACTCTATTTACTGCCGCCTCTGAATATAATGTCATGGCCCACTTTCTGCCCCTCATATACAGTATTCCTACCTCTACAGCACCTCTCCTACTCTCTCCTACAACCTGCAGATCTTCCACTAGATTGAGACCTCAGTGCCGTCACCACTTCTTGGGTTACAAAAGTTGTGGATACAATGTTATTTGATACCATTGGCACTGAGGCTTCCCAATATTTATAGATACTGGGACAATGGGACTGCCAGACATCAGCTGTTATTGAACACTGTTCGGTCCGATCACCTTTCATTTCTTTAGCAGTGATTATTCTCCAAAATAGAATATTATCACAATCTTCTAATGCTTTTTGAAGGACACACCACTGGTCCTAAGCAAACTCCCTCTTTTTGATTGCAATTATGCTCTCATAGTCTGATTTTAAATGGTATAACATGGCATTGTCCAACCCTAGTTCTGATTTGACACAGGAAACTATTTTTTTTTTTTTTGGCAATTGTGTAAGCATTATCATACCAGTTTGCTTTAACTAGTGCTTTCCTTTTTATGATTGTAGCAGGTAATGGGATATGGGGGATCAAATTGGCACACACTTTTTTCAAAATAAACTGATGTGTTTCTGTGCACTCATCAATACGTATTACAACCACATTTTCAATCTCGAACTATAGATGGTTGGCTTAGATTCTTGATCAATGATTATGGGCTGTTTAACTGATTTACGGGCATGTCCAAATATAACAGTCAGTTGGTTCCTATTGGGGACAGATGCCCAGCCCAAGGCCACATTTCTTCCTGAGATACTAATTGTTAGGGGGTAGTGATCGCTTTCTGTTCTCACACAAACCTCAAAGTCAAGGACTCTTTCCTACTGATTACCATAGATTAATATATAATCTATGTGGGAAGACCCGTTACTGCCTTTAAACATCAACTTGGCCGGTTGTTCTTTAGGTAGCCGGCCATTACATGCCCTCGGTTGGGTAATAGACAAACTGTCTCTACTGCTAATTGAGGGGTTCTTTTAGGGGGAGCCGCTACCAAATAGAGGAATGTCCCAGGCAGTATATTGTTCGTCCCAAAGCCCACCCATTTCCCTTAGGGGTTAATTCATCAAGTTCATGTCACCTGCCATCGGGATGTAATTGCTTCCTAAGGCAGGGAAATTCCTTTAACTTATAAGTTCCTGCAGTCTGTTAAGCATGTTCATTCCCTGCACTCATTTCCCTGCACTACTTGAACTCTGTTATATAAGTTAAGCAGCAAGAACACTTCCCCTCACCAGTTATTATATATAAAAGCTGAAGGCTTGGTCTTCCTTTAGGACCTTTCACAGCGGAATGGTATAAGCTGTGTACCCTTACAGCAGTATGGATTCCAGTGCCCAAGTCTCCTGCAATAATATTACTTTAGACTTGAGAATATATGAGCACCAATCTGGTTCATCTAATAGCTTATCCACTCCATCTACATTTCAGGATAGCAATCTGAAGTCCTGTGCCTTGCCTGTTCTGTCCCTCCCACACCCGATCACTAGGATTTGTGGCATCCCCTAGTCTAATGGACCCCACACAGTGATTGAAGTGTATGAAAAGAAGTAGTAGAACTATGTTCACTACTGGCCTGCTCCCCACAAAACCCATCACCGCTCCCCCTCACACGCAGAATACAAACCCCCCAAAAAATGCACCTGATGTTTAAGGGAACGTTCAGTGCAGTGCACTGAAGTGCAAGTTTCAAATTCTTCCTATACCTTTATTTTAAAACAAAAACATTATGCAATGGTTTGGAACGTAAAAGTGTAGGAACGGTAAAACCTAATTACATAAAGTAGAGGAGCACCGCTTCCAATCGCTCCTGCCCACTTCGACCACTGGCCCCATATGATTACCCTGATTCTTCCACCACCCATCTCCTTTGTTTATTGTTCTTCCTTGAGTGGACTGACCTAGCCTCTCATGAATATTTTCAAGATGTTCAGGGGACTTAAGAACTATATTTGTATTGCATGGGAGATAGGTCTGAAGATCAATGCCCAAGACTCCTTCAACTAGGTCCCAGGAGCTCAAGGAAACCTGTATGTAATCACATATAGAGTTCAGATTTTTAACCCTATGGCATCCAACAATGTCTTCTCTTATGATATACAAAAACACCTTAACGTGCCTGATCCAGTGTATGCATTTGTTCTTAAGGGCCTCCTGATCTTCAGACACATTTGGATGTAAATGGGGGATGTTTGTCTTCCTTACTGCTGGGGGACCTGTACGAGCCATGTTATTAGGGCCACTTGTTTTCCTTTTGGGGAGCTTATTTCTTCTCACTAGGATGAGCTTGGGACCCAGAATTGGGGATGGGGGAAATTAGTGAAATATACTGTTGAAATAGCAATGGCCGTTGGGTCGGCTGTGGCTAATACTTCGCCGATCCCCTCAGTATGTAGATTGATGGCTCCAAGAGTCATGTCTAGTGACGCTGCATAATGTCCTGTCTTGATTGCCTACACCTGGGGTGGCCCATAACTATTACATCTATGGCCTCGTATGTAGGGGTGTGCTCACTAAATGGGCCATTCATTTGTTGTTAACTTCCCCGTTATCTCTTTGGTTTTGGACTGGAGGTCTTTGCGTGTATTTCTTTCCTTGGAACCTATTCTATCACCACATACATTTTGCCTACTCAGCAGGACCACCTTCTCCTTAATCATCTTTATTTCTTTCAACAGATCTTTTCACCAACACTCTGTTTTGTTGGTAATAAGATCTTTTATTTCTGATAGAAAGTCCTCGATTTTGGGAATGAGTTTGCCATCACCTGGGTTGTTCGGTAGCACATTATTCTTGAAAATGTGTCTGGGTGCCTACATTCTGAGTATGGATCACCTTCTCCATAGGGGGTGTTCTTTTCCTTCTTGGTCCTGTACCTATAACCTTCGCTTGGCTCTTTGGCCCTTTCCCCCTCTGTCTGATGCCCCTTCTCACAACTTTAGCCCCGTCTCCCTCACCTAGAGGTGGTATAGCTTTTTGGAGGAGGGGGATCTGTGGATTTAGGTATGCATCTCCGGTTATACCTTGTTTATCACTGGGGCTATTCATGGTATACTTTAGCCCATTATCAAAGATCACAGATAATAGTTCAGAACATAGCCCAACTAGTGGGTATTCATTTCCACAATGTTAATACCTGTCTTCCCTCCCCCAACTCCTTTGCCTTTCACCGGGAAGGTATAATTCTTCCCCCCATCTTGACCTAGTTTGTTCCTAACTACATATGGTGCCAGGGGATCTTCTTTGGATCGTTGTGGGTTTAGATTTGCCATAGTGGTTACAACTACTGCTGAGGTTTGTAGGGTGCTATAGAGTCGTCGGCACTGCCCTTTACCGCACAATTGTGAGTGACTAGCTCTTTGAAGTACTTGTTACCTACTTGAGGTGCCTCCACTAGTTCCACCTGAAGATTTAGCACTCTCCTGTGCAACCTCTATTCCGTCTATATCAAATAGGCCCTGTATTTCTGTGATTAGAGTGTTAACCTCTTTGATAGGTCTACACATCCTTGCAATGTTGTTACTTCTGTCTCATGGTGAAAAGGGCAATTCCGCCTTTCCCTTGCACATGGTTAGACCAGAAGAAAGGAAACTCTATGCCCTTTACCCCCCTAAATAGCTTCATGTGGTTCACTCGGCCCTGTGGAGCGAGCGGATCAACACACTGGTATGTGCATTCAGAGCACACTATTCTGCCTGGTTGCAATCCTGGAGTTATCCAGAACTGTTAAGAGTTATCACAATAAAATATTACAAGTTATCGAAAATTCGTTCTCTAGCAGGTTGGCACAAAAGACAAGGAGCTGTAAATACAATAGCCTGCAGAACCCAACCATGTATGTCAAACAAAGCACACGTCCTGCATGTAGATGCCACCCTTTGATGCATTCTCTCGAGGCAACTTTAATAGTCTGAGTCAAGCAGTTGCAATATAAGTTTTGATGGGAAGGAGGCATGCCCGATTTGCGTGGGTTGCCTCCATAATCTAACTCCCCCCTCACTCACTTGGGTGCAATGTGTAACGCTGCTTACTGAATGGGCAAAGATTCAGGAGCGGGGTTACATTAAAAAGTGATCCTTTTTCTTCCTCTTGTGCAGCAAGGAGCGGAAAACACAAGAGAGCTGCAATAATTTGTTGTTTCAGTGTCAAGTTTGTACATGGGCACAGGGCTCAAGTCGAGGGTACACGCGGGGGACGGAGTCCACCCACTTTATTCAGAGGGTGGACTCAGTCCCACCAGCTAAAATGAGAAATATTGAATGACCTCTTTGAATTTTTGAATTTATGAATTAAAGATGACCTTGCGGATCACACTGCAGTCTTCAGGTTTGCAGGCAGACACTTCCCCACTGCATAAACATAACCTAAAGGTGAAATGTCGCATTTAGGTACTGCAAGTCCCAGGGAAAACATTTGTGTTGCTTCTTGGAGTTTAAAACATGCACATCTTTTAACGTTTTCAAAAGCACTATCCGAGGAAAATATCCTCTCTTGGTTTTGTGTTTGTGTTGATTTTATGAAAAGCTAATTCCATTCATCCTGTGTAATTTGGGTGGTTATGCAAAGCCAATTTAATGAAATGTGCGTATTTCTCCTTGATTTGCTAATTTCTGGTGACGTTGCAACCAATTGCATTGGTTGATGAGTTCCGCCACTTTAATTTTTAGGACTTGACCTCTGCAGGGGCATAACTGTGCGGATTATCCTACAAATGATCCCGCCTACTCTCCTGGCAGGTCTCAAGGAAAGCTACGTCCAGCAGAATGCCCACAAGTGAAAGCAATAAACAAAGCAACTGTATAACAATACAGGCGACAGTCTCCCTCACCCGCTGGAGTTTCTCAGTGCCTCCCAGCGCCAACACTCTGCTGGCGGAAACACCCCGTGCTCCTTTTCCCCAAAGGGGAGAGTTCTGGAAAATTAAGGAGTCCTGCAGCTGTTGGGCGGGGCAACGGCCCTTCTGCTACGAAAGCTCCAAGGTGTGAATGCTATATGCTGTTGGCGCAAACACCCTGCACCCTTTTCTCCCCATGGAAGGAAGGGTCAAATATCTATTTCTCTTTATGAAGTGACAGTCCCATACCCTTCTGTTATGTTGGGTTATTTTACACTTCCTTGACAGTTAAAAATAAGACTTTGGTCCTCATTACAAGTTTGCCGGTCCAGAAACAACTGTGTTCCTACGGCTAACGGCAACCACCGGCAGACTGTGACGGAAGCACTGGCAATGTTGCGCACAGTGCCGGTGCGCCCGTCCTCCCCATTCCCATTGAGTATGGGAACGGGGAGTTACAAATGCTGCCGCCAGACTTATCGGACCGCCGGGGCTGTAATGTCCCGGTTGATCTGGCCAGTCAGGCGGTGGTAAATCATCACGAGTCTGGTGGCAGCCTGCCAGTTTTACCGGCATGGCTACCGCCGGACTCGTAATGAGGCCCTATGACATGCTTTGTTGTTTGTACAGGATTTTTTCCCAAAGTAACTCTACCTCACAGGACTGAGGGTCAGGAAAGAAATATTTCAGTTTGCAAGTCAACAATGTGATTACCAGAGTCCCTAAGGACAACCAAAGGCCACTCAGCCAGCCAAACATCCAAATGGAGATAATGCATGTGAAACAGAAGTGAATGCTATATTACAGTGCGTTTAGAGTCTTTTACAGCATGTCAGCCACACTTACAGCGCTGACAACTTGTCTGATAAATAGAGGCATTGTGATCCCATTAAGGATAACCAGACCACATTCTAAAGTAAGGGAGCATTGTCAGGACTATGTAACAGTAAAGACAGGAGTAATGAGGCAACATGAGACATTGCAACATAATGCGGATGAGAAAGATGGAGATGTGAGTATTGGTGTTATAGTTATGTGTGTGTGTGTATGTGTAGTGTGATGCTGAAAGAATGTTAATGAAGAAAGAAAAGGAAAATATAATTCTGCATGTAAAATTAGGGAAGTGCGGGATGAGTGATGGACCCAAGAAGTTATCAGGTGTTAACTATTAACAAGTGGGCTAAATATGTGTCAAGTATATTTTTTTTATTTTTTTATTTTATTGTTCACTTGTTAGGCACTTATACAGGAAACAAATACTGTTTGAAAGCACCCACGGGGCAACAGGGAGGGCACAGGGGATGATAGACAAAGTAATTGCTACAATGTTAAATAATTAATTACAACAAAGAAAAAGAGACAATGGGGAGGGGGAGACGAACCTACTATGCCTTTTGACTGTTCAGAACATGCAAGTGCAGAGGGGAGAGCGGTATAGTATAGGTGCTGTGGTGCTCATGGAGGGGAGCAGGTGAAGTGCTATGAAGAAAGGTAAGTGCAACCTCCAGTAGTGGAGGGTGAGCCGAGGCAAGGGCAGAGGTTGAACATGAGCTGAGATGATAAAATGTAGGAGGTTGGGTCCCCAGGATGCATACAGGCCCTGCACTTCAGTCAAGCTACTGTGCGATTAGCAGGGGAGAGAGGGAGTGAAAGAAGAGGAGAAGAGGAAGGTCTTGATGCATTTATGGAATTTAAGGAGGTCCTGATCAAGACGAAGAAGTGGGAGGGGGAGGCTATTTGAAAGAATGGAGCCTGCTAAGTAGAGAGAATGACCACCTGCTCTCTGTTTAGCAAACTGCTTCAGACGCAAGAAGTTGGTGCCAGAGGAACGCATTAGTATAGAGGGGGAGTATTTGGTCAGAAAGAGTTACAGATAGAGTAATCCCCAGCCCCAGGCAGCCTTGTGGATGATGTAGAGGGATTTGAATTTAATCCGTGCTCTGACTGGGAGTCAGTGGATACTTTGTAGGGCAGGAGAGATGCAGTCCCTGGGCTTGAGGTCAAGGATAAATCTTGCGGCTCTATTCTGGATTAGCCGTAGGGTGGACAAAAGTAGATTAAGGCGGAGGCTGTTGCAATAGTCAAGCCTGAAGAGAACCAGACCTTGAGTAACATTGAGTCTCTGGGGGATGGTGAGGAAAGGTAGAATTGCTTTCAGGCGGAAGAGCTGAAAGTGGGACTTCTTGACGATGTTCTGAGTGTGAGGTCGGAAGGAGCGAGAGGAGTCAAAGATGACTCTGAGATTCCTGGATTCTGAGGATGGAGCAGGGGGAGGGCCCATGGAGGAAGGCCAGAGAGAAGGGAAGAAGTGGGGTGTAGGGGTCCCAATAGGGAGGATCTCAGTTTTGCTGGCATGGAGGCAGAGATCATTAGCAGTGCACCAGGCCTGGATCGGAGACAGGCAGTCAGGGAAGAAAGAGGATGCAAGGGCGTCTGCAGGAAGTTTGAAGAAGAGTTGAGTGTCATCCGCATAGCACTGGAAATTAGGGGAGAATGAGGAAATGAGGCATGCAAGCAGAGTAAGGTAAATATTAAAGAGCCATGGGGAAAGAATGAGGCCCTGAGGATTGCCACAGGTGAAGGAGGAAGTAGGGGAGGAGAAGGAACCCAGTATGACTTTGGAACAACGATCGGTTAGGAAGGAGGTAAGCCAGTCCAGTGCCCACTCTGAGATACTAAATCAGATATTGCAATGCTTTCTCCGCGTTTGATACTAATATTCACAAGCTACTTGTTCACACTGTACAAATCAATATGCAGTCAGCACAAATGATTATAGTCCACACTGTGTGTTCAATCTGATATTGTCTTTATGTTGAAATTATACGGTTCGTGAACTTAATCACCAATAGCCAACACGTGTTTCGACCGTTATGGTCGTTCTCAAGGCCTTATCGCGTATTACTTTCTTGACATCTTGTAGTACTGCCAGGAAAACAAAACAAAATTCGTAATATCTTCTTCTGAGCCTCACTGGGATAGTTCCCTGTAACCTTTTCCTGGGTTCAATCCCTCGTTCCTCTACCTCTTGATTGCGTCCGCTCCCACTCTGAGATACCAAGTGTGTCATGGAGCCTTTTTATGAGGATGAAGTGGTTCACTGTGTCAAATGCAGATGAGTGATCAAGGAGGATGAGGACAGTGGGGGAGTCGAAGTCAAGGAATGCAAGCATTTCTTCACAGGTGTTAAGGAGAGCAGTTTTTGTGCCTCTGGATGCTCAGAATCTAGACTGATGATCGTGAAGACGGTCAACAAGTTCAGTGTGGGAGTTAAGTTGGGGGCAGGCCAACTTCTCAAGCAGTTTCCACAGGAAGGGGGTGATGGAGATTGGGCAATAGTGGGCTGGGCAGGAAGGATCTGCTGATGGTTCTTAACGAGGGGGCGCACAAGGGAGTGCTTGAGCGAGGAAGGAAAAAACTGTGGCAAAGGAATGATTACAGACATTGGCAAGACCAGGGACGGGAGAGGAAATGTTGTCCTTAATGGTTCTAAAGGAGCAAGGGCAACCTGTTTGGAAGAAACCTTCATGGAGGTGACTACTTTGGTGACTTCTTCTGGAGAGAAAGGGGCAACGGAGGAGAAGGAGGAAGGAGGAGGGTGAATAGTCAGGGAAGTTAGAGTGGGGTTGGATGGGTTGGTAGAGTGTGTGACAAGGCTGATCAGTTTGTCCTGGGTTTTAGAAGTGAAGTGGGTGGCAAGTGCATTGCAGAGGGCCTGGAATGGAGTAGGGGCAGAGGATACTGCTGATGGATTGGCCAATTCCCTGCATATTTTTAAGACTTCAGCCGTCTTGTTGGAAGAGCCAGATACTTGTACCTGAATGTGGGCTCTTTTTGCATGGATAGAGAGTCTGTGGTGCCTTTGGAGTAGGCGGCAGGCCAGTTTGTCAAAAGGTGAACCTGAAGTTTTCCACTTCCATTCTTCAGCCCTGCACTTACGTTTTTGGTCTGCAATTTCGGAGTTGTACCAGTTGTTACACTTGGAGGCAGGTTTCAGGTGGATCCTCGTGACTGGGGAAAGGATGTCAAGGGTGTTTTTTAATGGACAGATAGAGGTCGCTGAGGGCAAAATTAGCGGTAGAGTCTGTGTTGGGTGGGCAAGGGGGAATGAAGGTGGAAGAGAGGGCAGCAGCTGACACTCGTTTCATCAGACGGATGTTCGTGAATGAGGTTGGCAGAGCTTTACGAGGAGTTGTCACAGGGCCATCGAGACCCAGGTGGGAGGTGAGGAGAGAGTGGTCAGACCAGGAGATTGGGAGGTTGGAGTGGATTATGGCGTCAAGCGTGTGTCCAGCAGAATATGTTGGGCCATAGGGACGAATGGAGAGGGATAGGGAGGAGCAGAGGTCAGTGAAGAGGGTGGATGCTGTGGATGGGGAGTCCAAGTGGATGTTGAAGTCACCTAGGATTAGCAGGTTGGACGTGGTAGAGAGTAGGGAGGAACAGAAGTGCACTCACTCAGAGAGGAACAGAGAAGAAGTGCCTGGATGCCTGTAGATGGTAGCAATAGTCAGGGTGGAAGAAGGAGAGATGACCAATTTGCATACTAGGCTCTCAAAGGATGAGTAGGGCTGAGTGGGTAGGATGGAAGAAGGAATCCACTCAGGGAAGATTAAGGCAACCCCACCGCCAGCACGGTGGGGTTGAAGCTTTGAGGTGATCTTAAAGCCATTGGGTAAGAGTGAGTCAAAGGAAGTAACTGAGCTGGCATTGAACCAAGTTTCAGTGTGTGCAAGTATGTCCAGGTAAATGTCTTCAAAGAGAAGGCAGATGTCAGCAGAGTGTTTGATTGTTGAGCGTGAGTTCAGGGTCGCCAGGTGAAGACGTTTGCTACCTTGGATGGTTCTTTGAGGAGGAGTGTAGGGGCATGGGGCTTCAGTCAGAAGAGGGGGAGCAGGGGTAATAGAAAGGGAATAGGGAGGATAAGGAAGGAATTTGATGAGAGATGGCAGGATCCAGTCAAAGAGAAGGAGGTTGGCCTCAGGGCCTTGACCCAAGACTGGGCCTGTGGACTGCCATACAGCTGTAACATTTGCCAGGTAATGAGAGCTTTAAGTGAAATCAGGCCCAATTCATTGCAGATAATGCTCACTGGGAGTCGTTTCGGAAGGTTCAAAGGGAATCATACAAAAATGTCGACCTGGGAATTGCGACGGCCGAAAATGCCGACTTTTTTTTAAAACACCCCCTTTACACCACATATATATGTGGGGGGTAATGGAATGTTATAGAAATAGGGAGGGCAGCGGGGGGTCTATGCAGTGTAAAGAGGATTTAATTTAAAAATAAAAGTCGGAATTTTCAGCCGTCGCAATTACATAGATCCGTTCAAAGTCTTCCTCCAGATTGCTGCCTCTATTTTATACTAGTCAACAACAGAGTCTACGATTTCAGTAATCCTGGGAATATTTTTTTGTTGGTAAAATAGCAACAGTGGTTTAATTTAAAATGTACCAAATCGCATATCTAGCTGCCGCATTTGTGCCGCTGCAATTTTTGCCTGGGCCATCAATCTGCACAATACTTTGTTTATTCCCAACTGCTTGGAACATTACACCCAGATACTTAAAATCATCCACTGATTCCAATTTTAAACTGTTTAATATGAAGTTAAAATTAAGACATCGATTTACAGCCTGTTTCCTCGATCTTACAATCATCACCCTCGACTTTAGTGAGTTAATAGGTTTACTGCTGAAAGGCTCCTTTGTAGGCCTATTGCGGTTTGATGACAAGATCATCCACGTATACCAAGTACTGTACATAGAGCCTCCCTAGTCGTGACAGATTTGTATTAAGATTGTTAAAAACGCAACCAATGTCGTGAATATGAAAATTAAAAAGACATGGTTCAGGTACGCAACCTTGTCTTAAGCCATTTATGGTATTAATACATTCGATGTATGTAGCCTTCTTGTTCAGCCTGATCTGTATTTGCATATCCTTATGTAGAGCAATCATAATATTAAGCAAATTGACTGGACAATTCCTAAAAAGTAATTTGTTCCGAAGCTTATTTCTATGAACACAATCGAAGGCCTGAGTGAGGTCTGAAAAGGCCATAGATAAAGGTTTATTCTGGCCCCTGGCCTAAACTCTGTAAAACAAGACAATTTTGTAAAATGCCCACACCCTTCTTAAAACCCACTTGAAATGTATCCATTACACCTTCCTGCAAGGCCCACCATTCCAAATCTTTCAAAAGGATAGTCAAAAAGGTTTAACGAATGGCATACAGCAGTGAAATTGTCTGATAGTTTTTCGGATATGATCTTTCTCCCCAGCAATGTGTGCATCCTTCCAGGAAGGTGTAATAAGTGTGAATCATTTTTGGGAATGATCTCAGCAATAAAGTAGACCATGATGTTGGGACAGATTTAAATGTGCAGTTCAATAAACCATCCAGGCCGAGGGCCCTACAGGGTTTACACTTCACAATATTTTGTTGAATATCCTCCACCTCTAAATTCAAGTGCCAGGCTTTGGAAGTAATAATGCCCACTGTCGTTTGTGGCAAATCCATATTGTAAAGAGCTCCAAAATATAAAATCCAGACCAGTTCATCCATTGAGATCGTTTGTAGAGATAATTGAACTCCCGGATTTTTAATCAGAGTCCAGAACATGCCCAGGTCTTTCTGATACCGCTCTTAGAATGTCTTCTGAGTCTTTCTGAGACATATAAACTTTATGGGTTCATAGCCAATTCTTAGAATTTTGTTTTAACTTACATGTCCTAAATATACAGTCTGCTCTATTAATGTGTGTAATGATTTTTAGATTGGCACGTAATTCTTTCTTTTTTTATCGTGGCCCAATCCATCAAATTCATGAACATGATATTTCTCAAAGAAGCCCTTAGTAGGGTCTAATTTACGAACAAACCAACTTAACAGATGCTGAATCTGCATTGTATAACAATAAGGGTCCATAAAATCAGCATCATTGTTTATCATTAACAAACTAATTTGCAAATTAAAGCGCAAATCGTATCCCGGGCACCATGTTAGCGCTGTGTCTCTTTCTCTGACTTCCACTGTATTGTAAAAAAGCCTCATTGGACGTGATGTTAGCAACACCCTGAAATGCATTCGGTCCCCAAAAAGACCTTCGGGCGTAGTGATTGCAAACCCTCATTTAGAAAATGTGTGCTTCAGACAAGGGACCAATTAGTACTGTTGCAACCCTAATTTATCATTATTAAGGCCTCTTGTCAATTGATCAATAGCACACAGAATATCACACTCCCCATTCTCCAACTCATTATCTGGATGGACCGTTAGTATACTAAGATCCAACAATTCATCAGAGTGAACCGTTGTATTAAAAACTGATTTGGAAAATGAGTAATGGCATGTTTCCCCAATAGCCGACCAGGAGCTGTCTTTTTACCCTTATTTCCCTAGTTAAGCACATTTTTTACCGGCTGTGTTAATGAGACAGTTGTTACATCTTCAATGATAGACCCTTGATCCTGTCCCTCTAGACTGCCCTTCATTTCACCAGGAATGGCCCACTTCGATTTAACTATCGGGCCCTCCATGATCGGGCTAATTCAAAGCTTCCGAAGGAATTTCCTTGAGCCCTTGTTCTTTGTTTTAGAAATATTTTTCACATTTCACTCATGCAACAGACATACTTGCATTCATTGCGACATCATTTAAAGCCACAATCTGAACGTTAACAGACTCGGTCTCCCCAATTGAACTATCAATTTTCGGCACAATTGTACCATACACATCGTTGATATTAGACTGAAGAAAGTAAGATGCTACGTTAGGCAAATAGAGCACCACTGAGGTGGTACCTCCTTTACCCCTGTGGCATCTAAACACTGCATAATGTTAAAATTGGCATTAAACACTTTTTCATTGTACAATTCATTGATGTCACAATTTTTCGCCTATGTAATTCAATGTAGATAGTACATTTTTGGCATGTTCACATTTGAATTTTTTGACTCCTCACAAATATTGTTGTATGATTTAATTAAGTTAGCAAAAGTAAAAAGTAAAATTCAGAGCATAGAGTACTGAAGGTGTGTCAATCCCCTGGTCGACCGCCATATTCACAGGTGGAAAAAGTCTAGCATTGTCTCTGGAAAATGGTGAATTGTGGGAATATGTTGATGGATCAAGTGCTTTCGAAGTCTCTGAAACATTAACAGGGGGAGAGCACGACAAGCGCGTAGGCGGTATGCCCATCAGTGATAGCAAGACAGATAAGTGTAGGTCCATTCTGACCATGTTGTTTACCTCGTGTTTAATTCCCAATTAAGGAGAATGGCATCTGCATATGATTTTGGGATTAGAGCCATCATTGCAAAGTCACTCACGGGTTTAATATTGGCCACACTGTCTCCCATGGGCACTGCGATTCGATAATCCCAAAGGTGAAGAAATCACCATCATAGTGGATATTGCATCAGCGCTAGTCCAAACCGGGATATCAAGAGCCTGGGCAATGCAGCTTCTAAGTGGGTGTCTGGGTAGATATTAGAATCAAATGCCAATTTACTTTGAAACACGTACATGGTGGGAGAGTGGTGAGCTATAAAGTACCAAGCCTTCATGCTCTAATCAGAGTCAAAACAGGGCCACTCTGCCAATGTTTGTATTCAAGGCTAACAGCCTCTGCAACAGTTAGTCGTTATAAGATACGCCACCCATCCCCACCGCCAGTACAGAGCCAACTGGCACAGATCCTGCATTCTGCCTGCGTACTGCCTCCAAGGTCGCTTTCCGGTTTCCTGCAGGAAGACTGCCGCAGACTGCCACCACTTTCCTGCCTCCATTTACGCCAGCGCTTCATACCACGCTGCAGGATACATAAACTCTGCCCCTGGAGTGCTGAAAGGAGCAGCAGAGTAAAACTCCAAACACAGGTCCCAAAGAGTAATGCTGCCGCAAGACTACCACCACTTTCCTGCCTCCACTTACGCATTGGCACTTCGTGCCGCCCTACAACGATCTATGCACCCCGCCCCTAGAGTGCTGAAAGGAGTAGCAGAGTAAAACGCCCAACACAGATCATGGCAAGGAATGCTGCCGCAGACTGCCACCACTATAGAGCCTCCACTTACCTGCAAGCCCTTCACGCCGGGCTGTAGAATATATAAGCTCTGGCTGTGGAGTGCTTAAAGGAGCAGCAGAGTAAAACGCCAAACCCAGGTCCTGGAGAGTAATGCTGCTGCAGACTGCCACCACATTCATGCCTCCACTTAAGGAATATATGTTAGTAATACAGGACAGTCAAAACATCTTGGAAACTTTAAAAGGCAAAATGTGTTGAGCTTCTGGGACGTCTTAAATTGTATGATTCAAGGGGGTGATTGCATCCCTATCAACATGATAGAAGAAACTGCCCCTACATCAAATATTCCTCCTTGAATGCATACGTAGAACCAGTCTTGCTAAATGTGCTGGATGTTTTTTGAGGGAGGACATTTTACATTGTACTAAAAATACTAAACACTCCAAAGCACTAGGGCTGGATGCCTTAGCCCCTATTACCATCTTCTATAACATCTTCTATAACATGGAGCCATGGTCCTACATCTTGGACATTTTATTTGCATCTATTATAATAACAGACGTTTTGCGGACATCATGGTGTCTTTCATACATCATTACCCTCTTTAAAAAGGGGAAAGAAGTAACACTGTGAATTATCAACCCTTTGAGATATTAGATGGTCTAGCAACCTTTTCACATCACTCATCCTTAAGGAATCTGAGCATTGGGCCCAGGAACAAAATATGTTATCAAAAGTCAAAGTTAGGTTTCGGAAAAAACTGGCAACCTCATTAAATATTAAATGGCATTAACCTATTTCCAGGCAAATCTCGGTAAACAATTTATAGCACCAATATTGACCTGTCAAATGCCTTTAAAAGGGTAAACAGAGAGAGATTGTGCTCCCAGGCCTATTATGCTCATAGACGAGAACACCAAATAACAGGTGAGATTAAACAAAGAGGGTTCCCTGCCTCACACTATTGATACACATGTAGGGCTCAGACAAGTTTGTATCTTGGCCCCTATGCTCTTTAATCTCTATTTAGCAGACATCAACAAACTTTTGGCTAAATGACATTTTTTACGGTGAATTTGAGCAAAATTAAATCACGTTGGCATGCATTCACAGACGATTTATTAATGTTCAGTCTGACCATGATAGGTTTTCAAAGTAAATTGAGTACATTCTCAATTTATGCTGAGCTGAATAATCTTGTTGTTAAGGGATCAGAGAGATTCTTCTCCTTTCTTGAAAGAGATCTCATAAGACCATGAGCTGGTCTGCCTCAAATAGGTTCTGTCTATTCTTCATCTAGGTTTTACAATATCAAACTCACCCATTCAAAAACAAATTTAAAGACATTTTGAGAGGCAGAATAAACCTATGTTTGCACAATTAAACAAATATACAAAGGAGTATGTACATTTTCTCTGTATCCAATTTGAAAATACTACTCAATGGAATTAGTTCCAGCTTTGACCAATGGACCAGACATTATCATGCATGCTGTTGGTACTTTTCGCAATTCCTTCGGGGGAACTTTATGGAAGAAGTCTTTGGGCCTTCTACTTGGTTTCCCAAGCAGTGTCCTAAAATATGAATTGGGATTTCCATAGTGCAATCTTCCTTTGGAAAAAATGGTCCCTCTTAACCAAATGTATTAATCCACCAAATAACTCACATTTTCATTGATATTAAACAGGCATTGGAGAGCTAATCAATTCCATCCCTGACTCGTTCCATAGAATCACAAGTTAACCTTTTCAATTAAATTGATCCAGATATTTGGCAGTTAACCAATAATCCATCTCAGACAAAGTGGAAGTTCTATGAAGGAGATCGGAGACCAACTTGTTTTTGATTGACATTACTCAGAGAATTCCAAATGTTTCAGAAAGATGTAATTTCTCCATATTTATGTCCCTGTTTCTATGTAGTATATTGAGATCAACTTACATGAGGTTTAAATTCAATTTGATTACTACTTTAGTGATCATTGTCCAAAGATTGGACCTGAAAACATTTGGGAGGGTTTGTCAGCTGTGTAAGTCCTCCAATATGATTGAGACAATCATACATCTATTAATCTATTTTCCAGTCACAGAAAATCTGAGGAATATCCACTTCCATAGCTAATTTAAGTACAATTACCTGGATGCAGGAGAAGCTCTATCGAATAGACTTATGGACGGTGAACAGATTTCCCTAGTGTTAAAATGAATTAAGTTTTTATATCACCTGAATACATTATTGGAGTTCAAAATTATATAATGATGTATATGTCATGATTGTTTTATAAGATTTTAGATATCTTCATTTTGTATTGTTGTATTGTATTGTACCTTTTTTATATAGAGTATTTTCCCATTATTATAGTCCCAAGTCGCTGTATTGAATGCATCATGTTATGGTACTTTTACGTGAAGTGTTTTGATATGGATTATTTGTATTTTGTGAAAGGTTTTTATATGAACCAAATTGCAGTAAAAGTTCAAAAAAGTTTTATAACAGAGGGTGGTTTAGGTCAAAACAAGAATATAGAGTCTGCAAAACCAGATTGCATTTCCTGTTCTTCCTTGAGTGCTATTGCACCCTTTAATAGGCTGAGTGCTGCTCCTGTCTTTTTATGTATGTTTGTGTTTTAATGCTGCTTCAAACCCCTTGAACATTAGACATTAATGGAAAACAATGTTATAATCACATCATCTAAAATGACATATGACATAAACATGACCTAATCAGCTAATCAAAGTCAAGACAAAAGGTTAGGGGACAGAGATTAAAGTTAGGGTCCAAATTCAAGTTGTTATTAAGAATGTTCCCTCAGATTAGGCATCTGGAAACAGGGTAGAGCGACCAACATTCTGAAAGACAAATGTCACTCTCACAGCTCAGCTCACAGTTCATGTTTCAGTTCCATTTTTCATGAGATCATGGGTATGTTTGAATCATGCAAAATTAATTTGGGATCGTTTGGAGGAAAAGGAAAGTCTTTATAGCTTTCGGAAATGTGATGGGTTGGTTTACAACCTCAGAGCCTCTGGTGGGTTATTTTATAACTCTTCGCTTATCTGCATGGATAGTCTACCTCTGTAGACCCAATTCTTTCTGGTGTCATGGCAAATAAGGCCCACTGCTGATGATTGAAAGCTATTTCATAGAGTGTATTGTTTTTGGGAATTCTTCTAGGTATTTAGGACCTTAACCTCAAACTGCTTTGCAGGTAGGGCAATGATATTTTGAATCTCTGCTGTATGGGAAGCTAATGGATGGATTTCAGTGTTCCTGCTTACTTGAATAAAGATTGATCTCGCTTATCAGTTCTGTATCAGCTGTTAATCATGTTGAATAGTTCAGCATACATGCTGTTGAAGTTGTCATGCTTCAATAGGACTATTGAACACACTAATTCAATCTTTTGATGTACTTCAAAGATAAGTGGCAGCTCTGATTATATTAAAAGATAACCAACTGCACTGAAATACTCTTTGCTTTGAAATGTTATGTAATGCTTTTATTGCGTAAGCCAAAAAAAAAGCTAATAATAGATTTGTTATTAAAAGATAGACTAGGCAAATGAAAGGTTAAAAACAATTTGTATTCCTTTCTTACAGAATGGTATTTCAATTGTGTAATGATGTCCACTGCACGAGCCTAGGATAGAGGATGAGGTGCTCATTGTGGATGGGTGCCACAACATGCACCATGATGCTGAACCCAGAGGTGGTACATGGGGGATAGTCCAGACCCCCACCTCTCTCCGGTGGTGGCAGAGGACAGTTACATGAGCATGTCTATCTAGCTTTGACCATTTTAAATGATCCCCTGGCATTGAGAAAAACCAGAATCCTACTCTTGGCCCAGGAACAATGGGGGAGCCAAAACCCTTGAATGTAGCTGTGCGATGTGTAGGATTGTTTAGCCTGTTTTGGGAGCACAGAGTACAGCACCACTGCACAGGATCAATGTATAGCATGTTTTTTTTTTTTTTTTAAGTGCAGCGCCACTGCATGGGTTTGGTGCATTGATATAATGTGGTACAGCAAGACATGTGTTATTGAGCATTTTTATGCAGCGCCACTGCATGGGTTTGATGCATTGGTATGATGCAGTTGTTTCAAGCTATGTGTTGCCAGTGTAACATGGACATATAAGTAAGGGCAGGTTATTCAGTCAAAAACGATTTTTACATATAAAATGCAAATACATGTTTCACAGTTAAAAGCACACATCTGTACCTTCAAAATGCACACCATTTCTCACCTGAAATGCCTATGTTGAAAGAGACACATTTGGTAATTAACAAACTAATCTCACTAACAAGAGTAATAATTATAACTCATTAATAAAAGAATGTGTCTTCACTGCAAAATGAGGCCTACTCTGAAAATCAGTTTTAAACACACATTCAAGTTTTTTTTTTCTTTTGCCTTTCTTTGCTCTGTCCACAGTAACTGCAGGAAGCAAAGACTTCGAATAAGCAGGAAATCAGTTTGTTACAGTTGCAACTGTAAGAAAAATAAGCCATTGTGTAGTGAGAGAGGAGATGACATGATAGAATCTTATTGGACAAGCATTCTTTAACCAAGTTTTCCTGTAGAATCTTGAAAAGGGGGAGAGGGCAGACGATTCTGGACACTGCTCGAAGAAGGACGGCAGCTGGGGATGCCTGATTCCTAAAGCAGATTCAACTTGGCTGCAGAGACTGGCTTTTCCAGTCAACAGGTCCCAGTTTGAGTGACAGCAGATGCTTGTCCTTGCTGGGTGAATCCCTCCAGAAGGCGTCCAGCCAAAGAAGTTACATACTGAATAAGCCTGGTAATTATCTCTCTGAGGTGTGGGGGCTGAGTGTGTACGAAAATATTCCGTCGGTGTAGGAAAGGAGATTCCTGTGCTTTACCCACGTGTTTAATGTTACAAATTGAATTCTTGTCTCCGCCACTCTCTTTTCAGTGTATCACAAATAATGCTGTTACTGTGCTATTTCATTTATTTCTGTAAAGAGTGAGATTGTGTTTAAATGCAACTTTTATAATACACAAAAATATCTGAAAGCAGATGGGTGGTGTGTTTTATATTTACCAATACAGTGCTGATGATGTGGGGAGATGTTTAGACAGTGCAATTGTCATTTTCAAGGTAGCTAAAAATAAGATTTGGCTGCAGCCATTCAGTATGAGCAAATGTCATTCAGTATGAGCAATTATAAATAACTGTGTGTGTTATAGCCTTTTTGCTGAAGGTACATGAGTCATCAAAAATAGAGACCCGGGACATAATTCACTACCGTGTATAAGTTAGTGAAAAATACCACATGATAGCTCGCTGCCGTAGATAAGACAGCGACAAATTGCCCATGGTGGCACACTAAAAGTGAATATGTGGTGTTCCTGAAATGCAAGCCTGAGGTCTCTATGGTGATTACATGAAAAATCTAAACAAAAATAAGGGGTGCTGGATATTGGGGCCACAAATAAAACAAGGGAATTATGCTCGCCAAAATACCACCATTCACGCATACCAACCACGCATACCAACCACGTATGTCTGTGTACTGAAATAATGCATATCCACTGTATTATTATTATACATAACCCAATCTGAATACAAGGAGTGATTGTTGCTAAATGTTTTTTGCCGGTGAGAAAATACCGCCAGGCCCCAAATCTACATAAAATACCCTACAGATGTTTGCGTGCAGGGTGGGGTGGCAGGTGGTGATCCAAACTGTGTGTCAACTAAAGGAGCTCATCTAAGAATCAACAGGAGTAAGTTTCACATAGCTATAGCATAGGAATGTGTTTGAGAATTAAGAAACTGGACTTGCCCGAAGAAGGCTCGTTCTTCAGACCCACACAATGCAGCATACTCAGAGGACACCGAAGTGTAGCAAATTCCCAAATCTCCTTGCATCTATCAGAGAGAGAGATTCATTTCCATACAGAGGGGCAGGCACTTTCATTGGAGGCAGGCCCCTGAAGGATATCTGTCACAGGTTTCCCCCCTTCTCACCTGTCTGTGCTCTTTCTTCGATGGAGTCTTCCTGCGTACAGTGCGGGCCTTGTACAACCCCGTGCGAGAGTCCTCGAGGTCCAGCGTACGTTCAGTGTCCGAGTCCTGGATCGTTCAGAAAGCCCAGGAAGTCCTGGAAACAGAGAAGCGTACACTCGGCAGCAAGTATTCGGAGGTCTGGGATGAAGTGAAGGCAAGGAAAGGAAAGGATGTGGAGGTAACAAATGGGGACCAGGAAAAAGGAAACATGAAGTAACGAGAGCGAACTACGACAGCACACGTCTAGCCACAGTAAGCGGTGTGTCTGCTTTATAGAACGTGATGCGTGCGACGCGGAAACTGGTACACAGCGTTCCGCGTTCGGTGATCATGTTGGGAGTACTGCTGAGTGCAAGCCTCTATTGGTCAGGGACAAGGAATTCCAGAAGGGACGAGTCCGATGGTACATGACAATATCTAAGAAATAGACAGGAGGAGTCTGGCAAAGATTTAGGAGGGGTGGAGAAAGATGTAGTATGGAGGTGATAGGTGAAAGAAAGGAGAATGTTTAAGGGGACCTTAAAGGATAGAGGATGGAGCAAGGAGGTACAAGAAGTGATTGATTTCAGTGATGGGGTTATTAGGAAACATGAGGAAGAGGCCAGAAAACATCAGAGAGAGGAAAGAGAGCAGGGAAGAAGCATAAGAGGTTGGAAGGACATATAAGTAGTGTATGGAAAATACTTGCAAGATGAAGGAAGCAGGGAGGAGGGGTCAGTATTAGGTTTGCCACCTCTGGAGTAGAGTTGGAGGTCAGTAGTATGTTCACCTGATCCCTGAAAGGGATGAGCATGAGAGGGCTGGAGGTACAAGAGTGTGGCAGACCATTGAAGAGGTGGAAGCAGAGAGACAATAGGAGGATAGGAGAGGGTGAGGTATGAGAGAGTCCCTTGGCACGTAAACATGCTCCCCATTAAGGGGAAGGACAGTAAGGTTAGGAAATTGTGTACCAATGTCATGACCCTGAGATCACACAGTGGCTAGAGAATAGCCAAAATGCGTCTAGAATCTCCCTTTCTCATAGTGCACATTTTGGGGGTCCAGTCAGTAATGCTGTTCCCATACTACCTTTGCCTGTGACCTAACCTAATGTGGGTGCATGTAGGGCCTGATACTGCAGAAGAGGAGGGCCCCAGAATTGACGATGAAAAGCAGATACAGTGAACACTGAAGACAAGAAAGAGGTGTGATGGACAATCACAGCCCGCAGGACTAGGAGTGACTGTGCATTATTCCTCTATGTCTGGGAGGGAATACAAATTGAGATTTGTTACTTGATCAATTACAAGCAGTGTGTATCCAAAAGGATATTTTCACTGAAGTTTTATGTTTAGTTGATGCAACCTAGCAATGAAACTTTAGAAAACCTTTTTTATAATTTCTCAAGTCGGCCATCTGCTGTTCTTACTCAGTTTTTAAACAAATCCCTCATTACAACCCTGGAGGTAAGTATTCTACATTACCGGCATGGCGTAATTAACGTGTCCGTGCTCGGTCAAAGCCGTAAAAAGCGGGACATTATGACCCATCGGGCACGAGCATTGCGCCATGCCGGTAACGTAAACTGCGCCGTGGCGTTAATGCCCCCAAAACGGCACCTACTGGCATCGTATGCTGCGCAAGGTGCAATTAGCGGTGACCGTAAATAAGCGGAACCGGAAGTAGCGTCATTGCGGCGGAACAGGAAAGAGCACGGTGGCCATCTTTAAAAACACAATCCATTGGCATCCTCCGCAACCAGTGGACATCCGACCCTGAGACCCGGCAAAAACCATTAGCTACATATTTCCTGGCAGAAAATGCCAAAAGTTGTGAAGAAATCCTGTGACCGCCAGCGGCAAGACCGTTTCACCAGGGAGGAGCTGAATATGTTGGCGGAGACCCTCCAGGAGAATGCCGCTGTGGTCTTTTCAACATAAATGACCAGACCAGCAATTGCAAAGAAGAAGGCCATATGGGCCCTAGTTGGACAGCGGGTTAGTGCTGTGGGAACCGTACCCCGCAACGCGAGACAGTACCGTAAGCGGTGGGATGATCTCCACCTCCGCGTCAGGAGCATCATATCAGCAAACCAGAACATGGGCATGGCAACCGGGGGAGGATCGGAGTCCCCAATAAAACTGCAGCCCTGGGAGGAAATCTGTGCCTCTACAATCGGCATGGAGAGCATTGAAGGGGTAGGAGGAATGGAGAGAGGAGCACCGACCTCAGGCGATGCAGGTAGGTGCCTCAAATCAAGCCATGCAAAAGTCACAGAAGTCCATTCATGTGAATCACAATGTTGCCCCATAGTGTAAATGCAACAGATCAGCAGGAGACTGCCTACAGCCACATCCGACCTCCACCCTGTACACATGCAGTATGCACACCCTAACTGCAGGCACCCACATACCTCCATGCTACTTCCACACAAAAGGGAGACAACCTGTATGCCCCTGCCTCAAATTTGCCACATCTAGTAACCAAAATGATGTCAGTCATCACGATGCCCGCTCAATGTCCGCAGACCCATCAATAACACTCTCCCTCCTTTGCTCCACCACAGGCTCAAATTCCGACCTCGACGATGAAGACACCCCTACCACCACACCTGCCAAGAGGGCCAGGACCACAGTGCCAGCACAACAACCCACCACCTCTGCTGTAGTGACCAAAACCCCACAGCAGACAAAATCCGTTGCAAAAACACAAGACAGGCCACTGACAGGCACCCCAGCAGGCAGCACAGTAGCAGCAGCAGCAGCAGCAGACATCCCCTAAATGGTGCCCACAGAAGGGACAGGTTCTGCAGGAAGCAGCACTATGGGTGAAACTGCTGCCATTGCAGCTTGCTCCGACAGCGATGTAGGGAATGAAGAGGAGATAGATGTGGGACCCCCCACAGCCCACCCTCATTCCCCCTACCTGTCCCAAAGCAGCCTGCATGAGGATGCCACACAGGGGCTATTAGATGATGAGGATTGGCCATCCCCCCATCCCCTGTTGAAAATCTGCAGGAGGGGAGCAGCTCCATGGAAACAGCACTGGCAATATCCATGGCCCAGAAGAACCAACAGTCGTTGGAGGAGATAATTACACGCCAGCACCAACTCTCCACACTCCTGACTGAGCATGTTGCAGAATGTGGGGGTGCAAGGGCAGCAATGGAGCAATGCACAGAGACCCTGAGGGCAGCAATGGAGCAAAGCACCGAGACCCTGAGGGCTGAAATGCAGTCCTCCACAAAGGACATCTGTGGCGAACTTGCCGCCGTGCGGCACGTGCTCTCTGAGCTAGCTCACTCTATTCGAGACATGAGTCCCAATGATCAGCCAGGCACCTCCTCCGCTGCCAGTTCGACCCCAAGCAGCCCCGTCTGCTGATCGGGCAGGAACCTGCGTAGCACAGGCAGTGGTGCCCCGGGGGCCGGGAGAGGGGGCTGCCAAAAGTGGCTGCCCAGTGTAAAAATACATTAGCCACTTAATCACAGGGTGTGTTGGGGAGTTCAGGGGGAGAGGGGAGGGGGGAGTGGGTGTGTTGGGGAGTTCAGGGGGGAGGGGGGAGGGGGGAGTGGGTTTGTTGGGGAGTTCAGGGGGGGAGTGGGTGTGTTAGGGAGTTCAGGAGGGAAGGGGGAGGGGGGAGTGGGTGTGTTACACAAATTCACATTTACAATACACTTTTCCCTTTTGCACAAATCAAATGTGTGGACATTGTTCATTGCGTATGTGTGCTTTATTGGTGTACAGTCCACAGTGTGCATGTCCCAGACACACACAGTGCCCCAAGTGCCGTCTCCATGTGACACACACCAGCCGTGTGTGCTAGAAGCATTGGTTTATGATATTTTGACGCACGTCACGTCCCTCCTGTGCATCGCCTCCTCCATGAGGTGCGGCCCCATCTGCACCCTCCTCATCGTCAGGTGGTTGCAGTTCAGCATCAGGGGGCAGGGGCACATTTCGTCTGACATGACCATCTTTGCCACCTTTTCATGGCGGTATAGGAGTGACCCACCAGACCGGCTGAGGCAGCGAAACCGTGCCTTCAATAGGCCAAATGTCTGCACAATCACCACACGGGTTCGTGTATGTGCACGATTAAAGTCCTCCTCGTGCTGGTTCTGTGGGTTCCGGACTGGGGTAAGGAGCCACCTCTTCAAGGGATAGCCTGCATCACCTGTATGTGGGCAACAATGTATGTGTCAGTCATGAGATCAGATTCCATTAATGACTTGGCTACATGGCATGCATTCATCTCTCACTGTGTACTACATTTACATGCACTATTGGAGTCTCACTATGAGACTGGTATATGTGTAGTCCTCTCATGGACAGTTTTGCATGCCGTCAGCCAGTGTATGCAGGGGGGTCCAGTGCCTTGTGTGTGCCCATCCACTCTGTCAGTCCATTGCGTTTCTTTTGGTGGCCTGGCAGGTGTACAGTGATATCAATGCTCTCATCATGGCAACATTGCTGTCAGCCTCATGTTGACCTCACTGGGGACTTCAAATGTCGTTATGCTATTTTGATGATCCTCGGTGTCTGTGTAGTGGTGTATTGAGGTTGATGACCGTCATTTGCCTCCTTTGTGCGCAGTTATTGGGGACTGCCCTTTCAGTTGATGGTGTTGGGTGCCGTATTTTGGCTGGAGTCATTGCATGTAGGTGCATTTCGTTGAGGTGGATGGGGTCCGATTCAATGCAGTGCACTTGCGGATGGATGTGTCATGGTTGGGAGACACCTCAATCACATGGTAGGGCTGCTTACATGGGGCATTATGTGTTCAGGTGTCTGCTGAAATTTGGCCTGCTTTAGGGTATGTGCTGGCTCCATTGTCTCTGGTAGTTGCTGCCAGGTGAAGTATGCATCTCCCCCCCACTTTCAGCCAGGTAAAGTATGCATCTCCCCCCCTTTCAGCCAGGTAAAGTATGCATGTCTCCCCCCCTTTCAGCCATGTAAAGTATGCATCTCCCCCCCCCTTTCAGCCAGGTAAAGTATGCATCTCCCCCCCCCCTTTCAGCCAGGTAAAGTATGCATCTCCCTCCCCCCCTTTTCAGCCAGGTAAAGTATTCATTGGTACGTCAATCACCTACCCACTTCACATTTCAATGGCCATGACATGACACTCACTGAGTAGCCAGGATCTTGGCCCTGCATGTCGCTCCAAGTAGCGTGGTATTGTGGAGTTACGCAGGACCATTGAATCATGGGTTGATCCGGGGTATCGGGCACAACAATGTGTGATGATCTTGTTTGAGTCACATACCATTTGCACGCTGATTGAGTGGCATAGTTTACGGTTGTGGTACGCTACCTCAATGGCATGCGGGACCACCAATTCCTCATGGGTGCAGTCGATGGCACCAATGCACCCAGGTATGCCGGCTAGTGCATGGAAACCCACTTTAGTGTTAGCGATCTCCTGGGCAGCCCGTGGTAAGGAAATGTGGTCGTCTGTGTGCTTGAGGAGGGCATCGAGCACTTGGATCAGCGTACATGAGAATAATGGTTGTGAAATGCCATGCAAGTGCCCCACTGTGTGCTGGTAGGTGCCTGTGGCCAGGAAGTGGAGCACAGACACTACCTTCAGTAGGGGGGGATGGTGGTGGGTGTTTCAATCATGCTGACAATGTCGTCGTGTATCAGGTCCACAATGGTGGTGATGGTGTCCCGGTCCAAACGGTACAAGGTGTGGATCTGCTCAGCAGTGAGGTTGAATGGACTGGCTCGGATGCGTGGGATTGGGGGCTGCCTGCGTGGTGGCACTAGCTGTGCTGGTGGGGCTTGCTGGCCCTGCCTTGCCCTCCTTCTCCTCCTGCGTCTCCTCTGTGCTGCCTGTAGTTGTTGTTGTTGTTGTTGTTGTTGTTGTTGTTGTAGCACTTGCATTGCAATCAGGTCCTCCAGCCCTAACATTGCTAGTCGTATTGGAATCATTGTGGAATGTGCCTGGGTGTGGGAAGGGGTGGGGTGTGCTCTTTTTGTACTTGGCCAGTCTGTATTGCCTCCACCTGTGCTGATTGTGTGCACCTGTGGCAGCTGGGAGCACTGCACATGGCCATTTACGGTTGGTCCGCGATGGCGGTATTAGCACCATGGCGCTAAGGTACTTTACGGCCTTCGCGAGGGCATTAAGAGCATGTCCGCTTGACTCGTGATATTCCCCACTTTGCGCCATGCCGGTATTTACGGCATGGGGGTAGCGTGGCCGCGCACTTGGTGCTGTTAGCGGCACCGTTGATTACGGTGCCGCTAATTGCACTTTCGCGGGTCATGATCTGACCTAGCGCTAAGCGATGCCGGTAATACTTTACCGGCATCGTTTTTCGCTTACCGCCAGGGTCGTAATGAGGCCCATGGTGTTAGTCGTGGGATCAACAGGACTTGACCAAGGGGCCCACCATGTCACTACTTCCACCATTAAAGGTTTTGAGGGTATCCAGGCGAGCTAAGATTCCATTTGAACCAAGCATGGCGCTTGTGTTTTTGACTTATGCAACGTAAACACAATCAACTTTCCAGTGAGCAGCGGAGCTGAAATATCTACAGGTACCCAAGAGGACATATGGGTGGACTCAATTTAATCTAGGTTAACAGTTATGTATGTTCTAGATGCCAGGGCTGGAGTAGCTGTTGTGGTATTTAAAGTCCGACTCTTCAATCATGGATAGATCTTATTGTAGTAAAGAAATGGGATCCAACGGTTGAATTTTTCTATAAGCTTTTTTTAAACCCCCTTTGTTGTAAATCATGGAACCTGAGGCCAGTCTTAGGGTAGAAAAATAGTTGCACTCCAGCCAAAATGTTCACACCTAAGACTCCCTTCCCAGTGTAGACATTACCCTAGCACAGTGGACTGACCTACCCTTTAGAGCAACATTTGAGTAAACTATTTTAGTGGAAGAATGTCAGAGTAAAATAGACTCTATTCTGTTGAGAAAGGAGGCATGCTGTACTGGGCTGGAACTAATGCTGAAGGCAGTGGTCAGACTTGTTACCAACTTTTTATTTTCACCTTTTGGCAGACTCTATCAAAGATAGCTCATTCACACTTAATCAGCAGGCCGTAGGACATTGTAAAAACACAATACAATTTTATTAGCAGATGTTTGTGGACAGGAATTTATTTCAAGTTACGTTTTGTGAGGACTGTGTCATTTGTCAGATGATTCCTCTGATAGATGTAGGGCAGGCAGCCTTACCATTATTGATGTCCCTTTTTAAATATTAGGTATAAATATTATGGGACCTGTGTCAGGAATCCATGTTCTAACACTGTGCACTCATCACACCTCTCCATTATGCCCAGTTCAACACTTAGACATCCTGGGAGTAATGCCTTACATCATTTCCGGGAACCACCTCACTTGCTGACTATACCCAGGTTTAAGCATTCAACACGTTTAATGCGGCATATACACTACAAAGCACAAACTCTGGTGCACACCCGTGAGAAGGGACGCTACGGCACAGAGTGGAGGTTACATGGAAATTATCAACACAACGCCTGCCTTCCAGGCAACGTTTGCCGTCCCGGGGTCACCTGGAGTGTTCCCATTCCGCAGTGCTTCTGAATTTGCTGAAGTGCTTTGTTTATCTACTTTGTATCTCTTGGATTACCTGGTTTACCAAACTTAGCTAAAGTGTGGACCCCGCTTGCCTGCTCCTGTTCTGGTCCTGTGTTAATACTCCTGCTAACGTCCATCCTTTTTGACTCGGAACGCCTCTGGATTTGCTTCTGTATTGCCCTCATCTGCTTGTTTGCTGCTTTGGCTCGTCTTCACCGCTACGACCCAGAACGCTGACTGGAACTGTCTTCTTTGCTCCTCATCTGCTTTGTTTGCTGTACTGACGTACTTCTCATTGGACGTAGAAACTCACCTTGAAACTACTACACTCTTCTGGTTTCTTCACCTCTGACTATCTTATACTTTTCCCATTTGGAACCAACATCGTGTTTAATCGGTGCACCCCACGGAGTACCACACACAAAATGAGTGTCTGCTACTGTAGTGTGGTATTCCCCGCCAGGTGTCCTCGTTCCATCTGGGCGTCCTAGTTCCGTCGGGGTTAGTCGCAAGTGGTTGCTTCGATTCTCTTGCTTCTGCTACAACTACTGTCTAACATCTTCCTGAAGAAACAGGAACCCACGGTAAGCTGTTAACCCAGTGTCTGTTTGTTCAAACACGCATACCTTGATACTTGTTAGGAGTTTATTTGGGTGTTGTTTTTGCAGATACTTTGCACTATTAGGAGACCACAGTTCTTGGCAGACCTACAGTCTTCACACAGCCTCATCCTTTTCAGCTAAGGTCAGTCTCAGAATGTTATTCCATAGTAGAGAAGGTCTCTTAGTACTAAAGTGTTAACCAGTGTCCCTCCTCTTTCAGGTTCTGCCGGTTCTTGCTCCTGCCACCAACCTGTACTCCTTTCTTTCAAATAATAGATCCTGCTGTCTTGTCTTTGTACGTAGACAGTAGGTTATATTGTTGGGAAGAATCTGCCGTCTACACTACAATGGCAAATGGAGACGGATTATGACAACCTGTGACAAAGTCCTGGCTCTTACGGTGTGGGGGGTGACTTAGGGTTCTCAGCCACATCACCCAGTACATATCTTTGGACCTGGACATATGAGAAGGATACCGCCACCCCCAACACAGCACTAGGTTATCCATGTCAGGGGATCATCACATTGGTTCCACAATGCTCCACGGGCTTTCAAAATCACCCTGAACATGGCAATGACAGTTTTAATTGAATGCTCTTCAGCAGCGCCACAAACATGAATCCAAAACCCCTAAAATAGCAGCTACCTGTATAGAGGTGAGGCAGGACTCTGTCTACATGGCCATCACAGCTCCCGAGTGTACCATTCTACCAGCGACAGACCTACCAGTGGTCCCTATCCGATTTCTCAAATGCGCATCAGATCGCACATGCAAACAGAATGGATCCAAGACAGTGGATCACCCTATTCAAGGCACGGTCTGTATGGTTGCAGAGTCCAGGCATATTGAGTGGAAACTTCATGCCTCACCAGCTCAACAGTCCCATCACCACAGTAATCATCAGTCACAGCTGCAACCCATGGTATGAAACCTGGCCCAGGGGGTGGCTTCAGCACCCTCTATAAGTGTGGGGAGCCTGAAGGCCAGAACTTGTTTGGAGTAGTGGACTAACAAGGAAGAAAGAGTGCAAGGAGCAAGAGGAAGTGATGCAGAGAGGTGTGAAGCTGCTATAGGAGGTGTGAAATTTAAAGGTGACAGAGGTGGACGAGAGAAATAGAGAAGTGAAGAAACAGGAGGAGGTGTTGAAAGATCTGAAGGTAAAGGAGATGTTGGTGCAAAAGAGAAGTAAAGCAGTAGGAGGGGGTTTGGAAAGATGTGAAGGTATAGGAGGTAGAGGAGGGGAGGACACATGCACATATTCAGGAAAAGAGAAGAAAGATATGAATTTACAGTAGTTGGGGCTGGGAAGAGCTAACTAAAGGTAGAACAGGAGAAGGTTAGTAAAAAGGGGAAAGTACAGAAGTAGGTGTTGAAATACCAGAGGTGCTGATGGTGATGGACGTGCAAAAAGAGCAAAAAAGACAGAAGGAGGCAGAGGAATATGAGGTGCTAAGAGCAAAAGTGAGGTCAATCAAGGAGGAGGAAGAAACATGAACAGTGAGGGAGGGGAACATCGCAGAGAGGAAAAGAAGTTGGAGGAAGGAAGCAGAAGTGAGGATAAAAAGCAGGTTTTTCGTTTCCAAAGAAGGTTCAAGGCTATTTGGAGACAGACAGTATGATGGAAACAAGCTACTGATTGTCTAAGGGGAGATGGGTGAGTAATGAGTGCATTGTGGATGGCAAGAAGCTAGGTCTGCAGTAGTTCGAGGACAGAGCTACACCTGAGCACTAGGTCTCCAGGCACAAGTGGCTGGTGATTGAATGATGAGGAAAGTAATATGAGCTTCAGGAGCAGATCATGCCCAGGCAATAGAGAAGCACCATATCACTGCATCCATCACTCAAAATACCCCTCATCAAATAAGACATCGTCAAGACATTGTCTACTTGACCAAGAGACAGTTAAAAACCTCAGAAAAGTGATGTTTTAGTCTTAAGAAAGCTACCCAGTCTGTGGGCAGAGGCATAAACCCAGCAGCAAACACAGATGATGGCCTCCCAGCTAGAGCAGTAGACAAGAGATTATGAATGACTTTGGGGCAAATCCCAGATAGACGTTCCTTTGGAACACATGTTCATGTATACTTTATTTTCTTGTTTACTGTCTCTATCTCACTTGACTTAATGGAGAAATGCACTTGGGACTCTACTTGTCAGAAGGAGAGGCCATAAGATCACAGACCGAAGAACAGATTGTTTCTGTGGATTGTTTCTCATTGTAGGAACAGTCCACACAATTTTTTCAAAATCAAACAAACTCCCTTCTTAGGTGCCCTCTTAACCTACCTCTCATCTGCCTTCTAGCTAACATGTCTCCCTTGCAACCTGTCTCTGTCCCTCACTTTCACTCTTTTTCTGTCTCCATTCTAGCACTTCATCCATCATGCTCACATCCCTAACATAGCTGGCAGTACCAGTACTGCCTGCCTGCACATAAAAATGTCTAATGTTGATTGTTCTTAATGTTTGTAAGTCCACCCTTGTATTATCCCGAGTAACTGTTCCATTTGACTCCCCTTCACAACCTGTTCAGAATGTCACTATAACACACTCCATTGTTAGAGCTCACTGCTTCCCGTAAAATCTGATTTATTATATATTGTACATTTATTTGTGATCAAAAGAGCATTGTTCATTCCTGTATAGAAATAAATATGAAAATATATATACACAAATTAATAAATAACAAATAAATAAGGGCATTGAGGCATGGGTTAGCTATTTTCTGGGAAAAGAACCCAAAACAGAGTATCTTGTGTTTTGCTGTTTTGGTCAGGAATAAGCAAGGTCCCATGTGATCTTTGACTAAAGGGAAGAGAATAGGGATACATCCCCCTGAGGATGGCCAAGTTGACCTTGTGTCTGGTTGTGTTTCCCACATGCTCATGTGACAGACCCTGGGCTCTACCAAAGCAGGGAGCCAATATATTCTGGTGGCTGTGGACTATGCTACACGTTATCCTGAAACATTTCCCTCATGGAATTACATCACACAATCCATTTTCAGACTCCTCGTTTCCTACTTTTTTGGGTGGGTTTGGAAAAAAGATACTTGTGGATCAGGGGTCCACTTTTACACCCAACCTACAACTTAGAAGCCTATTATAAAGAGGTATTCTTCGCACTTCTATCTTTAAGCTGCATGTGGATTGCTCAGTTAAAAGATTGAATCAGATTCTGTGGAGCCTTTTCAAGAAGATACTTGACTAGAATGGCATGAATGTGGGATGATTTACTCCAATGGGCCTTGTTGGCTGTATGCAAGCCATAACTGTACCGTACTCCATTTTTTATCTGGGAGCCCAGAGACACACTTGATATGCTTAAAGAGGATTTGGTAAGAGATCTAATCCATCAGCACTAACATGCGAGACAAGAAAAAGAGGAGTGTTTATATGATTGCCAGGTGCACCTAATACAAATCCAAAAAATGTAATTTAATGTACATTTGGTCTTGTATACTGCTCATCTACAGGTTCGGTGGACTGGCAGTGAATGTTTCTGCAATATAGGAGGAAGACAGGGCATTGATATTGGAATAGAAGTAGAGACAGATGTTGAAACCTGTGGTGTTGATAGGTGCAGCTCATAACTACCCACTTCCCGAATCCCACTCTGATATGATCAGTTTGGAGGCAACCCTTGGGAAACTGTTCCTCTGAAGGGAGTGTCCAAATGAAATATATTAAATCACTAAGTATGTGGGGTAGCCACTGATAAGGGGGTTTGCTAACAGTTAAATATGTCATCTTCATGGCATCTAAGTTAAATGCTGATGTGAAAGTCCTGAGTTATGGAGGGAGTTGTGTGTCATGTATGGTGGTAGACATTGTTAGGGAGAGTGGGTTTGTATTTGAGAGGCCGGTAGACATATTAATAAGGTAAGGAATGTTTAGTGCACCATGTGGGTGAGGGTCAAATGTCATCATCAGATGGACCGTTCATGTTCTATCACTGTTCTGTTGGCTGTATGGGGGTAACGGGCATTAATCCTACTCAAGTTGCATGGAGTTTGACCTGAATGAGTCCATTTTCTAAATAGCAATTTGAGTAGGTATTCCAGAACTGCAAGAGAGGTTGTTGGCATAAGGTAGCTTTGAGAGTACAAAGTGCAAAACCTGCCATGGTACTCTGTGTTAAGTTCAGTGGGACATTGTGTGTCAGATGGTGCAGAACAAGAAGAAACACCATCTTACAATGGCCTTACCCTGAGGTTCTAACAAAAGATTACTATGCATTATGATGGCCAGATTTCTGACTATTGGCCAAAGTCAGGAACACATTGCATCAGGGCAGGAGATTGGTGGTGGTGGGTTTATATGGTGTACTCATATACTCATGCTACAAGTAATATCCTTTATTTTGGTTGGGTTAAGTTTGCAGTCTTCCAAGAGCGTGTGTGTGTGTGTGTGTGTGTGTGTGTGTGTGTGTGTGTGTGTGTGTGTGTGCGCACAAACAAGGGATATGCTGAGGTGTGCTATGAACATTATAGAGTTGTTTGAGAGTTTGTAGATTATTTGAGCATCATCTTTGCAGTTGAATCATATGTGGCCTGAGCTGTTGATAAATTAAGGAGTGGCTTTATGTAATTTTTTAAAGAGAGGCAGCTCTTTGTGGTATGCTGCATATACTAAAAGGGGGCATGTTTGGTGATTCCCTTCACTCCAATGTCTTCTAGTCTTTTTACTTGGATATTAGGACTGATGATGTAGAAGGAGGAGTGGGCTTGGTGAGTCAACATCCTCATTGTCCTTTACTATATTACGTGTCGAGCAAAGCATAGACTCTTCAGTGTCAAACTATTTTGTGATGGTTGGGGTTGTTGGTTTGGACTTACTCCTGTAGCCATTGGTAGAAGAATTATTTGAGGATTTCGGTGATGAATAGGGAGTGTAGGAAAATGGGCATTAGTTAACTATGTCATTTAAGTCGGCCGTGGGAGATCAAGTTCTGCTGTGCCTCCCTACAACTAAGAACATGCTCCTGCAGAAGTGGCACTGGACATATTCAGTCAGTGAGATCCTGAGTGACTGACATTTTGATGCACTGCAAAGTGTCCACCAAAAGCATTCCAAATACATTATATCATCTGGTTGAAAGCATGGAATGATCCTGAGGACCCTAAAACAATGACTTGCGCCAACACTTGGGAAAACAGAAAAGTGATGGGGAGAAGTTTTTGAATGAATCCTAGCTTCTCGCATTGTTCTGAACAACACTCAATACCATAATTTTTCAGCAGGCCATGCCATTACAGAAGAGGAAAGACCATGTGCAAATCAGTCCTAGTCCCACCTCAATTATAGCAATCGACCACGTTCTGCTATACCAAACCCTTTTAACACTAGGCCACAAGCAATGCCAGATATGTTGCCGCCTGTAGGGAGAGGAGACTTCGAATTTCAAAGGTGACTCCACATTTTAGCTAGTGCTCTGCATTTCATCAGGGATAAAGATAAACACTTGTGTATAGGCACGTTACAAATGCCATATCATATCATATCATATCATTGATTCCTGTAGTGAGCAAGAGCGAGACACTGGCTGAATCTAGTATATGTCAGTATTGTGTATACATAAAGCACATGCCAGCTAAACATGATACTGCACAGAATGTTCAGTTGTTCCACATCAGTTATGGACTGAATTACAATTAGCCATACAAACTAATCATTATTAAACCTTAATCCCCATCCTCTAATGCCTATAAATAATCAGAGCAAATAAGTTCATGATTGTTATGTACAAACTTGGTGCACATTTATAAGTGCACTGTGCAAGGCATTTGGGTTATGCAAGATTAGCTTGGAAATACAATAAATGAAACGTGCAGAATTAAAGCTGCGCTGCATTTGAATGAAGACGTGACAAGTCCGAATTGTTGAATGTGAAATCTGTTTTTCTAAAAACTAGTTCATTGTTTAAAAGACTTTCAGAGCGGGAAACCACACTGAGATGTAGCTATTTACTTCCGTTGCTAACATTCTAAGCAGTCAGGATGAACACGGTCAGAACTTTCAGAAGGGTTGGTTGAGTTCAAGGGAGGTGGTTCTGACTGACACGTTACAGCACAGAAAAATACTGGCACTTTTACATTTCATATATGTGCAACTTATGCATATGGGCAGGCTTAGGGAGAGTGCTTAAAAAGGCTGGCAGGAGGGCTGACTCTGTCTCTCTCTCTCTTTGGCTCCTCAGCTGGCAGTTGTCTCAGAAGAGGTTGCAGTCCCTGGCACTCTTGATCTTTGATCGACTCTGGGAGAAGCGTGTGGCAGAAAATGGCAGAAAGGCTGGCAGAGAACTTTGTGTGCTCTTTCCAAGCGCAGAAGGAGTGAACAAGACAAAGAATTCTTCTGTCCGGCAACTAGACTAGGGTGGTTGGCAGCCCGGGACACATTCACAATCAACTATTATTCTTGGTGACTTCAGTTAATTGAGGTGCGATTGAATGATTTGTGATCAGATAGTTACGGGTGTGTAATTCATTTTTTTTAGGTGCTGCACTTTATATTTTTACAGTAGGCAGTCTTGTTCATGTTTCTCTGTTAATGCGATAAAATTCAGATGTGACAGAAGCTTATACCCTGCCAAGATTAGTAGTGAAGGCCAAGGTTAATTTTGGCAGAACTATGGGCATTGTCACAAAAAGAATGTTTTAAAACCCATTAAAGGAAAGGCTTTGTTTTATACAGAAGAGCATTTTGAATCCCATCCTTCCTCATGGGGAAAGTATCTGCAAATGAGTTGTGCTTATTATGATACCTTTTCATTTTTGAAACACAGTTTTAAAATGTCATGTGGATATCGTGGATTGCACATGTCGTTCTGTATTTTTCATATTTTTTACTTCTGATAAATATTCCAAGAAAAAGGTGAGCTAGCCTCAGTGTACTTATTCAGTGTTCAGGTTTCTTGGGTTGGCATACAGATTGATGCAGAGCGGGTGGTAAATGCATTTTACTGCAGGTGGTAATTCATTTATCACACATGGTAAAAAAATAAAACAAACGGATCACTGTGAGGTGAGTTCTTCTCTGGGGCACTAAGTGAATGATAATATTTTGTGAACATGGTAAATGTATTCTGACATGCAAGCCAAAAGGGCATAATATGGTAATGTAAATAAAATACTGCAAGGGAATACATTAATCATTTAGAGTGTACTACATTCAGTCTTTGCTTACCGTGTGTGACTCTATATAAGAACAATGATTAGGTGATACTCTGAAGCTAGGCTCACAGCTTTACCACAAAATACCAGCAACCATGAAAAACCAAAAATACCACCAACCAAAAGTACCATCAACCAAAAATACCACCAAAATAACTCTAGCACACCTCAATGGACATCATCATTGAGGTATTGCCTTAGTGTCTAGGAATGGCACGGTGGGGACCCACATCTGGGCATACACATCCCACATGAGTTCATATTATCAAACCCAAAAAAGATGTCTGTATGTTTCTAAATTAATCATAATGTCTAGAGTTGCGCTGCGCATCCCTTTGTACTATCTGTTCCAGCCTGCCATGCCGTTATCATAGGGGAAAGACCATATGCAGATCAGGCTTAAACCCAACCCAAAAGAGGTAGTCAAACATAAACTTCTAGGTCACATTCCTCCTGCATGAGACCACAAACAACCCCAGATATGTTTCAGGCTCACTGGGTGTTGTCAGTGGTATGCAATATTCTGATATAATTTATAACACACCAACAGACAGAATAAACAGCATCAAGGTGCAAGGTACCAAAACATTGGGAAACCATGAAGGAATACATAGAATGATTAGTAAAACAGGAATCATTTATTTTACAAGTACTCATTGGATGATATTTCCACCTAATGTGAGAGGCCACAGAAAATCTGCAATCACCTCTGGACGTGTATCTCAATTTAGGATTCTCCAGTGTGAACTGATCCTCTGATCGTAATAATCTACTCAGTATTTAGTTGTGAATCTTGGACCTCAGATAATTGTTAGCAGGAGCTATGTAAGCACTTAAATAAAAGGCAAAGGATATAAAAAATGATTCTAGTTCTTAGCAGAATCCAATGCAAAGTTTACCCGTAAGAGGAAATCAGTTTAAGTTTGGACAGACCAAGGGCCATATCAGCTGCTGCCTTTTAAACACTTTGGAAA